>NW_005841864.1:3551252-3585074 GCF_000455745.1 Alligator sinensis
ACTCCACCGTGCAAAAGAGCTGCAATTTTGGCGGGAACATGATTTAGCAATGCCGAAGCACACTCGAACAAAAAAACCACAACTTTGGGTTGTGACAGTGTGTATGTATTTTCCCTTATCTGTCAGCTTCTGAAGAGCCAAACTGTGAAACAGAAGGCTTTTGTCTTTCTGCATCTGGGAAAGTTTACTTAAGCCACAGGGAGTCAGGAGTCCAGATGGGATTCTGTGGATGTAGCTGGACTGGCTCCGTTCACCATGTGCAGCCCCTGGGTCTCAGGCAGCGCTGTGCCTGCAGCAGGCCCTGAGCATGCCAGTGGCTTATATGGCTTCTGTTGACAGCGCCAGGTGCTGTCACTGCAGGGGGGGTGGCACCTTCCCCTTAGCCCCCTCCCCCTACAAACCCTGTATACCCACCCACACCCTGAGTGTCCAGCCTCCAGACAAAATGGGAGCTGTGGCTGCAGGCACAGCTGTCCCTACATCCTGGTTAGTGAATGGGTCCGGGGGAGCTCTGTTTTTAGGGGGAAAAAACCCAAAAGCAAATGCCAAAGCATGCATATGGTCCACTGGCAACTGGCCCTGAGGCTGCAGGTAGCTCTGCTGCATTGCCTATGAGATTTTCATCTGGGTGTGGCAGGTGCGCAGACATGGGGCCTCAGATCTAAGGTGGCAGCAGGTCACAACCAGTCAGCAGCCACCACTGCCAGACTGTTTCAGTAGATAGAGAATAAGGGGCCACTCGAAGTCAGGGCTGCTGCAGCAATCCAGCTGGGACAGGGAGTGGTCAGGTCTCAGAAGTTCCTATGGGCAAATAGCCCTGAGCTGCTCACTAGGGTAGCTTTTTGTGGTGCTGGCCCCAGCCTTCAGGTCCCCGGGCTGCAGATCTGGGGAGAGCTGGGCAGGGTCAGTTTGCCCCACGTGGCACTATTTGCCCCACACCAAAGTGTATGTTCAGGCACATGTGCTGAGGCATAAATATCTGGCATAAATTTGTGCCTGCTGTTTGAGCTACTGTAAGCACACATTCCTGCCTGTGTGGACATGGCCTGAATGTTCAGAGTCCAGAGGCTTAAAACTGGGGGTCCAGCCTCTTTATCCCCCAGGTATGTATCATGTAGCTGAGAGCAGGTACTTGCCCAGGTTTCTTTGCTAAGAAAAAGATTTGTCAATAAGGATGGGAGCTGTTAGGGTAAGATAAAGGAACAGATTTAACTTAAGGTCTGCTCGATGTTCACAGATATTTTTTCTTAAAAATGTTTTATGTTTTGCCAAAACTTGCATTTGAAAAATGGAATTAGATTATGGCAACTTGAATTTGGACTTCGGAAAAGTTGGAAATATAAAAGTAACAAACTGACCTGGCCAAAGAGATGTGATTTGTGTGGTTTACCACCACTCCTAGATACTTCAGTATCTTAAAGCTGTTCAGAGTGCCACTAATGATTTACATCATCATCATTTACCATAGAAATAATTTCTCGTACTGAAGATGCAGTGAAAGTTATTTATTTGTGTGAGAGCTTCCTAAATCACAGTTAACACTTGTACTCTGTTGCTGCATGCATTTCTAAAATGGAGATTTGTATCTTTACTTATACCATCTAGTGTAGTTACAAGCTTTAATAAAAACTTTTTTACATGATAAAGAAATAATATAGAGCTCATCCCTTCCACCCCCAACTCCAGCCCACAAGAGCTCATCAAAGCTCTGTAAGTGGCTCTGCCCTGTGCTCAGCTGGATGGATGGGGTGGGGCCACATGTATGTGGAGAGCAGCATCCAGGAGTGGGGCAGGTGGGTGGGGCTGGGATTGAGGTGATGGACAGAAGTTACATACACAAACCGGTTTAAGTGATCAGAAACTAATTTAAACCTGTAACAGAACAGAATTTCAGTGCACATAAACCAGTTTCAGCCATTTTGAAACTGGTTTTAGATGAACCTGATTGAATGTAGCATCATACTTAACTGATTTGGGCCAAACTGGTTTATGGAACTTCTGTCCCAGACCCCTTCCTGGTTTAAGTTAAACCAGAGTACCCCAGCATGCTCTGCAGCCCTGAGCTCTACCCTTCTCCCTATCCAGAGCTGCAGCTGGCCGAGAAGGTGGAGACTGCAGTCAGGAGGCAACAGCATCTGCCTGGCTTCCTACTGCTGCTCCCACCTTGGTGTCGCTGTGCACCCAGGGGCAGTGGGGCTGGCCATGGTTGGGGCTGACCCCACGCCTAGTTTGTGTGGTGCTGAGGGTTCTGCTGCTGGCCAGATCCAGTCTGCAGGCCATATTTTGCCCACCCTGGCCTAGAGGTAACCAGAGATTAGTAGTGTAACAAGAAGCTTGTTTTAATTCCACAGAAAAGGGCGGGGGGGCATTGTAGTATCTGAGATGCTGGTGTGTTAACTCCTTCCCCCCCCCTTATTTTGTGGGGGGGACTTTTTTACATGAAATGTCTTCATAAACTAACTTAATAGACGTACTTTTAACTTGGGGTATAGGTTACCTCTCCTCTTTTATATCTCTTATTACCTGAGGAAGTGGAGGTAAGCAGAAAATGGGGCAAATGCAGTATGGTTGCTTTCCAAAAACATTCAGACCAACCTAATCTTTCTTTAAGAACTAATTCCTCAAAAGGAAATGGGGTGAATCTCTTGTCTACATGTTAAACAAGGCACTTGATATCGTGTCTCAAAAGAAACCATTATTAAAGGTGGGTGGGGACTTAAAAAAAAAAAAAAAAAAAAAAAAAAAAAAAAAAAAAAGGCTAGGAGCTGAAAGGGAAAGATTGTGACAGGTTATACTGAAAGAGGAGTGATCAAGATACAGGGTACCTGGGTCCTTTGGGACAGGTTTTGAGACCAATCCTGCTTGGTATTTATTATTAACATCCATCTGTTTCTTGCCTCCAGGTTGTTAATGTAACTTGCATCTAAGTCCATTAGGAGGCAACCAGTACTAAGGAGGACCAGATTATCATATAGAAGAATTAAATAATGTAGTACGTTGGGGAAATAGAAATGGGATGAAACAATATCATTATGTGAAAAAACTGCAGTACCAAGAAGTTTTTGCTATTGGGTAGAGAGAAGTGACTGAGGAGGGGAGTTTTCTGGGTGTAACGACCAATCGTAAAATGACCATGAATGGCCAATGTGATATGGTTTTGGGAAGGCGGGTGTAATTCAATGATGTATTGAGGATTTTTAATAGGGATGTGTTAGTACATTATACATGGTATTGATCTGTCTTAATTTAGACTGTTGTATATTGCCTTCTGGTAATCTACTTTCAAAAAGGATTGAACTGGAACGTGAGCAGAAAAGGGCTGCTAGGCTGGTGGGGAATGGAAAACCGATATTATGAGAAGAAATTAAGAGCCTGACTTTTATAGTCTCAACAAATGTTTCAAAAGTTAGGATTATTCTGCATAAATTGGCAGGGTGGAAACTAGTTAAGTAGCTCTTTTTACCTTTAGGCCAGTATTGGCACAGACTCTAGTGCTGGGTGGTCAGCGAGCAAGTGGCAGGGCAGCTGCTGTTGGCTTGTGCTTTTTACCTTCCTCTGAGGTATCAGTGATGGTGTGTGGTGCGCTGTTGCTTACTATTGTACTGAGGAAGCAATTTGGACCATTAGCTTGCTCACATGCTCCAGGTTAAACTAGACTTGGTTTTGGGGAGGAATTGGTTTTTAGATAAACTTCTTGTCTTTTTCTTTTTCTGTGCGGCATAGTTTGACCATGCAATTCCTTGTTGTTGCAGGTGGTCCAATGGTGAAACCCTGGTCTCTCCTCTACTGTGGCCTGTTCCTACTGTTTTTGAGATTTCTGGCCTCTTGTATTTAAGGCATTGAGTTTTATTACAGGGTACTGAGGGCAGGGGTATTTTGTGGTATACATGTTCTCCTGGTGTGCATGTTTGTTCTTTGTAAACACTACTTTGCTTAATGTAGGCAATTGTGTAATGGATCAGTGTTCAGCAACTTTTTTAGGCTGCAGGTCAAAATGATCCAGCTCAGGTCAGAGGCGGGGGGGTGAGCACTAGGGCCCAGACAAGACTACCATTTTCTCCCCCACCCCTTCAGGTGGCATGGTGAAAGTGCTGCCCTGCAGCTGCCCAAGCTAGATCAAATGATGATGAGGACTGTAGGTTGCTACCCTCTATAATAGACATTTGCAGAGAGACTGGGATTGTAATTCAAGCGATCCCTATTTGTTTCTCTGTTTTCACCTTTTGCTTAAGGTGTCTAGCAGGTCACTTTTTACTACAGCAAAGAGTAACCTGAAGTACTTGAGTCCGAAATAGTCAAATGTAAAGAGAATTCTAGAAAAAATGTTTCACTGGGAATTGATGCACCTGCTTATCTTCAGCAGCACATCCAGAAACATAAGTTTAAGCTCTCTTCTGTATAGAATACTAGGTTGTCATAGCTTTTTGCAGGCCCTTGGTATAGATTAGATGCAATTTTTCATCCATTTTGTGCAAAATATGGGTGTTATACTCTGTGCAAATCTTGCAGAATAAAGAACTTTTTTGAAGGCCTCAGCAGAAAGCTAAAATTAGATGGGTGTGGTTGCTAGGGTAGCATTAACATTCATAATTAAATTTGTATGCAGCCTTGGACCCTTCTGACATTTAAAAAATTATGTAAAAGCACTCAAATGTTTGTTTTTGTTCTTTACCTGGGTTAAGTTGTTCCTAGCATCGCAAAACAAGTATTAAATATAAGAATAACACATAGGCAAGAAGACCTAAACTAGCAGAGAACAAGACTTCATTTGCATCACCTACATCCCAAACAGATGCAAAAGAAAATCAGTACTTCATGGTAGAACTGCAAATCTTGAGCAAAAGGATGATCACCTTTTTGTCCCAATGAATAGCCATATATTCAAATAAATAGTAATCTTAAATACTTTTGCTATAAAATTTAGTTCGTGTGGTTTTACTTCCTTTTAATTGAGTACTGCAAACAAAGTGCATCACAAAGCATTTTAGGGAAATGGATCCGAGCTAGATTTAGACACAAATATTGGGTTATTCAGTTCCTAGGAGTTCAGCTTGAGTGGCTTCTGTCTTGTGTATGGCAGGAAATTATCATTAGGTATCTGGTAGCTCCTGGGTGGTCTAACAGCATCTTTTTATGCACTAGCAAATAATTTGCAGCTGGGACACTGATGTAGGACTGTCTGAAGGAATAGAAATCTAAATTGGCTTGTTCACATGCATTGTATGTTAACCTTCCTTGAGCAAGGCTACAGTTTCCCTATGTAGTAGGTTAATCCCAGATAATTGTTATGAGGAATAATTTGTTTCTATTTTATTTTTCAAATTTCATCTCTGAAAATGACTCTTGGGGATGCCAAGCTTGCTTTCTAGTCATGAGGGCAGGATGCATCACTGGACATGCATATGACTTGGAGAAGTAGTAGCTTAATTGCAGTAGTAGATATATATTTGCTCCCATGAGGGAAGCACCGAAATCTGTTTAGTGGGAAGATGTGAGCCATCTACTTGGAAAAAATCTTAAACTTAAATTTTAGAAGAATGCTTTTTCTGAATTGAAGTGATATGCCTTGTAGGTGGAAGCTTATTCATGGCTCAGCTGATTCCCAGCTGAGTGACTGTCCTAGAATGACCCCAAAATATACAATATTCCCCCGCTACCAGTTTTATTGGTGTCGGGCAAGAGAGCTCTGCTTCCAAACATTAGGTTATGTTTATACAGTCTTTTAAATGAGGAGACAAACTACCTGTTTGTCTTTCATAGCTAAAGAAAGTGGCGTGGGTGTTCTTCTGCAGTCAGTATGTTGTGGTGACTTTTTTGCTAGCGTTTATAATATCATTGGGAGTAGCTAGTAAGTGCTTCTGCAGATGGTTTCATTTAAGCTGTCCTTGTGGAGGAGGGAGGAGGAAACATTTGTCAGCTGGAATGAAGTTCTCTTAAATGCTTCATACTAAGCCTGCTGTAACGCAAGCCATAGGTGTAACTGCTGCCTGGCGATAGCTATATAAACAAAGAAATATTTTGTGGTGCTAAAATTGTCAAATAAATCAAGAGGAAGAGAATTATGTTAATTAAAGTTTAGTGAAATGTTTTTCATGTGCAAGGACAATATTGGATCTACTTGCTTTTGTCTTTTAAAAGCCACCAAAACAAAGCACTGTTCTTGAATCCCATAGCAATCGGTTGTTTGGTACAGATGGCATTGCCTGGATCTTTGCAGCAATTTTGTTTGGAGACCTATATGGCACTGTTCCTGTTCCCTGGTCCCCCAAGGAAATTTAGTTTTTACATAGTCTGTGTGGTGCAGGAAAGTTGTTTGGACAACCTTTTCTTGTTGTTCTTGTTTCTTTGGGGTGAGGGGATGGATTAGGTTCCTTTTAGAGTGCTTCTGAAGTGGCTTATATCCACGTTTTACCCAACTATTCAGTGAAAAATGAGAACTTTTCCTTTGCTCTCATAAGAAATGGCACTCATAAATGTTCCTTTACTAATAAATGTTATTTCCAGTATTGCCAGTACATCAGACTTCTGTAAGACCAGTGTTTTATCACAGAACACATAGTGAGAAAATAAGTGGGAATAGATGGTGAGCAAGTTGATAGTTATCAATGTAACTACCCATTAGAAGTGATGTATTTTTCTTTTGTATGTGTTTTACTTTTTGCATTTTTTTTATTTATTTATTTTTTTACTATAGAATCAGTGTTTTATATGCTGTACTTCATATCTCTTTTGGTTATATCTACCTTTTTGATGGGTAAGATTTGGAAAAAGGTAACTTTTGACTGAAGGAGAATACCGCAGGACAAAATAAGGTTTCAAAAGCCAGGATTTCCACAATGATAATAGATGTGTACTGTAACTTAACAGTTCTTAAGCTTTTCCTCTAATAATAGAATCTAGGACAATATTGAACATTTGTCACCTAGGTTATTTCACAGACTTGCTTTTGTCCAAGGTATTATGGGAAAAAAGCTGATGGTAGGTTCTTGAAACAAACTAATTGGAAGGGAGAAGAGGAAATGGAAATGCCATTATGGAGGTGACCAGTAGATCTATGAGATAATATTTGTGTGTTGCTTTGGTAATAATTTTAATGGCTCTTATTATCCTTTTTAGGCTTATGGCATGTCTGCTTTGCCTTTAAACTTGATAAAGGGAACTAGAAGTGCTGCCTATGAACTCCTGGAAAACACTGAAGATATTGAAGAAGTAGAGCAACATATACAAAGGATTAAACTGAAGGTTTGTTCAGTTGCTTTTAAGTAATGTTACTTCAAAATTTTGTCTCTTTCACAGTACTAGCTGTTATGGTAATGTTTGGTGTTTAGTCCAAGAAATTATGAAAGGCAGGACGAGATTAAAGGAGTGACTCAGCTAGGCTCAACTTCATTAACACCTGGGAACTACAGGAAATAACTTCTGTGGTTCAGATAAGAATTCCTTCCATAATTTCTATGTAATAGAAGATTATATCTTCTCCTTCAGAGCTGGTTTAAGCCCTTTGGGATTCTTTAGTCTTCATCCTGACTTCAAAGGGGGTCTTTTCTTACTAGGAACCCCAACTTCACTTCCTAGCTTCTGTAGGGCATACCTTCTCCAAAGTCACTACCAGTTCCAATTTCCAAGCTAAATTTGATATTCCTATTGAAGGAATATCTGCACTGAACACCTACTACCACAGTCAACAAGTAGGTGGGTTTGAGTCTACAAATCTCAATCCTTGTGCTAGATTGGGAACTAGTTCATAACCAGTATCTGGCTGGGAAGCAGATGCATTTGTCACAGAAGTGTACTATTCCAGAATCAGAAGAGAATTATCCATCAATATTTCTTGCACTGTATGGATTAGTAATCCATTGTAATTAGTAATGTTGATGGATAATTCTCTTCTGATTCTAGAATAGTAATTTCAGTAGCATTGTAGAGAGAGATAATCCTGCAAGAGGCTTTAGGGGCACAAATTTATATTCTGCATTCTGTGAAGAGAAGGGCAATAGTGAACTTAAATGCTCGGATAAAACTTTCAGCCACATCTCCAAACTCTTGAGGCTGGGAGTGACTTCGAAGATGAGGTAGTGCCTCCTGACTTTTTAATGGAATTTTTCTTTATCGTCAGATTCTAAATAAAGCACCTTGCTATGAGGCTTCAGGACTTGGTTGTTACAATCACATGTACAGCAGTCTAATACCTATTCTTCCAGTTCTAAGTTCTTTAGATACCCAATTTCTTTCCTAGAAGGTAGCTCCCTTCCATGGGTTGGAAGCTGTGCTGGGTCATGAAACTCAAGGCAGTAGAGTGGTATGTTCAGTTTGTAAACTAGGTAAGGCCTCAGTTTTTATGTGAAGAGTAACACTTACATCTGAATTACTTGGTAATCTAGTATTTTATAGCTGCTGAAGACTAAATTTTGTTGTTCAAAGCATGTTGTGGAACAAATAAAAAATAATACGCTTTTATCTATTGCAAAGGGATTTATTTGAAGTCCTCATGCTTACAAACTTGTAAAAAGCTTGGTTGTATTCATGAAACTTGTTAAGTCAACCAATGTGCATCTTGGAAGTGGTATATCTATGAGGTACAAATTGTGGGGCAAGTGTTTGTTTGTTTGTTTGTTTTCCCCAACTCTCTCATCTGCTTCCAAGTGTTGTCACTCTTTTTAAAGTGGCTTTTTTATTATAAAGCCATATTCCTTGGCATTTTTGAATTATAGCCAGGTTTTTTCTAAACTGGGAAATTTGCCTTTTTCTAAGTAGTGTCCATATTTATATAAACAAAGTGATACTGGCATTGAGAATCCTGTAGAATGGTGCTGTGCAAGCTTTTGTCTGCTGTGAAGTTTTTGCTGTAGTCCAACTTCTCTTGGAACAGGATCTGCATTGGCAACAGCCATGCTAATTGATTTAACAGGCAAATAACTTAAGTCTTGAAAGTAAACTATCCATCCCCTATTGCTGCACTTCCCTCTTGAGGGGTAAGGTGCTGCAATGGTTTGGGACACATTTTTTGTAAGCAGTCATATGCATTAGAATTACTGTGTCCCAATTAATCAATTTTTTTATTAATAAATTTTAAAATGGTGTTGCAGCAGGCTTGAAGTACATTGTTAATTTGTTTACAATGCTAGAGGTTTTAAGAGCAGAAAAAGGTGAATTTATAAATGCTGCTTTATAGTCTTTTAAGATAAATTTTAAATAGCCATATTTAAATCAAAATTGTAAGTGACTGAATAATAACCAACATTTACAAGCCTTTTAAATAACCTACAAACATTTCAACCTGTAGTAAGAATATGAAATGTTTGAACTACTTTTGTCATGGATTCATAGATGTTATGGTCGGAAGGGACCTCAATAGATTGAGTCTGACCCCCTGCATAGGCAGGAAAGAGCGCTGGGTTAGGATGACCCCAGCTAGCTGCCTATCTAACCTCCTCTTGAAGACCCCCAGGGTAGGGGAGAGCACCACCTCCCTTGGGAGCCCATTCCAGACTTTGGCCACTCGAACTGTGAAGAAGTTCTTCCTAATGTCCGGTCTAAATCTGCTCTCTGCTAGCTTATGGCCATTACTTCTTGTAACCCCCAGGGGTGCCTTGGTGAGTAAATCCTCACCAATTCCCTTCTGTGCCCCCATGATGAACTTATAGGCAGCCACAAGGTCGCCTCTCAACCTTCTTGCAGAGGCTGAAGAGGTCCAGGTGCCCTAGTCTCTCCTCATAGGGCTTAGCCTGCAAGCCTTTAACCTTACGTGTAGACCTTCTCTGGACCCTCTCCAGGTTATCCGCATCCCTCTTGAAGTGCGGCGCCCAAAATAGGCTTTATATGTTGTGCTAATTACTCTGCATTGACATGAAAAGCATATTGTATATTTAACTCATCCATACAGTTTGAAATATTCATTCCCAGCATTTTGCAGATTAAGGGAGTTAAATTTACTATGTTTGTTGGGAATCAAATTGAGTAGTTAATTATTACTGACTTCTTGCTTACAAAGCTAGCTGAGGCTACTGTATTTTTGTTTTCTGGAGATTTTGTTTATGGTTGACAATCACACAGGGCTGTTCTTATGGTTATATTTATGGCTGACTTAAACACATTGCTCAGAGGGCTTAGTCTGTTCAACTGGTATTGTTCTTGACTTTACCTGATAGGTCTGATGTGAACTCTGGCTCTTCCTCTAGAAGAAGTGGAGGACTGGGGAGCTGGTAGAAATGGGGTAAAAATGGAAATAATGTTTCAAAAACAGGGTTCCTATTGGATAATTCTGACTCCTTACAATTGCTACAGTGTTAGCTTATAAATAAAATTTAACACCTTATTTACGTCATTGTTACATTACTTTCATGCATTCATTTTTGATTGGCAGTGCAAAGATGGTCGGCCTCTATCAACAAGGGACAGGCGAACCCTACAGCAACTGGAGGAGAGGCTAAGGACACTTCGAAGAAGAGAGAGACACCTAGAGTTTATTGAGAAAAGCTGGTGGTCAAAATTCTGTGGAGCTATGCGACCCCTGAAGGTAAAAATAAACCAAATCCTTATCTGGGTTTTTCATTTTATGCCTGCTTTACTATAGAATAACTACTGTTGTTTATGTTGTCTTTACTACTATGGCCCAAGTCTGTTGGGGATGGGGGGTGGTTAATACCAAATAACTTATTTCCTCAATTCTCCAAAACAGTATTAAATAGCTGTTACTACTTCAGCTTGTATAGATGAAAAATGATGCCTCATTCTCTGCCCTTGAAAGAAGCATAGAGTGCTGCAATTGCATACATGAATGTGAGAGGCCTAGGTATTTGTAGGTAAAGATAAGCTTCATCTTTTTACCTGTGCTATCATTTTTTTGGAAGTCTGAGGCTTCTGGTCTTTCTCTATAATGAGTTATATGGCTACTCTTACATAGTAAGAACATGAAGTAGCTATTAGGTTGGTCTCTATGGGCACTTTTACACATACTTTGCAGGGGGCACTTTAATTAGAACAGCTCTGAAGGCCCCTCTGAAGTGCTAGCATATCTTGTGTATCAGTGTCCCCATGCTTAAATGGTGGTGGGGGCTCATCGACCAAGCTTTAGATCAAGGGCCCCCACCACCATTTTTAAGCATGGGGAAACTGATGCAGGAGGCTGCTGGAGCATGGAAATTGCCGTGCACCAATAGACTCAACTGAGTCTGCCCAACACACTGGAATTCCAGTGCATCAGAGCAGCCTCCTTGTATGCATGTAGGTGCCCTAGAAAACTAAGCTGTTACCTGCTGTTTCTATAACCATTGCTAGATGTTTAGAATTTGTCTTAATGCATTATAGATTGAGGCCTGTTTCACATGCAGATGTGCAGACTAGTTTTTATCAGTGAAAAGCCAAAAATTGACATGTATGTTAATCTACACATTTCTCTGCTATAGGACCTTCTAAATAGAGGGGTACTTAGCTGTGTTAGTCTGAAATTGGGCAAAAGGCAGGGTAGAGGTGCACCTTTCTAGAGTAACTGAATCAGTGATACCTAAGTGTTCTGATTTTAACATCTGGTGAAATGAACTCTGTCGTGAAGGCTTAAGTATCTCTGATTCACTTAGTCTGTAAGGTGCATCATTACCCTGGCTTCTAAAAGTGTGTGATACTAAAACCAGAAAACTAATGTATATTTGTAGAAAAAATGTTGGTTACTTGCTAGAAAAATCAGTACTTTAACACTTTTTATATTAAAGCATAAACTGATAAAATGGAATTCTGCAGGTTGGTGTTGGAAATCTCCCAACCTTAGCTAACTTTGTCATACCAGCTCTTTACCTTTCTTTAGTGGAAATAGGTCTTGCAATGAAATATTCTGACTCCTGGAAACAAACAGGGAAGAGAGCAGAGTGGATGAATTGCTTCGTAGTCCAATCTTCTGAACTTCTTCAGAAGTATGAATTCCGTGCAGCATCTAACTTTTTTCCCCATTGTCTTAAAGGGAAAACTAAAAGCTAAGTGGTCATTAACCCAAGCATATGTACTACTTCCATGCACTGGGTGAGTGCACTATGAAGTCCACCTCATCTTAAACTGGCTATTCCAGCTGGCTTCCCTTTCTAGGAGATAAGTGCTTATATGCAGCTTTAGTACTAAGGGGCTTTGGTTTTTCTGTTGGCACTGTCCACTCCAGCTGTCCTTTCCCTGTCTTCAGTGTGTCCCAAACTAAGGTCCTGATTCACTCCATAGATCAATTGATTGGTCTGGTAGCTTGTCTGAGAAGATGGCCTGTTCTTAGTTCTTTGCTGCTGGAATGATTGTAGTTGCTTTATTTCTATCAATGCAGTTTGTTGGAAGAAAAGACGACTTCCAGTAGAATATTCATTACATGTAATGCCCTACAATAAGAAGGATCATTAAGCTAGTCATGACCAGAGTTCTCTTGCTAGAAGCCTTTTGGCTGTGCAGTTTGTGTTCAAAACAGTCCTTGGTACTGACTTCTGTTCTTCACATTTGCATCTCTTACTCCTGTCTGGTACTACCCTCTCTCCAGAATGAGGGCTGGTTTGCTAGTTGTCTTCTCAGCCCTTCATCTTGATATCATTGCTTTCTTGTGGCCTAGTCTTTTGGCCACCACCCTAAACAACTGGGATACTTTGAGAGATGTGGCCCTTGTTCCTTCATGGAACTCTAGAATCTTAAATGAACTTCGAATTCTTATCGGTACAGAATCTCTTAAGTTGTCTTTGAGTCCCAGCATTGTATGTTGAGAATGGGAACTTTCTTCTACCATTTCAGTGTTTGATTCCTGTAGGTCATGGGTGTCCAACCTTTTTGAATGTGGGTCCGGATCATGAACTTTTTATCACCCAGTGGGCTGGCAGGAGCAGGAACTTGCGTGTGCCCTGTCCAGTCTCACCACAGCCTGTGGGCGCAGGGGTTGAGGGGCACCGCCTGACCCCACCGTGTCCTCCCTGCCACCTGGGTGGCCTCGAGGATGCTCCCATACCTGCATACTTGGGCTCAGCAGCCAGGGGGACATGCGGGGACCCTACAGGGGGGTGTGGGACGTGCAGGGACACCCCCCCTGCTCCCTCTCCCCTGGAGCAGCCTGAGCCCAAACGGCAGGGCTCCCTCCCTCCCTAGGGCCTGTGACTCACCACCCCCAGTGCAACATCTGTGGGCATGGGGGGATGCAGGGAGGCAGGAGCAGTGCCAGCTTCCCTCCCTGACAGCCACAGCCATGGCAGCAGCATCTCCCACGCACCTGGCCACAGCATCCCTCTGAGCTGGCATCCACGCCCACCTGCCCGCTGCACCACGACCTGCTCTAGCCTGCGGGGACGGTGCAGGGCGGGGCAGGCATGCAAATGAGTAAGGGAGGGGCAGGGCTAGGAAGGGACCCCGTGAAATGAGGGGGGAGGGGAGGAGCTGCACTGTGTTGGCAATGTCAAGCTGACACTGTGCGTATGGGGAAACTTGTCCCTTCCCCAGCCCTTCAGCAGTCATTAGGAAGCTGCTGCAGGCCTGGTGGAGGGACAAGGGGTGGGAACAAAGGTAAAGTGTTTACTTACTTTTCCCATTGCAGCACCTTACGCCACAAAATGGCTTGGCAGGCCACATGGCGGCCTGCGGGCTATATGTTGGACAAGCCTGCTGTACGTAGTTATGGTAGCAAGTTCCTCTTCTACCCCCAAACCCTTTCGGATTGGGATATGCTTTTTATTTATTACATCATTGTTACCATAAAAATCATAGAAAAATTAGGGTTGGAAGAGACTTCAGTAAGTTATCTAGTCCAACCCCCTGCTCAAAGTAGAACCATCCCCAGCCAAGGTTGTCTTACCTGGGTCTTAAATCTCTAAGGATAGAGATTCCACAACCTCTCCAGGTAGCCTGTTCCAGTGCTTTATTACTCTCCCCATGAGAGGTTTTTCCTAATATCTAACCAGAACTGCCCTTGCTGTAGGTTGAGACCATTGCTACTTGTGTTATCTACCAGCACCAAGAACAGCTCGGCTCCATCCTCTTTGGAGCCTACTTTCGGGTAGTTGAAGGTTGCTATCAAATCCCTCCTCAGTCTTCTCTTCTGTAGACTAAATAAGCCCAGTTCCCTCAGCCTTTTCTCAGCAGTGATGCCCTAGGCCTCTAACTATTTTCATTGCCTTCTGCGGTACTCTGCATCCTTTCTGTAGTGAACACAGTACTCCAGATACAGAGTACTCCAGAACTGGACACAGTGCTCCGGATGTGGTCTTACCAGTGCCAAAGAGAGGGGAATAACCATTTCCTTCAATCTGTTGGCAGTACTCTTACTAATGTATGTTGCTAGCCTCTTTGGCAATAAGAGCACACTGTTGGCTTATTCAGCTTATTGTCCACTGCAGTCCCCTGGCCCTTTTTCTGTTTTACTTAGCCTTTGCAGAGGAAGGAGGAAAGACCAGCTTATAATATGTAACAATTAGGGGTGCACTGATAGCTATTGGTATTGTCCTCCCCCAAAATTAAATCTGACTTTTAAGGAGGCACATTGGCATATACTGATCCAATTTCTGATATGAAGTCTGACCACTTGAAGAGCTGTGTCCAGCTGGTAAGTCTCTGAGGGGAAAGGGAAGAGGGGGGGATACACAGATCGAGGCCCCCTGCAGTGAGGGAGGAAGTTGGACTGGGGCAGGTGCTGCCCAGCTGGGGTGGGCCAGAGCCACAGTTCATCCAGGGGATGTAGGGGAGCAATGGGGGGCATGCCACCAGATCTGTGCCTGGGGCGAGGCAGGCTACTGTTGCAGGCTGTGGCTGTGCTGGGCTCTTCCTGGTGGGGGGGCTGGCCTGGGCTGTGCTCAGAGTGGGTGGCAGTGATGGTGGGAAGGGAACTACAGAGGGGGGGCAGCAGCCATCCCAAAATTTGCCATACCCTCCCAGTCCCCCCATCCCCGGCAGGGACTGGGATGGGGCTACGCTCAGGGTGGGACGGGTGGCAACACTGGAAGATCCTGGTGCAGCCCCAGCCCACCCTTGCCCCATGCAGATCCAGGGTCACATGCCCCTATGCCCTTCTGGTGTGTGCGCAGCACTGGGAGTCACCCCCTTCCTCCCCTCCCCCGACAAGCAACTGCTCCATCCTGCACCCTGCTATGCCTGGGCAGCGCCTGCCCCTGCTGAAGGCCCAGCCCTATTTTCCTCACTGAGAGGGTTCTCAATCTGTCCCCCCATTCCCCCACAACAGACTTACCAGCTGGATGCAGCTCTCCAAGCTGCCGAGATGTGCTTCTCCCAACCTACGTGCTGCGCTGTGGCTACACACATGAATGGGACATTTATTGGCCCCATTATCAGCTGCATCGGGCAAAAAAAAAAAAAAAGCTGACTTCCAATACAGTCAACTTTTTCTTTATATTGGTGCTGATCTGATATTGGACTTCTGGTGACAATTTTATCAGAATTGTGACTCCAAAGCTACGGATAATGAGTCTTAGGGCTGAACTACAATGTGCTTTAGGGGTTTTTTTTGCGGGGGGGCGGTTCTTCCCTGTTCGCTGGAGGTGCTTTGTTAAGGGCATATCAGCTACCAGCTCTAAGTCTTCACAATAGAATTTTTTATGTCGTTTCAAGCTAGAACACTTAAGGTGCCTCATGATACCATACTAGGAACTGAGCAAATGTTAGTCATGCAACACTTCAGAATGCTCAACAGCCTGCGAACTGTGTTTTTAGAGGGGAGGCTTTGACTGTGAAAAATGGTGGGACCGCTGAGATGGTGGGGCAGATGGAGTGCCCTGCGGGGGGTGGGGCCATTCTTAGTATGCTCGGTGGCAGGCCCAGAAGTGGACTGGAAGTACTTCCGATCCTCTCCTGTGGGATGTTCCATCCGCCCCGCCATCTCAGTGTTCACAAGACATGCCTGTTACTTCGAGGTATATAGAAAGAATGTTTAAAGCTGTGTCTGTGGCCGAATTGCTGGTTCTCCGACTCGGCATTGAATCTTTGGATTCGAATTCGGCTGAATCGAATCGGAACAGTGATCCGAATCAACTAATCAAATCACTGTCCCACAAATCGGGCCAAATACAAATCAAATACGGCCCACTTTGCACATCCCTAACTGACTTTTTCTTATAATGTAAAAAGCATGTTACTGTTGTGTTCTTATTACCTGAAGACTTTCTGCTCTGAGGAAAACTGGCTGTTGCAGACTTGTAGCAAATGCTAAATCCTTAGGAGTATAATGGAAGGACTTTTCTTATCCCTGAGGGGCTTCTACTTATGAAAGAGTCTTTTCCTAACATTTTGCATCTTCTTGGGAGTTTGCACAAAGTTAATATTGATGTTCTTGCTCATTTTACAGTTCTTTGTTACTAATATAGCAGTGGATAGTAAAGCCTATTTATATAAGAACATTAGTTTTTATAAACATCAGTTCAGATTTGGCTTATAAGTAGAAGCAAGCTATATAATTTGTGTAACACTTACTTTAATGTAACTGTGCATAAAATCCCTTGTAGGTTAACTGCTGGGAGGTGGGGCACAATCCCTGGATACCAATTTAGTGGGGGTGCCAAAATGTTGTCTGCACCAGAATCTAACCCCCCCTGCCCCCATGACCTGTCAGCAGTAGCTGGGTCCAGAGGACACACTACTGGTGCAACACTAGCAACAACCTTAGGCTGGCATGCTACACCACAGCAACAGCAGCTGGGGACCTCTCTCTTTTTGAGTACTCACAGCAGTTGATTCCAGTTCTTCCACCCCCTGCTCTTGACACCCCCTAACCTTCAGCTCAGTGGCACCTCCTGCCCTCCTTCCTTCTTGCCTGCTGCTCTGCAGTAGAGTAGACCCTGCTACTTATGGCTCTTGCTTTTAGAGATGTCCTAATTTCCTGGTCTCTGTTGTATTTGTACATTGCTGTTTTAATATCCGTGATCAGCGTATTTTACATAAATGGCTGTATTCTGAATGGGCATAATCTTAATGTCTTCAAAACCCCATTCTTCACAGGCTGAGGAAGTTACAAGGGTAGTTTTTCACTCACTAGACTAAAATATTTAATAAGAACCATGAACTTTTACTAAGAGTACAGCAGAGGCGTAGCTGCAAATTGGTTCAGGCAAAGCCTCATTAGCGTGTGCTAAATTTTTAAAAGTAAACTCTAAAATGTCTGACTCACAGAAAATATTCTTATCAGTGGGATTGGAGATTGTTTTGGCTTTCATAGCCTTTTTTTTGCTCAAAAATATATTAAAACGAGTTGCCATTATACCTGTTAGTACAGAATGTTAGACTCTATTGATTTAAGTAAGAACAATATTTTACTATTTTATTTGCTTTGAGAGTTGAAGTCCCTAAGATCGCAACTAAATAATTGGCTGCGTTTTCTACCTTATTTGTAGAGAAGTAAGATGTGAGGCTCCTGCAAGAGTTCCTCAATTCGGTTTTAAAAATAAAAAAAATACTTGGATTGTTCCTCTGAGCAATGTTAATTGTATGGTATCTTTTGCGTATTTGCCAAATAAAAAAGGAAATTGGGATCAGACAGTGAAATGTGTAGAAAATGAAAATTTAGGATGGGAAAGTAACAGTATAAATTTGTGGCTTAAATTATGGGCTCAAAAATATGAGTGTACCAGTGTCTTTGAAACACTGGAATTACACTGGCAAATTTGGTTGTTTTGTCTTATAAGTCTTAAGTTCTGTAAAACCGCTTCTCCATTAGCCCACTCTTTTCTAACCCCTCTTCCCTTCATTCTACCAGTGGTTATTCTGCAGCAATCCTGTTACTTCTGACCATTGGCCATTTATCATGGAATGGCCATTTGGAGCTGATTAGGGAAGCCTCTAGTGTCCCCACCCTCTCAGCCTATCTCTTTTTCCTTCAGTTAAATTTCTTATGGTGTGGTGGCAATGAGTAGGATATAGATTTTGGGGGAAAGACTATCAATGTTTTGCCAATATATGGCCAGTGACAACAGTGAATGCCAAATCTGTACTTTGGGTACCTTTCTGCTGTCCTTACTTGACTCTTAGTTCCTTTCATTTTTTGCCCTCAGAGCTTCTGGGGGTCACTGGGTATGGCAGTCTTTTATGGTACTGGATATCCAGGATAGAATGGAAGGGGCCACCTTTACTAAGGGTATTGTAGCTTAAAGGGCAAAAACTGGTTACCCAAAATAATGATGCTTTTACTTGAGCATATAGATTTGCTCACTTGTAACCTTGATTAGTTTCTATGCCTAGGGAAGTGTTTTAGCATTTTAGGCATTATGGTAAATTAAGTTGATTTAATTCATTTGGTAGGTAGATAAATGTCACTAGCTGTTGAATAATCACATTAATATCTCCCATTCAAAAGTGGGGGAAGAACCCTCTTTTGATTTGCAGTTTTGGAAGGTTTAATCATAGCTTCTAAATCTGTAATATCTGTGGCTTCTGAAGAAACTACAGGCTTGGAAGGGAGGTGGGGGGTGGGTGACTTTCCCATTTATCTTAAAGATCATAGAATCTTACTTTCACTATATGAAAACATGAAAATCTGTAAGTAACTTTAAGAGCACAACACTTATTAATTTGTCATGACTTATGATAACCAAAGTTTTTAAAACTGACTGGTTGGGAGTTGTTCTGTCTCTGAGAGAGCCCAGAAGAGCACTTTATCTGTGCTTACTAGCCTTTGTATCTATTTTAATCAATTCTGAACAATAAACAAATAAGATAATCCTGTCTTTTTAGGGGCAGAAATACACACAGCAGACTAAGGATAATCCTCCTTCTTTCTGTTTTATAAAGGATAGATATTTATTTGGAGTGAGTAGGATTCTGGATTTGGACCTCTTACCCCACTTTTAATAATGGAATCATTTTACCAAAAATATTTTATTCAACATGAGGATCTGTTTTAAAGTGGGGAGTGTACATTGTTTTTATTTCATCTGCAAAAACAATACTCCTAAAATAAGTAGGTGATCAAGTTTAAATGTTAAACAGGTATAACGTAGATAATGCTATGTCAAAGATTAGCAAAGTAGTGAAATTATACTTTTTTTTTTAATTGTGGAATTTACAAGAATGTTACTAAAAGTTAACACATTTTATAATTTGAGGCACAGTGTGTTATACTGCATCCTTCACAGTGGGGTCCCGGGTAAAGTTGTAGCCATCTGGGTATTATAGTAATTGACTTCCTAAAACAGTTCTATGACAAGTGGAACTTTCAACAGTACAGTTAAAGGAATGAGAATCAGTTAATTACTGAAACCTTACATACCTCAGTAGTGTTGTAGACATGATGCTTTATTGCTTGTTGGGCTCTCCATTTTTCCTGTATAGTTGCTCTATAGCAGTGATCTCCAACCGTTTTAAGTAGGAGATCACCTTTTGGCCTTTAAAAGCAACCAAAGATCTACTGTGTGCTGCCACCCCCCCCCCCCCCCCCACGCCCAGCAGCTAAGTCTGTGGGGAGGGGAAGGGGGCAGGTGCAGAGGGAGAAAAAAATTTACCTGCTGGAGTGGCATGCCCCCAAATAAGTCCCACCCAGCTGGGGGACCCATTCAACTTGCTCCTGCTCCTTCCTCTGTAGCACTGTCCGTCACCACAGGGCCCTCAATCTAGCCCCCACTGCTTTTCTACCCCACAGACTGACCTACTGGGCTGGGGTGCATGCACTCGGGCACTCGCCCACCTCATCTGAGCCTCGGATAGGCTCCAAGAGGCTCCTAGATCCGCTGGTTGGTGACCACTGCTCTATAAAAAGCTATTCTATAGCTGCTTGCAACTGCTTAAGCTTGTAATGTACCAGCCAATCGCCCTTCCTGCATGTATTTCTAATTATTTTCCAGCCAATTATGTTTACTACCACAAAACAGCAAGGGAGAAAAACATCTGTGTGATCTGCCATTAGCTTAGCTATGTAGTTCCTAGCTTTTTATCTAAGGACCTGAAAACATCCAGTATGAAATTTGGAAATGGATATGTTCTAACTATAGCCAATAAATAGTTTTCAGCATTTTACCAAGAAACCACTGGCTGCTCCTTCCCCTTCCTGCTCCCATTTGGCATGGTCTTTATTTTTTTATGACATGGTGACACACTGGTTTAAATTGCTTTCCAAAACAGTACTTACCTTGAACTGTTTTGATGTAAGGCAATGATATTACTGTATTTACTTGAATACAAGACCAGGTTTTTTCCCCAGTCAGCATGGGAGGAAGGG
Source organism: Alligator sinensis (assembly GCF_000455745.1). Taxonomy (NCBI): domain Eukaryota; kingdom Metazoa; phylum Chordata; order Crocodylia; family Alligatoridae; genus Alligator; species Alligator sinensis. The sequence continues at coordinate 3,571,408 of NW_005841864.1, forward strand.
CGAGTCCCCCGTCTTTTATATTTGCATACAGGGAAACATCATTAAATACATTATCTGTCACTTAAACTGCTGCCAAAAGCAACATGCGCTCAGTAATGGAAACAACCTACACTTCATTTTTGCAGGATCCCAGAACTCATGAAACCCAGGGGAGCAGAAGGCAAGGGAGCTACCTGCCCCCCCCCGCCCCCATCTATTTTCTGTACTGTAGGAGTGGGAGGGGGACAAAAATAAGGCAAGCCTCCTATAACTATATTTTATACCTATACAAACTATAACCAGTTTATACATTTTACCCCAATAATTAGATTCTATATATGGAGTCTTGTATCCAGTGCCATCTTAAAATTGAATAAATATGATAATTCCCTGTTTGACAATTGTTTTCAAAAGAAAAGTAAACCATATTGACAAGCAGACTGTCAGTATTGGGATGATGGAGCATGCCACAGATTCACTGTATGGTGTCCTACAAACCAGAGACGGGCATGTTCCACATTTAATGTGGAATATCTTTGTAGTTTTTTACTATTTTTATGGTTCTTTTAACCTGACTGAGAATGACATGTTATTTATGGTGAAATAACATAGTATTTTTTCCATCAATATAACTTTATAGCTAAAAAACCTCACATCTAGGGAAGGTACTGCTTGCCAGTCCCTATACATTAGGTTCTTTTTTTTAATGAATTATTGTTGAAAGAATAGATAATAACCTATACTCTTGTTCTTAGTGTTGCAGTTGCTGTGGTTCCTAGGACAAATAAAATCCTTTCTCACATTTTTAAATATTTTAAAGCCTAATACTAGCTTTGGATTGTAAGGGAGTATGAAGAAGAAATTGGTGGGTTTCATTGATCCCCATTTCACGTGTCCTTGTGTTGGAGCCAACAGAAGTTGCGTGCATGTCCCTAATGGACCTTGTTAGTTGTGGGGGGGGCAAAAAAATCCCTCATACACATCTAGATCTTGATCCAAACTGACTAAAACTTGATGAACCAGTACTTTAATACAGAGGAAGTAATCATTCTATCCATTGAGCTAAATTGCAGATGGAACATAATTTACTGTGTGGTAACTTGCACTGGATTTTACTCTGTAATAAGGAGCAAACGAAACTAGCTTGCCCAAACTATCTCCCTCCAGTAGATGCTATTACAGTGCTTGGTTACTAGGTGGTGGGGAGCCACTTTCTGCAAAGGAAGAGGGCTGTGTTGGGCTATGATTAGGAACAAACTAAACTTGCAATTTTGCAAAATTGGGCAATGTCCATGAAATCTGCATGGGGGGAAGGGGGGAGTGGAGGGAAAGCTTACTAAAAATAAAATGCTGGATCCCCAGGGGAAGCCAGCAGACCTCATAGTCACTGTGGCCTGGCCTCATAGCCTGCCAAAAGGGAAGGGGGCTGCCAGCATGAAGGGGAACAGCCAAGATGGCTGGTGCCCTCATCAATGAACGCTGAGGGCTGCCAGTTGTCTAGCACTGGTCCTCCAGTCGATAGCAGGGGGTGGGGGGGCAGTCACATGATAGACCGCCCTCATCCAATCGGCAGCAAGGGACAGGACCACTCAGCCAATTTGGGGAGGGGCGGGGAGCGTGATAAGCCCACAAGTGGTGGCTGACCCCATAGTCTGCATGTAAAATCAACTGCCTGCCACCAGATTTTGGGTAGGCCCCTAGGTGTAATTAACTGGGGAAGTGTTCCATGTGTGGGGGGTTGTTTGTTTGTTTTTTGTGTTTTTTTTATTATGGTGGTAAGTTTCTACACGTTTTTCAGAAGATGACACTCCTGGATTTGGGTGATATATTACCATGTGGCATGCCTGTTCTACTTTAAAAGAAGGACAGTGAATTACACAATAAGCATGTCTGTACCCTGCCTTTGGAAACTAATAATTCATTTTAAAGAACCTTTTATTAAGGATTCTTGTGAGCTAGGTGAAAAGAAATAACAAGCTCAGATATTGAATGTAGAAGATCTCAGAGGCTTTTCTTCCTTCATTTTAAAATGTTTGTAATTTGGGGGTGGGGAAAGAAGGAAGAATTTGTAGGGATAACTTTAAAAGATGGGAGCAAGAAGTTTGCAAAAAAGGGGTAAAAGATAAGGAAATGAAGTCTGTCTTGGAGGTTGGAAAGTGTAAGGTTAGTGTGTATTGTAAAAAAGCAAAGATGATTTTACTTTGCAAGGTCTAAAACCGGTAAAAGCCTTTTAAGCCATGTATAAAAGAATGAAAAGTCAAGCTGCTGTGCAGCAAGGATGGAACTGAAGTTAGAAGATACTGAGGTCAAGCTCTATTTATGCATATGAATAGTGGAATAGCTGTTAAGACTCAGAATATAGGTTTAGAAACTACCACACAGTATTCCATTTCATTAATATTGGTATATGATTATGGTCATCCACTTGGTACTTTGAATTCAACTTGAGAACTTTAGAGTGGCCAATAGGATGACTGAGGGAATAGAGAGTTTGTTTTATGTGGAAACTGAATTAGCTTCGTTTCTTTATATTTAGTAAAGAAAAGACAGAGGGGTCTATAATTGCAGTCTGTAAATATATTGGGAGCAAATCCAAGGCAGGAAGAGGGGCATTTAGGCTAAAGGACTATTTTGGCAAAAGAATAAATGGGTATAAAATAACCCTGAGTAAACTTTAATGTTGAAAATTAGAAGGCTTTTTGATATGCAGAGTGATATTCTACCAGTAGTAGTAGTGAGTATAAACAACCATTAATCAAGATTTGGTATTTGATTAGTTTTTTTTGTAATAGCAGGGAATTGCATCTATCCTAGCACATCTTAATTCTGTATTCCTGTATATTGATTAGTCCAACTGGCTTTTTGGCAGAAACTATTGGCATAATCTGTCTTCACTTGCTGTCGTGTAACTCCCAATTTTTCTCTTTATATTATTGAGTTTCTATTCTATTTCAGTGTAACAAGTTTTCCATGTCAAAGTTTTTGGATAACTAAGCTTTTTCTATTTGAAAATGAATATTTTAGTCTAAATTTGCATCTAATATGTTAATATTTACACTATTCAGATCTTAACCTTTTTTTGTCGTCTTACTTGTCATTACTATGTTAGGCTTCTAAATTTGCACAGCATTTGACAATTCCGCTTTCAGATCTGACCATGGGAAGAGCCACCCTAATCCAATTAGTGTTGAAAACAAGACTTCTCTAGCTTTTAGAGGTTCTGGGCATAATTGTCCAGTTTGCACCACTATACAAACAGTAAAATATGCATTTATTCACTGAGAACAGGCTAGTGGAGGATTTGCTTTGGGAAAGAGGACCCTTGACTGGTAGAGAGCTGGCAGACCTGGTAGAGCAATGTGCTATGTTGGTTGCTGTTTTACCTTTAACTCTGGCATGGATAGAGTGGAGAGAAGCTGTTAAGTACTTTGTACCAACCAATGTAAGTTGGTATAGCTGTGCTAGTAGTGCATCAGAGCATCCTAACTACTTCTTGGTAGCTCCTCATCCATTGTGTCAGATAGTGGAGAATATGGCTTATTGTGTATTTCCTTTTGATTTGTCTTGGGCATAAAGTAAACTGCAGTGTGATTCCTTTTAAAAAGAGTTTACTGCTCTTCCTGTGGAACAAGTAGAAATCACTACCTTTCCTTCCATTTTTCTTGCTGCTAGCCTTCCTCCCCCCACCCTTTTGAAATATTGTGAGTTCAGGGTTGAAAACCCCCATGGGAAATGCTCTGCACAGCTGAGATGCAAGCTCAGCTGCTGCAGTAAAGAGACGGCACTCTCCTACTCAGCAACTATTTTCTGGCTTATTGACTAAAATAGATGGGGTCTGAAACGAGGTCTAGTCTGTTGCCAGAGTAGGTTGTCTACACGAGTCCTGGGTTACAAGATGGGAAATTTAGGCCCTCAAGTAAGAATGCAAGACCTTTCTGAGTCTCTTTTTAGAGGAGGAGGGAATAGGAATGCTTGTCCCAAAATAGTCTAATACCAGTATATCCTGTGAGTACAGTTTCACGGGGGCTACTGTGCAGCTATGGCTAGAAAGAGTTCAAAGAAGAGATGGTTGTAAAGAATTTGCTTTGAGGTAGCTTTTAAATCATAGGAGTATTGTGCTTGACTGATGTCAAGCAAAAATGGCACTTGAGGAAAGAGCTAGAAAAAATACTGAGAAAGTATCATTAGCTATTAAAGAAATGACTGCGCCTGTCATGCCCTCTACAGTTATTTTGTTAGACCATGTAATTAGGTGAGGTGTTAGTGGTCTTCCAGGGAAAGGTGTAGATTTCTGCCCCAAGAACTTCTTGCTTCAGTGTACATCTTGTGTTGAGGACCGTTCTATCTTAGAACACTTCCTTTAATTGGACAAAAAAAAAGTTCTTAGAACTAGCACTTCTATCTTTATAAATTGAGTAGGTCGCAGAAGAATTGCATTCATTGTTACAAAAGAAGCATATGATGGATCCAGAACCTTAGCTGGATTCTCCTGAATATTTTTACCCTTGAACTTTTGCTGGTACTGTGTACACATCTGACCATATAGGTAGTAAAGATTAATTTCCAATTGGAGCAGTAAAATGACCTACTATTATGAGTTTCTTGAAGCTTTTATTGGTCTGAACATTTTTGCTGTGTAGTAAGGGTGGGGAGAATTGATTTTTATCTCAGTTATTTTTAAGACTACCATTGCATGTGCAGCTACATGAAATTTGTTTTAGAGTTTTAAATATCTATGTGGAGAGTTTAACATGTGGAGAACATAATTGGGTGAGAAATATTTACTTTGTCCTTGTTTTTAAGGTATTTAGTCCTCTGTGACCTTCCCTTGTTAGTATATTACTTGTTCATTTTAACATTTCAGTATGAGAATGTAGCAGATAAGTAATTTTAACACATTTGATGTCAGCATATTTTTAGGACTTTTTTTTAGGAAGATTAATGCTTGCTTACTTAATCTAGTATACTGTGAATTTTTGAAATTTTTCTTCATATCCTCAAACTGAAGTTTCTTTTAGAACTTCATGAGTTGCCTAATAGCTCTATTTTTCTAAATATGTCGACAGTTGGTGGCTTTAATAAAGATCTTAGCCCTTCCAAATATATTTCTTACTTTGCTAAACTTCAAAGTTGATGAAATGTAGATTAATGTAATGTAACTGCTAAAGCCATGTGATGACTTCTATCCATGAAGTATGAACATGTAATAGCTTTTCTTTTAGATCATTGTGTAGCCAAAGTACAACATGAATGGGCATTCCATTTTGAGAAGTTTTTATCTGGTTTCTAGTATCGTAGGACACCTGTGTTTGTCATGGACTCAGATCTTACTGTGTTAGGTCATGCCCCAAAGAAAATTTAATCCAAGTATAATGGGACAAAAGATTGTACAGGTTTCCCTCTACGCAGTACATGTGTTCCTGGAGAATGGCGCATGAATCGAATTCACATAAAGCAAACACACTTTACCATGTAACAAATAGGGATAGATTCCCATGGCAGTGAGGGAGGGAGTCTGGGACTAGGGGAGGGGTGCTGCTTCCAGGACTACACAAGGCAGCAAAGCAGAGGGAACAGAGCAGGACTTAATCCAGCCCTGGCTGCAGCAGCCCTGAGCATGGCTGGCACCAGCTGCCTGCAGCTGCTGGACTGCACCGTGCTCCACCTGTCCCTCCCCATGCCTGGGCTCACCCTAGCTCCTGGGCTGTGCCGTGCTGTGCCGTGGTGCAGGCAGCTGGTGTCGGCTGTTCCTGGAGCTGCTCCAACACGGGCTGAGGTGAGAGCAGACAAGCAGAGCCCTGGGCAGCGCAGGGCACAGCACTCCAGGGCTCTGCTTGTCTGCTCTCGCCCCAGCCCATGCTGGAGCAGCCCCAGGAGCAGCTGACACGAGTTGCCTGCACCACGGCACAGCACGGTGCAGCCCAGGAGCTAGGGTGAGCCCAGACATTTGGGGGGGGGGGGGGGGGGGGGGGGAGAGAGGCACACGCGGGGGGAAGGGGTGGAGCAAGACGCAGCCCAGCAGCTGCAGGCAGCTGGTGCCAGCTGCTCCCAGGGCTTCTGCAGTTGGGGCTGGGTGAGTAGGACCACAGCCCTTTCCCCTCTCCCCTACAGACTTACTTGCTTGGTGGGGGGCATTTATGCTGATCGCATAAGAGCAAATTTGCGTATAAAGAACCCACATAAGTCGAGGGAAAACTGTACAAAGAAACTGAGATGGTATTGGTCAGCATGGTAGACTCTCTCAAAACATCAGTCCCTAGTTGTCAAGTTTTTTGTAGGCATCATGGCAAAATAGGCCAGTAGTAGGGTGTCTGTGTTTTTGGGGGGGGGGGGAGAGGAGGGGTTGGAGGGAGAAATTTTTGTATGAGGAGGAATTAACAGATTGACAAATGTATACAGGCAGTATAGGAGAAAGTCTAGGTGCCTGTTCAAAAATGAAATGAGTGGCTAGGGAAGTTTTGCATCATTGATCTGTGGTCAAAGTTTTACTTTTGATACAGTTTTCTGGTAGATAGTGAAAAGAGAGTATGGATTTTTGAAATTGAAAACAAGTTCCCTTTAATCATAAAAACTAAAGTGGTGAAAAGGTATTTTGGATGAATATTAGCAGGGTAACACTGCATTTAAAAAGGATGCAAAAAAGGATGATGCAGCAATTGAAGTGATATAAGAACAACTGGAAGAGTTGGATGGCCATAGATGGATCAAAAAGGCTGCATCTCAATATAACATTGAGCCTGATATACAGTCTGTTCCTAATTATGCAAACTTGCATTTGGTCATATTCTTTAAAACGTAAAATGGGTTCTTATGAACACGTGCAGAAAGAGCCTGTCCTTAGCTACTTGATAAGACTAAACAATGATAAATGTATATTTCCTCAAGATGACTTATAAAAGAAAACAAATAATGCTCCCTGCCCTCCTCCCCTCCCTCCTAATCCCCCAGTGTCAGGCCAAAAAAAAGTCCTTGTGGGAATCTCACTAGAAGCTAGTGCTTGGCTTTGGATTTTTATTTGCTAAATAAAAATAAAAAACTAGAAGCATTTCTGTAGGACCGGATTTGGCAACTTATGGCCTGCATGCTGAATTGGGCCTGTAGATCCAGGGAAGTTGGGTGTTTTGGTAGTAGGGGCTTCATCTGTAAGGTTGCCAGGGAGTGGAGAGCAGTGGCAGCAGTGGTTGTGTGGGAGGTGTGGGTAGAAACGGTGATTGCAGTGGTGAGAGCCACTTTGGAAATGGAGCTTGACTCCAGGTGCTAGCCATTACAGCAATCCTTGGCCCAAAATGTTGCCCGCTCCTTCTCCTAGCACCCAGAGCTAAGTTCCACTGCAGCATTGTTTTGCTCCAAAATATTGCTGATTCCTAGAGTAGAATTCTTTATTTACAAATGCTGTTTGCAAGCTGTCAGTTCATTAAATTTGGTGTTGGCTGCAGTGACTTAGTATATGTCTAATTTAGTTTTTCAGTTCACTTTTATTCCTTACTTGATTTTTATATACCACGCTCCCAAAAAGTGTCATGTAGTTTACAGTAAAAACAAGATACATTCTAAAAATATTAAAATATGCTGTGTAATAAAACAACTCCTTAAACAATATCCCCAAACTTAACAAAACCCACTTGCTAAAAGCTTGCCCAAATAAAAAGTTCTTACAGCACTTCTGAAAGAGAGCCAGGTTTAGTCTCTAAGGGACTTCAAGGGGAAGGGAGTTTCAAAGCTGAGAAACAACTACTGAGAAAAGCCTTCCATGTATTTTCACTAACCAAACCTGGGGCATGGGCAGAACTTCTAATGTCAGCTGAGGCCCTGACAATAGGGAGGATCATGATGATGGAATGAACCCGTGGAGGTGGTCTCTTATTTTAGTTCACATGGCATTGGACTAAGATATTAGATTAAAAAATAACAATGTTAGCCAAACCTGTAATTGGGGTGTTAAATGTTTAAATGATAGTATATTTATATCTGCTATGCATTACCAATTAACATTTAGTGCAGGGCACAGTCTGGCAGGGAAGGAAAGTGGTGTAGTGCTTCAGGAACAGGCAGGGAAGGGAAGTGGTGTAGTGCTTCAGGAATGGACAGGCAGGAGGGAGGGGTAAGGAGGAGGGGAAGGGCAGGGGTGAGGAGGGACTAGTACCCATAGCCTGTGAGGTTAAAGGCTATTTAAATACTTTAAATCTATTAAAGCTATTAAAACTACTGGGCACAAGAGCTTTTCCCAGACTACTGAACCTTCCTAGTGTTTCTAATTTAACATCAATGGTTCATCGACCTTTTTTAAACAATACTCCTTGCATAAAAGTTATCTGACCCTGCAAAACTTCATTTTAATTTTTATGTAATTGCTGTTCCTGTTACTTTTCAGTTAAGCAGCTGGCTAGGAAGCACATACAATTGAATTAATTCTAGTTTCTGAAATTTAGGGCAAAAGATGGGGAGAATAGGCTAAAAAAACTTCTTCCGTTTTTTTTTTTTTTTTTTTTTTAAAGCAGAACCTGATATTATCATAGAGTACTAAAGGAGCTAGTAAGAGCAGTTTCTGAGCCATTAGTGATTTATGTGACAGCTTAGATAAGACGGATGAAATCCAAAATTCTGGAGAAAAGACAAATATAGTACAAATTTATTAAAAGGTAGAGAGAAATGGAATTGGGCCAGTCAGTCTAATCTCAAAAAAAGGACGGGTAAAAGATGTAAGTTTGTATAGTCTAGAAAGAGAGAACACTCAAGGGTAACAAGTATTTCAGTATGGAAGGCTTTTTAAATGGATAGCAGTCTTCGTCGTTTTGTTCTAAATTGAACCAAAAATAATTTACTTGATTTATAGCAAGTGAGATCTTGGTTAGGAGTTTTTCTTTCTAAATATAACTATTGAAGTGTTATAATAGGCTACTTAAAACAATTGTGAAATCTGTCTTCAGTGGCTCTTAAGAGTGAATTATGCATATTCCTTCAGAATGGAGTTGGGTTATCCAGTCTGAAATAATTATCTCCAATGGATGATGGAGGCCCCCTTAATATATTTACTTGAATACAAGATGAATTCTCCCCCCCACCCCCACCCCCACCCCCACAGTCAGCATGGGTGGAGGCGGGGGGGGGGCATAGGGAAAAAAGATCATCATCTTATATTTGCACACAAGGAAACCTCATTAAATATATTGGCAGCAGTTTAATGATTGATTGAAAGCAGCATGTGCTTAGTAATGGAAACCAACTATGAAGTTAATTTACATGCAACTAATACTGAGTATGACTAAAATGCATGGCCCACATTGGGTGAATATGCTGATGGGAACCTAGCACAAGGATGGGTTAGTGCAGCCCACCTGTATAAGATGCATGGTAGTTCCCCATGACTGCATTCCTCCTCAGTGCCGACTATTTTTTCAAGTCTTGATGAACCACTAGATTGAATACTTTTCAACTTCTTCACTCCCGCTGAGCTGTGCCTTTCTTTCCCATTTCAAATGATTCCTGTTTCTTCACCAGCTTTAAATGTCTAGAAAACATCACCAGATGGAGCCTCAAACAGTTCACCCAGAATCTCACTCCCTCTCTCAGCATGCTAGACCAGGCTGCCCTGCGTCTCATCTGCATATACACTTTGGGAGGATGTTAGGACTTTTGACAAGAACACCTGGTTCTAGTGGGGAGCTAATTAAAACATGGCTCCTTTTTGTAGGAGGTATCAGGAGTACATGCATGTACTGAGCTGTGGGGTGACCATGGCTTGAAATGCTGTTGACTCTGGTGGGGCCTAGCCCAATGAACTGCTTGGCAAATCATGAGCCTTTTGACTTTGGACTGTTATCACATATTTGCTTCTTGGCCTCTTGAAGGCTCAGGTCAAGTGTCGTACTATATATATGCAGGTACAAAAGTGTTGCTTAATTGTGTTTTTGGAGTACCTGTGCTAAAACCTGCAGCAGTTTCAAAATGGGTACAGTGCATCAATTCTGGATGAACTAATTCTATGGGTACTATATGTAAATTGCCACAGCTATGTTTATTTCAAGGTCAGCATTTTTCAAATTCCTTCCTCACTTCCATGTGCTCAGGGAGAGCTGGGTCTGATCGGAGGGAGGGGCAGGGGCATCAGGTGGAAGATGGTGGGGGGGAATGGGATGGCAGAGGGCAAGGGGGCTAGCTGAACCCTCAGACTTATTTTCCCTACTGTAGCAGTGGGAGAGGGACAAATTCAAGGCGAAGCTTCCAAAATTAGATTGTATACCTGGAAAACTTTGATCCATTTTATAAGTCTTCCATAAATCGATCCAGTTACTGGGGGGGGGCATTGTCTTTATGTTCAGGGTCATCTTATTCAACTATATAGGATATTTCCTTTCCACCCCTCCACGCCCCCTATGCCCACCCCTTTTTTTTTTTTTTTTTTTTTTTTTTTTAAATATCCTTGCTATAATACAACTCTGAACCACTCTTCTTCATACAAAGATACAGAAAGTGACCTGTCAATATTTTTATACAAGAAGGGGGATCAAATCTGTAAAAGCTAGTCATTAGAGGTAATTAACTACCACTTCAATACATTCTATGTTATATTTGATCCTAGTCTAGAAGTCCTATTATGATACTTGTAAGGAGGCCTGTTCTGTTTCTTAAATAAGTGTTTCGTTGCGGTTACAAAGATAGTGGAAAAAGTCAAAGGTGTATTTGTCTCCCACATGCATATTCTTAGCTCTTTTAAGAATTTTAATAGGCTTGTGATGACACTTTGATGCAAATGGATGTGGGTCTGTGATCTCATAGTTCAAGTAGGTTTTTTTTGAAAATTCTAGAGAGAAAACAAGCGACTGAGCCTTTTAATAGGCTGTTACAATTTAGAAAAAAGTTTAAAAAAAAAAAAAACAAAAAAAAAACCAAAACCAATTTTTTACAATGCAAAAAAAGTCTCTTTTGATGTCATGCATTTCATTTGTTGATATCTCCCCCCCTCCCTCCCCCCCGGTCTGTTCTCAGGAGTACCTTGCTATAAAGATTTATTTTCCTTCCTCAGATGGCTTAAATCTGAGTCAGACTATATAGTTTGGGGAAAAAAATGATATTTACTTGGCTGTGAGGTTAAATATGGCCTTTGAAATACTGTATCTTGTTTGGAAGGGCAACTGGAAGCATTCTCATAGACAGAAGTTTCTTTTAATGAAGGTATACAACATGGATATTTGATCAAATATTGCATTGTTTCAGTTCTTTATTGGGCATAGCTCCTGAAACTGAGGCAATCCCCAGTGAGTCTTTTAGGCCCTTAAGTAGAGCTCTCACTCCCTTGATGGTCTTTATCGGACCCTCTCTCATATGGTCCCAAAGCTTTGAGGAAGGAAATCTTTGCTGTTCCAACAGACTACAGATCCAGATAAAAAATAATGCATAACATATTTACAGGAGTGCAGGCTGTAGGTGTACTGGTTTAAGGACATAGGCAGACAAGGTTCTTTGGGTAAATCTGGTATCTTTTATTAGACCAACTCAAATAGTTGGAAAAAATCTTCTTCTTAGCAACCTTTAGGGTATAAATACCCTTCATCAGGCTAAGACTAACTTTTCCAACTATTTGAGTTGGTCTAATAAAAGATACCAGATTTACCCAAAGAACCTTGTCTGCCTATGTAACGCACTTAACTTTTTTCATGGCCTGTATAATATAAAGAGTATAAGGATATCACAATAAACACTGCATTAGGTAGGTGTGCCATCTCAAGTTTGTTTCAGTAGCATATAGCTAGAATTCATTGTCTCTTAAGTGTATGCTATTGAAACCTAACACCTGATTTTCAATTCTGTTCATAAATTTAATTCTTCTACCAATGAAAGCAATACATTTTTCTTACTATCTTTTACCTTAGTGTGGCAGAGGCCTATTTCTATATGGTTAAATTTAATAATTTTTTTTTCTTCTGCCCATGGGCATTTATAGACATACTCCAGGATGGTTGTGGGGGGGGGGAGTGCTTTAATTGGAGCGGTTCTGAGAGCTGGTCTAATTTTAAAGGCCAACAATGTCACATGTATTCAGTGTCCTGCACTTCAAAATGGTGGCTGGGGTGCTTTTAACTGAGACTTGCTCAAGCTTTAGTTAAAGCACCTCGCTGCAACTTCGAAGTGCAGGGATGTTGAATAGACATGGTGTGTGCGCTAATTAGCATGCTCCAGCAGGCTCAGTTAATCGAGTCTGCTCTGACATGTGCTAATTAACACGTGTCTGAGTAGACATCCAGAACGCATGTAGGTGCCCTGAGATTTCCCATAGACTATTTCCTTTATTCATAAGGCTTCAAAGTATATTTCAAAAAGGGAATAGTCACCAAGCAATCTTATTTTGATGAAGCATTACAGCACGCAAATAAATCCTTGATTGATTGATTTAACACAAAATGTATTATGTAAAGTTTAATAGCAATGTCAAAAACCATTTTAAGTTGGATAATAATGTCTCTCTTTTTGTTTTAGATTGTGTGGGGAGTGTTTTTTGTTATTGTGGCACTGTTGTTCACAATTTCCCTCTTCTTGTCAAAGTAAGTACATTGTAGTACCTGTTGTGCAAATCAGTTATACAAATCATGTAGTTTATACGTGCTTTAAGATGAAATCCATCAGTGGAAATTGTTTGCTTTAAAGAGTTACCTGATTTACTTTAGAAGCATTCTGTGGTGGTGTATTTTCTTTTCTCTTGGAAAAGCAAACTTGCCTTATTCCTTTTTAATTAGCCACAATGCTTTACTTTTCATATACTACTTCTACATCTGGTTAAAGCTGAAGAGAGAACACAATAGATTTTGGATCTAAATAAAGGTTACTATCTGATTGTATTCAGTTTAACAAAGGAGTTATGCATGTGCTTTAATATTAACGTGAAGCATGCGTCTGTTCTTTACGTGGCCAGGAAATCAGTACTTTTAACCATACAATAATGAGCTTAGTTTACTTTTTTTCACATTTAAGATGAATCACTACAAGTTGAATATACTACTTCCCACTTGATGAAAAAGGGAAGTCTAGATAGTTTCCTCTACCTACTTTTTTTTCTCTCCTGACCCAGAAGTAAGTACTAAAAGGAAGAGATACAAAAAAAATCTTGAGGCTCTCATGAATGAGTACCATATCTGAAAACTAAGGCCATGTACAGGTGTTGTCTTTCTACCAGGACAGTTGTTGCATACTCAGTAGAACCTAGAAGCATATAAGCTTTCATTCAGTTTCTCCTGGGGGAAACATGTTCCCTGTCGCAACATAGAAGATCTCCCCTGGTGAGAAATTCATACAAGAAAAAACTCTTGCACATTTCTCCATGGTGTACTCTGGGAGGCCACTGGTGTTAGTAGGGCAAGCCTGCCCCCTCCCCTGCTCACCCTGCCCTCACAACCTACCATATCCCAACTGGGGAACCCTGGTCTGGGGAGTAGGCAATGAGTCCCCTCCTAGAGTGATCTGGCAATCCCTGGTCTAGGAAACAGACTGGGGACCTCATCTTACTGCTCTCTGCCTCTTCCCAAAACCAGGCACTGTCTAGCTTGCAGAATGGGCTGGGCAGGGGGAGAGGTAGGGCTGGGGTTGCCCTGCTGCTCCCTTCTGTCTGATCTTGGAGGCTGGGAGCAGAGCTAAAGAGACTGCTTCTCAAATGTTCCCCAGACCAAAGACACCTCAGTCTGTGGAAGGTGTGATCT
>NW_005841864.1:3585084-3594191 GCF_000455745.1 Alligator sinensis
TGATATTTCCCTATTTCTTTTGGACCCTAAGGGGTATAGAACAAGTAGAACTATCACTGTTCCTCATGTCTTCCCCAGAATGGGGTCACCCTGCTTTGGTAAATGCCTGGAGAACAGGGAAGATGGGGTAGCTGCAGGTTAAACTATACACTCCCTCTCTAGTGTTGAACATGTTTCAGAAATGACAACTGGTAGAAATGAACACCTGTTTGTGGCCTAAGTGATGCATCTTACACAGATGCATATCAATGCCATAGCTTGAACAGGAATAATCTGACTTGTATGCATTTTTGCAGCCTGAACTTTAACTGTTAATATAGGGGATGGTGTGAAAATGCAGTCTATGAATGGGAAAATAAATACTTTCTTTCAGTTATAATTTTTAATCATACCAAAAATAAGTGATTCTTAATATGACAGTACAGTTGAAGCTGTTTGTAGGTGGTGGTGTTGTCTAGGAAATTTACAGCAGACCAGCATTTTTAGCATTTTTTTTATATTTTGGTTCAGTTGTATAGTTTGATTATACCAACTGTATATCCAAAAAAAAAATCCTTGTCTTAATCTGAGATCTCTTTAAATGAACTTGAAAGTGTGGTACCAGGAGGGAAGACATAAATATTTAACTAGTTTTTCTTATTTACTACAGCTTGGACAAAGCTCTGCATTCAGCTGGCTTCGATAGTGGATTTATAATTTTAGGAACTAATCTGACCAATCCATTGAATATGCTTTTACCTGTTTTACAAACAGTAAGTAATACATTTTGATTGATATATGGTATGTTCTGTTTTTACTGAAATAGTATATTTTATTCAAGAAAGCTGCCAAAAGATAAATTACAGTGGCCCGAACTTATTAAAAATCTTTTATCTGCAGTAACTTTTTTTTTTTTTTTTTTTTTTTTTTTTTTTTTTTTTTTTTTTTTTTTTTTTTTTGGAGGGAGGAGCAAGGGATGGAAGGGGAAGCCAGTTTTTTTTTCTAATCAGCACTGTTGCATTCCAGTCTTCTTCCTTGGTTTCGGCAATTATGCTGGCAATCATAAAGATCTTGCATTAATGTGAAAAAAGATTGCTTGTCATAGTAGCATATGAGCAATCAATGTCACATGTATTCAGTGTCCTGCACTTCAAAATGGTGGCTTTTTATTGTTGGCTTTTTTGTGTTGTTTTTTTTTTTTTTTTAAAACCAGTGGGTAGAGACATGGCAAATGTTGCCCAACTTGAAGTGATTGTTTAAAAGATGAGGAAAGCTATCAAGTCCTCCACTGCCATATACAGTTCAGCTAAACAGCAAACAATTGTATTTGCCTCTGTTAAAGCCTACAGCACAAACTAAAAAAAAGTGTGCAATTATAAATGCTTGTCTAAGGAGTTGTTTTGCTTTTGGAAGAACTTCCTTTAATCCAATACATTGTCAAATGTTTACCTTTTTTAAGACTAGTTTGCGCTAAACATCTTAAACTTATGAGTAGATGCAGGAGATTTTGAAAGCATAAGAATAGAAAAAAGGGCCCTAGGTATTGTAATTAGGGCAAAAGGATGGTGAACAAAGGTACTGATGTACATGGAGAGAGGGAGGGAGCCAGGACAAGGAGAAACTTTGAGAAACCTTAGTGATGAAATTTAGTACTGTATCAAGAGGATGTGAAGAACTAAGTAATGTATCTAGAGTAGTGCGCTAGGAGCTAGGGAGGGTAACGGATCATTCCAAGTCGACATCAAGTGACTTGGCAATATAATGCTTTACAAATAACTTATATTTTTTGACTCTTAATTAATCAATACAATTCAGGCTCCTAAGATTACTTACTGCAATGTTATCTACAGTAGCTTGTAAAAGTGCCCATGGAAGTGATGGATGTTTGTTTTTCCTGCTAACAAAAAAAGTTGCTTCTTTTTATAAGATTTTTAAACGCATTAAACCTCTGAAATTTAACACTAGATGTTCCTGTAAATCTCTAAAGAGTGGAATTGAAGAGATCAAAGCTTGCAAAACTTTTATATACATGCAGTTGTTTTTTTTTTATTTTTTAGTTTCAAACATAGATAATACTTACAACTTCAAATACAGGTGAACTATAGAAAAATGAACAAAGTTAGTCAGTTTCTTCAACTTGACTGACCACACTTGATGCAGGTGAAATTAATTGGTGGGCTTTTGGTTTTTACACTAATGATTTATTTCCCTTCCTCACTATGTTGCATGCAGTGTCAATGTACAGGATGGAGTTTGTACTTCTGTTATGCAACGTGAGGAAATTATTACATTTTTATTTAAAATGAAAGAGTTATTCTTGTTTTGGTGCTCAAGTTTTGTAACATTTTTAATGCCCTCTTTTTTCATTTTTTTTATATGTTAATGTTCATGTCATCTTTAGGTTTTTCCACTTGATTATATCCTCATTACAACTATCGTTATGTATTTTATCTTCACTTCAATGGCAGGCATTCGAAACATGGGCATATGGTTCTTTTGGATAAGGGTAAATATTTCTTGTTTATTTGAATCTTATTTAATATTTATTCTAAATCTGTGTAACGAATTTAATAGAATGTGGTTTTTGAAATCCAAATCCCTTTTTTCTGTAAAATACACAAATGGAAATGGCGTAAAGCGAGCATTCTGTGTAAACAGTTCTTGCAATGAGTTTTAGTAGCAAGAGTAGTAAGAAATTCAGCTAGTTAAAAAAAAAAAAAAAAAAAAATACAAACTACTAGGTTTTGGACTGATGGCTCGGTTAAAATGCAGATTTAAATCTGAGATAATTCTAGGTTCTAAGCTAGCAAAGACTGGGAGCTTTGTGCAAGTAGCCTGTTAATTGTGTGGTCCTGAGATGCAAATATGTTAACATTTACTATTTTAATTTGGCTTCTGGATTTTATTTTGTGTTCTTTTTACATCTTTCATTGCTCATCTTAAATGCATTGTTCCCTTGTGGGCTACCTATAGGAAGTCTGGTAATTTCCTAACCTCTACAGTAGAGTAAAAGATGGATTAATACCTATCACCCTGTTTGCTATTCTTTGTTCCTTCTTCATGCCATTCACTAGTTCACTCACTCTTCCTTAGTCTTCTTTCCCTGGTTTCAGACTTTTTCCTGAAGTAAGGGACAAATTGTTCCACCTGTTAGGCATCTAAGTGTGATTGTTCCACCCTGCTTGGGTCCTTTTAAAATTCATGAATACACCTACTGTTGTAACATATCATATCTTACCTTGAAGACTGAGCTGCAAAAAAAGCAGCAATGGAGAAAAGAATCCACTTTCCCCAAGTTTCTGAAAAACGGTTAATAAAATGTGGAATAGAATCATATGTAGGCACATAAGTGGACTTCTCACTTAAGTGAAACAATATCTGACCCTCAGTATTTCCCTTGCTCCTTGACTTAAGCTTGCTAATAAGAAAGTCCAAGAAGCATCTATCTTAACTGCAAAAAATTTTACTTCCTCATGCAATGTAATGGACTTCATTTTACATGAGAACAGTTTGGTCCCACTGAAAGTGGTGGGAAGTGGTAGTCATTTGTAACAAGGAAGCTTTTTGCCAAGTTTTGAAGTTGAGGATCAGAGACCATGAGAGTCTAGAAAATATCAAGTCCTGTGAATAGATCCCTGAATTGGCAACCTGGGTGGGTACAATATGGAAGCACCTTTTTGCTTGAGGAAGTCCTCCTACTCAATGATCAGAGCCCTCAACTGAAATTTAAGTCCTCAGCTAAAGAGTTTAAGTACCTTGTAGGGAATTCTACTGTAGACAGAAAGAAATATAGGAATCTTTCTTTGCCCTTTTTGTACTTTGTCATCTTTATAGGATTTGGAGCACTATGGTTGCAATCCCAAAGCCTCTCTAAGTTAATGACAGGCTATGTAACCACCAGGGTGGCCAACCCAAGAATTTTTTTTCTACTGATGCATGTTGCTGATTTGTATACTGTGAATATAAATTTTCTGCCAGGCCCTGCCCTGCCCTGCTGCTAAGCCCCAAAGAAGGGTTGGGTTTAAATTTCGGGGTTTAATATCAACCATAGTTTAAAAAAAAAAAAAAAAAAAATTTGGTTGTCAGTAAGACTGTTTGCTTGTAATAAATTTATTCTTGGGTTGGCAACCCTGCTTAATTGCATTTGATGGGGTTGTTTTTTTACGTTCTGCTGCCCCCACTTACCACAGGGCCCTGCACCATGTTGCACCTCGTCTCCCAGCCTTACCCCTATGGCCCCAATCCTCTTTTCCTGGCAACGGAAGCCTACCTGTTACCCAGCAGTATTGCAGGCAGGCTGGAATGGTGCAGCAGCAGCACATGGCTGAGAGCATGGGTACAATGCTCCTACGTGAACACCAAGTGGCATTGTTGCCTGGAAAAACTTCAAGGTGCATCTGCTCTGTTTTTAATGGATGGCTAAAGTCTTTTTTACAGACTTTACTGACAGCCAACTTAAGCCTAGTTTCTTCTATTTTTTTAATTCTTTAGTGATGGTTGGCAACCCTGTTGACCATTGTCTTGTAAAGTGGATTTACCACTACCTACTTTCCTGACTAGGATGATGTGATTCTTAGCTTTCATCAAAGTATCTTGAGGGGCTACTACATGAGCAAAGTGACGTTGTAAAAATAGTTAAATTGTATTAATCTTTTGTAAAAATTTGAAAACAGGACTGATTTAATATGTAAATAGTGTGTAGAATTTTGTGGGTGGGTTTCTTTTTGTTTGTATGTTTTTTAAATTTCATGTTATGCTGGAACATGTCTTGAGCAGGGCGTAAGCCCTCAATGCATGTGATTTGACTTTATTGGTAGAAAATAAAATAAACATAAACGTCATCCTAACTTCCTTTCCCGAGTGTGACTATCCTAAGGTTTTTCTCTTCAGAATCTTCTTGTATTTCTTGCCTGTTTATTTTTCCCCATCCATTACTGTCACCTTCCCTCTTGGAAAGTTTTAATAACCTGTACTTGCTGCAATGAATCTGCAGGAAATTTCCTGCACTGTTCCAGTGTCCCTTAACAGGGTCAGATTAAGGGAAAGATCTTGTTCACTTCGTTGCAGTAAATCATAAAGCATCTTCACTTACACTCGCTTACTTTTATCAGTTATCTTAAGTAAAATAACTGCAGAAGAGTTGGAAATTTCAAATACAATCAGTTCAAAACAAATTGAGTGTTTAGTCACTTTCAAAGTTAGTGTAAATTTATATTTAGAGTGTTTTTATGTTTAAATAAGATGTTGCATTTAAAGCTGTTTAGGGGAATGCATGTTTCAAAAACATTTTAAGATACGTACGTTGCCAGCATAGGTGTATAGGATGCAACTCGGAGAAAAAGGAAAAAAAAAAAAAATTGCCTTGGACTGAACTATAATTCAGTTTACATAAGCAATGATCTACTTTTGCGCATGTTTTAGTGTACGTTTTCTTTTAGTTGTACAAGATTAGACGAGGCAAAACTCGACCCCAGGCGCTCTTATTTCTCTGCATGATACTTCTACTGATTGTTCTACACACAAGCTACATGATCTACAGCCTTGCACCTCAATATGTAATGTATGGAAGCCAAAAGTACCTGACACAGGTGAGGTCCTTTTAATAAATATTAGTGTGGGCAGGGATGTGGCAAGGTCTTATTGCTTTGGAGTGTGATTGTAGGAAGACTTCTAATGTTATAAGGTGTGTATTTTGTTTTGAGGACTGTATCCTTGTTACAAAATGCAGGGTTAAATTCCCAAATACTGGTCATTTTTATTTTAGGAAGGGAAAAACTAGTTGTTGACACTAGTTTCCAGGTTTTCTTTAGCATAAACAGTAGTTACTTGGAAACTAGTGCCAAAGAGCTGCAACCAATGCCAAAATTGCAATCAGGAATAGGATGATTAAAAATTAGTGGTATGTTGGGTGCCACTAAGTGGAGAGGTAGTTAGCTATGTTAATCTGAATTCAGACAGAAGTCTAGGCACACTTCTGACTTTTTTTTTTATAGACTAAATTAGAAGTGCATAGCATAAGCTTTCATAAGCAGCAGATATACTTCATCACTAAATGGTCATGAGCTAATGATTATTCTGTTTTGGAAGTGTAATTGATGCTTTTAAAAGGAAAATTCCACATAGCTGGAAATAAAGAAGAACCAAACTAGCTGGGAGAAGAAAGTAAAAGAAAGATCAGAATAACAGGACACTCTACAAGACGCCCCAAAGCCACAGTACTGCAACCAAGGGAGAAAGCTGCTGCCAAACCGTGTCAAAGACTATAAAAAATGCTTAAATATACAAGCAACAAAAAAAATCCAAACTGTTATAGTCCATTGCTAGGGGGAAATGGTAGAATCTTCAATGCAGGTAAGGCTGAAGTCTTAGTAAAAAATTCTCTTCTGTATTTGAGAAAAGGACAGAAGTAGATACTTTTATCATATAGAAATACATCCACTCCAACAGTAAGTAATAATATTTGACTGGTTAAAAAATACTTGATAAAATAATTTTAGTATTAAATGTGTTACAAAAGTGAAAAGAGACTTTAGTTTTCAGTGGGCTAGATATTTGTGGTAATTTCAAAAAACAAATGTAATTATGAAACAATGAAATTAATTTCAGTAACTATCTACATTGGTAAATGTAAACGTGAATGATACTCAAGACTGAACAGTTCTTCTTTCTTTTGGCTTTTATCCCCAAACCCCAGTCAACAGTTACAGAATTAAAAAAAAAAAAAAAAAAAAAATAGAAAACAGCAACTATAAAAGACTTAAGTCAGTTTTTAAAATACAGCATGCTAAGTAGACAGCAGACCAACTCTTGATTATTTTTGTTTCTATTTGGAAGCACCTGCAGTTATAGCAGGTGGCCAGGAGAAGCTTTTCTGTGTTGCTGCTTTTGCTGTTTCACTCAGCACAGAGTTATTCCCACAGTCCCATGTTGCTTAACTGGGGGGGAGAGGGAGGCAGAGGAGGCTAGCACTTCCCAGAGTGAAGGCTAAAGGGGTGCCTGCTCCAAAACAGTGCGTGTTTGTTTTAAGTCCTGCAAAACTGAGGGGCATGGACCATCACTCTTGCATTTGCTAACAATGCAATAAAAAAAGGTAGGCCACTAACTACCTTGGCTTCATGGAATATTTGACATTTTTAGTGGAATCGTTTGACGTTTGACTGACTGACCAATCCTAGCTCAAAAGGATATTGAACTTCTTAAGAGACCTGGCTGAGGAGCACACTTGGCCAGGTCTTCTCCAAGAAGTATTTGAAAAATGGGGAAGCTTCAGAAGACTAAAAACTCATGTTATGCCAGTACTTGCAAAATGTTAACAAGGTGACAGTGTCATATACCCCACAATTAGGAATCGTGGGGGTGTTCAAAGAACATTATTCATAAATGGTTCCCTCAACTGGATTTACTGATGTAATGTGTAGTTGAAGGGTAATACTGATAGTAAATTGCTTAGATTTACTGTGTAGTGATGTGTAGTCCTTATGGATAGATAATTCTAGAGACTATTTTAAACTTAATTTTTATATTTGTGTCAATTACAGTATTTGATAGAATGTGTTTTTTATTTTCAGAGTACAGTTGAGATTTGGGTAATAGATGATAAGATTTGTACCTACATGGAGCAAAGTCTAGATGGCTTAGGAAGGGTAAATGCTAAGACTTTATATCTGTAATGGCTATGCAGATGAGCCTGCCAGGTGATCAGATGAATTTTGGACTCCAGATTGTCCTCTTGAGCAATGATAGCTTCCCTTTCAATAGGAAGGAATGGGAAGTGTTAAGAGTAAATAGTCTTCTGTCAAAATAGTATCTGATTAGAAATAAGACTATACTAATCTTCAGATCAAAGAATCTTTGTGGATATAGGGATGTAAATTACTTCCTGGTTATAATTGAAAAGAAACCTGTCTTATCAAACAGAGATGCAGCTGGGGCAGGAAGCTAGCTGCATAGTATAAGCTCCCCAAGAATCCAGTAAAAATATAAATGGGTGGATAAATTATTTGAGATGCCATGGTAGTGATTCTCAGTGCTGGTGCCAGGAAGTCCTTTTGAGGGTGCCACCCAATATTAGGAATGCAAACACTTGTACACGATTCACAAAATAAACCTAGAGATTACAGATGGGAATCTGTAATTTCAAAAACGTTCTGATCTGTTCTCAACTTTCTAAGTTCTTTGCAACAAGGAATTGCTCTACTGTTCTATACTCAAGAACAAAAAAAGAGAGGAAGTAAAAGCTAAGAGCTGGCATTTTCTGACAGGTAACCCCTTGTTTAGACTTGAGATGCCTTGAGTCTAACAAGGCTGAGAATCGCTGGTCTAAGGATCCCTGGGTGTAGGGAGGATGATCATCTCTCAGCCAGTTTAGCTGAGAAATACAGGCTGACAGGACTTTCAGGGAACTCTGACAGGGGGTCAGAAGTAAAGTCTATACTTTCAGCAGAGATGCAGTGGTAAGATCAAATATTCCTGTAGCTGTTTTTTCCTGTTTCTCCATTCTCAACATGAGGTAATTCATAAGAAACCCTATTTTTTTGTAAAACGTCTGATATTTTTTTTTGTATGATTTTGGAGCATTTGTCAAATTTGGGCTGGTCCTTCCCTATGGGATGGAGGGAACAACATAATTTCATCACACAAGCTAGGTAAAAGGTGCGATTTATTTAGCTGGCAAAATCACCACTGTTTAGAGCTGCTGAGCCCTTGGCAAGAGAAGCTGAGATGCCCTGAGCCAAGGAATTGAACCTTTTGAAGCACCTCGGCCTATTCTCAGTAAGTCAAATAGTAGACAGCGGAGGGGCTTAAGGCTGAAGGCGCAAGTGCACCCCAGTATGTCCCATGGGTAACCATGAGCTTATCAGCTAGACAACACTCCCAAATGAAGTAGTGGAGCAGCTGATGCAGGACTTGATTAATCAGGAATTAAAGGATAGTAATACTGTTCATGCAGCTCCATGTGGGCTTATGGAAGATATCTTTCAATGCACATATATATTTTAATCTGTTTTTAATTAACTCTGGTTGCTTTGTGATACTAGAGCATGCTAGGTATGTAAACTCTGTGCACATACTTTGTTGCTTAAAGCAGTGCACAACCAATCAAGCATACTGTTGAAACGAACCCCCCC
>NW_005841864.1:3594222-3594595 GCF_000455745.1 Alligator sinensis
CCCCCCCCCCCCCAGCTGACTTTGTGGTTTAGTCAAGGGTTGGCCAACCTGCAACATGGGTGTCACGTGCCATGGGCAGCCTTTGCGTGTGCTACACAGCAGATTGGGGAGGGAACACGCAGTTCAGTGGCAGATAAGGTAAAAAGCAAAGCAGTAAATTGAGCAGGGAGTACAGGAAAGGAAACAGCAACAAATCAGACATGAAGCACTCTGCTGGAAGCAGAAAGCATGTGAAGGAGGTATATGACTGTGGCATTTAGGGAGGGTTAGGGCTAATTTGTGCCATGTGTCCTGAAAAGGTTGGCCCCATAGATTTAGTCAGGGTGGCAGGGATATTAACCTTCCCTCCCCTTCTCCCCCCCCCCCCCCCTTT
>NW_005841864.1:3594605-3610603 GCF_000455745.1 Alligator sinensis
GGAACCCAGCCAGCAGAGAGAAGTGAGTTGAATGATAACAGGCCTGTGCACAGAGTTTAGTGAAAGTGACAACAGGAAATGAAAAGAGGTGAGGGTTCTAGCAGGATTTTGCAGTTGGGTTAAGATAAGTGATCGTGAGTATTTTGGGGAAGACCAGTTTGGTAGGATTGAGGATAGTAAGAAGCAGCCAGGAGTACATATGGAGCCTGGTAGGGAAAGATGGGTTTTGTATATGCAGTGTGAATATGGAGCTTTGCAGAGAAGTCTGCTTAGAGAGAGCTGGATGAACCCATCACCTACCTACTCTGTAGCTCTAAGTTCCCCCTAACCAGCTTGGATTTGAGTGGGGTTTTATGTTTTTGTTTTTGTTGTTTTTGTTTTTTGTTTTTGTTTGAGGAGTCTGGCCTTCAAAAAGGGGGCATGGGGTTAGTATGCTATTCATTGTTCTTAGCAAGGCCCTAGTGTCTGGAGAGAAGAGCACTGCTTGCCAAGCTCGCAGGAGCTGAAATATGCGGACTACACTCTGCATGCACATTCTCTCTTTGGCAATCTGCTTCTCCAGGTTTCATTTTCAATTTCCAGCCTTAGGAGGCAGTGTGAAAAACTAAGTTGACTTTTATTTTATTATGCTACATCCTGTGAGTTTGAAGTTGTTCCACTTTGCATATATTAGAGGACTTGAGAGACCTCAGTTGCAGAATACCCAAAAGTCTACTAGCTAGTGTTCTCTTCTGGGTTGTAAGCCACCCTGGTCAAAGTTTCCTGCTCCAAAATGAGTAAGGTTTGGAATTTGAAACCCCCTTTCATAGTTCCCTAACAATAGCCATGAAGGGAAGCAGAGAAGAACAAGTGGTGCCTGGGCATTCCAGTGCGTATCGGTACTGGATGGCTCCTTTTTTATTAGTTTTGAATTTGCTAACTTTTCATCTCATTGAATGACATTTGATTTTTGTGTTATGAAGCAGCAAAACAAACTCCTGCTATGCTTTCTCTTTTTTATCAGGGTAGGCAACCCCCAGCACGGGTGCCAGAGTGGTACTCAAAGGCATTTTGCTTGGTGCATGTGCTTCGGGGTGGACAGCAGGGAAGAGGCCGGGGATGCACTACCACAACAGGCCCCTCATGGCTCCCCCACCATCCACCCCTGGCATGCCAACATCTTATAAGTGAAGGTCGCGGGTGGTTTTTAGCACTCTGCCCAAAAGTGTTGCTGACCACTGCTCTATTCAGTTTGTTTCTATATACTCATACTCTTTCTCTTCTTGGTCTCTTCTAATGTTTCTTGTCTTCTAGTCTCTCTCCATTATATGAGTTTCCTTGGCAACTTGCATATAACTGGCAAATTGTTTTGTCGCCTTTTCATTTTAACCTCACAATAAAAAGCAAGGACAAGAAAGGCAATAAGCTCTCCAAATGCCTCATAAGTAGACGGAGGAAATTTTTAAAAATATAAAAATTTGTATTAAAATATGTGAATAGCTTCTCTACCTTGGTGTGTGTAATTCAAGTTATGGAAAAGTTGAATAACAGTACTGGTGGAAATTTGAGAAACCCTGAAAGGAAGCTGAGGAAAGGGTCTGTAGAATGTATAGGAAAAAGCTCTGTACTGGCAAAAGGAATTTTACTATTTTATTTTTCCCCCATCTAGTTCAGATCTTTGGATGCTTTGGCATGTGAAAGCTTTCCAATTTTTTCATGTCTTTGAAAAAATTTGAGGTTCCATCGTACAAGCTTTACCCCTTATATTTAAATTGAACCTAGAGGCAAAACTAAAAATTGTATTTCCTACCTTTAGGTACAGTTGGCCTTTTATTTTTTTTATTTCTAGTATTCCTTACAAATTTTGAAAATTGTAGTAATGCTTGTTCAGTTTTTAAATTGTTTTTAGAAACTGTGGTTTACATAGAAATGAAGATTGCATCCCTATTTTCATTGTATTTTATTTATTGTGTTCATGTTTCCCTGCTTTTAATTTGATTATCTTTGGCAAATTCAAGTTGAGCTGTGAATAATCCTATTGAGAGAAATATTTTGGAAACAAATGTGTCAAGTGTTAAGCAAGTTTTTTGTGTCTATGGTTGGCGGTGGTGGTGGTTTTCAAGTTTTTGGGTTTTTTATTTTACTTTTTCAATTATATTTTCAGAAACTTAAAAACAGGAGCATTTTTCAAGTAGAGCTATTCACTCCATACAATGTTTTCCTTTCTAGTCAGATGAAAAGGAAGAAGGCATTTCCTACTTTGTTGTGGTACAAGGCATTGGATTTGTCTAAAACTTGTGAGGGAGGGAGGAATTGAACCCACATTTAATTGCCAAACTTTTTTGAAAATTCATGGAGAATCTGAGAGGTCCAAGATGGGAGATAACTAAATGTAGAACAAAACTTAAAGGGAAAGTGTATTTTTTCTGATGATTTGCTATTCAATCTGTTATCAATACCTAGTTTAAGAAAGACGCACAGTGGGGAAGGTAAAAAATAACAGAACTGAGCAAAATCTGGATTAGCCTTTGTGGGCTACTTCTCTCAAAACTGAAAGGTGCCTTTTTGTTACAGCTTCATTTGTTGAAATAGGAGTCTACTACCTGCCTAATCTCTGCCATCTTCCTTGACTTCCCTTTGGTTGTTAGTCACCATGTTACATCAATAGATTTACTCTCCTCCCTTACCTAAAAATGAATTGCTTGCTTTCAGTTTCATTACTTTATATACTTAAAGCTGTTTTTAATATTTTATATACATTTTAATATAATATTAAAAACCTGTTTACAGTAAGTATATACAGTATTATATAAAACACCCCCCCGCTTATGTGCTACATAAGCTTATGTTTAACTGCAGCTTACACATTTCAGTTTCCTGAACCACTCGATTAGTCTTCATTTTGGCATTATAAGATCTTCAGAGCAACAACCTCCTATTCTATGATCCTAAGTCCAGTGATATGAACAAAAAATGTTTCTCTGCCAACTTTTTATTTCTTTATTGATCCTTTTGGCAAATGGTGAAGGAAAGGAAATGTACATATGATTTTACTGCTGAAAAGCTTTCGATGCTGTTTTTCTAAATGAAGACTAAATTCGTATTACTCAAGTAGAGACGTATAAATATCCTTGAGCAGACTGGAGAAGACAGACTAAAAGACTACACAATTTAAAAAACAGTCTAACTAAAGATGGACCTTGTAGAACACTAGTTTGTTTTCTTGAATCCTGTAATGAACTGAAAATCCAGTCCTAGACTGGGGTATGTTTTCAAAGGAGCAGTAAAAACACAGTAGAGCATGTAACAGCCATGTTACTTGGGAGCACCCCTTGTGCAGCTGTGAAAATATGGTAGATCAGTAACTGATGTAACCATTACTCCTACATGTTTCTGTGTTGCATCTTGAACTTTGTGGTGTTCAGGGTTAAATTTATTTATGCAAGCTTTTAAGTGATACAGGTAAGAGGAGAGCCTCTGTTGGTTAGAGTAACAGTTAGTGAGGATTCTGCAGCAGAAGCTAGCCCTGAATTTTTCTTGAATCAGTTGCAAGGAAATAATTTTACTGCAGAAGCAGCTTGCAGTTTATTAGGCTGCAGTTGTCTGGTGTTCTACTGCACACTGAACAACAAGCTAGAATCTTCCTAATACAGACAAGATCTCTGTTTCCTACGTTAATAGAGAACTTTTTTTAGTGAGGAAACTTAAGATTGGGGTGACATTTCCATGTGAAAATGCTTTATTTTTTTTTAAGCCGAATGCGTAAGTTTGTGGAACACAGAAAAAATTATGATTGAACAAAAGTTTAAAAAAAATCAACGCCTGGTGTTAGAACACTAAAACCTACACGTTCAGGAAGATTTGTATGGAAAAGGGGTAGTGTCCTTGTATACTTAGCTCGGGAAGGGCATGTGTATATGGGAATCAATGAGGAAGAAAAATCAAATGAAAGGGATATTGAAGGTGGAATTATTAATGGGCCAGGTACAGTGATTGGGATATAATGTGTATAGGGTGATTGGTTTTTTTATGATGATGACAATAATTATTGTTAGCTGGTGAAGGATGTCACACTTCTGGTGAGTACTAGCAAGAACTGCAGAAGTGGGTTTTAGTAACTGATGAAAGAGGATGGTGGCAAAGGCAGAACCAAGTTCTCCCCTCTTGTCTTTACCTTCTAGCGCTGTGTGCGTGCATGTTTGCGCAGCTCATGGTAAATGCATTTTTAAAAGGGATTTGAAAGGGAAAATTGAATGCCTTTGCAAATATTTGGGAGGAGCCCCTCAAATGTGAACATTTTAAATTAGTTGGCAGTGGAGGCTGGCATTATGGACTGCTGATGTAGAAATTCAGCATCTCAATACTGAATAAAAGATGCTTGGAAACGAGGGGTAAGCCCTAAGTGATGGTTAAAGTGAAGACAAGTAGGTTGCTATAATGTAGCTGTGGTATCTAACCTATGGCTTGCCTTTGAGGCCTTCTTGTGTTTGTAGCAACAGAAAAATAATGTTTTTTAATCAGTTGACAGAGTGAGGTATGATTTTTCCCTCAATTCTCTTAATGCAATAATGTATCATTTGTTGATTATTGTTTGTTGCCTTTTGGGTTAGCAAAAGTCTAGAACTCCTGGAATAATAAGGCAGGCAGCGGAGGAATGCATAAAAAGTGGTACAATTTTCTTAGCTTATTGGGAAGTTTTGGGAGATTCAAGTCAAAAGATGTTCTAGTTACAGGCCTGATGGACAGGATGCTTATAGTGGCCAGTGCTCAAGAAAGGAGGTGTTAAGGAGCGTTTAGGGATGGCAGGGAGCATTATCTTTGTTAGGCATGTTCAGATTTTGTTGGCTGCTGTGTCACCAAGGAATTATTTCAGGGTTGGGGGGCAGGGGGAGGAGGGCAGAGTGGAGAATGTCCATACTAAGCCTCAGCCAAATCATGTCTTGGTTATATAACGTGTATAGAAGGGCAGGGGGTGTCATAAGTCTGAGTCCCTGTGAGAACTGGAGGCAAGAGATGGAGTATGCACCCAAAGAACATGCTGACCGAAGTCTTAAAGCAGATAGCAGCTGAAGAGAATGCTCAGGCTGTAGTTGGTTTCATTATATAACAGCTGGAGAGAATGCTCAGGCTGTAGTTGGTTTCATTGAATCATCTGATTGGTGATGCCTTCGCACAGTCTGTAAAGGGTGTACTGCATCACTTACGAAGCCCAGAACAAAACAGCACCTCTTGGTGAAATTATGGCATTCCCAGTAACCAGAAGCCATGCTCACTTTATCTATAAAAGCCAATCCAGATACTCAAATAGTGGTGAAAATGCTAGGGTAATTGGATATTTGTACTGGAAATAGGTAAATTTAAGTTGATTCAAAAAGTACAAAACTTTTTGATCCGGGGGGGGGGGAAGGGGAATAAATTGAAACATTTTAGTGGGTAAAAGACAAGTTGGTGTCAAGAACCAATGTGACATTAGTAAGCAGCAATTTAGATGTGTGTCTGAGATGTAGTGTGGCACTGGAAAGAACTAATGCAATTTTATGCTATATACAGAGAGGCATCAGAAGATTTATTGATCTGGTGCCTCCAGAGCTGGAATATTGCAATTGGTTTTGGGTATCTTTATTATCGGTAAAATATTGACAAATAAGAGCAAATTAATAGAAAAGCAATAAGTCATCAGTGAAGCACAAATATTGGCTTTCAAGAAAAAAACTATTTATGTTTAGCTTAACTAACAAATAGTTTTCTTGGGAGGGCCAGCAAATATTTGCAAAAAGTAAATGGCAAATGGAGAAGAAAAATGTCAAGGATTAAAAATAACTAATCACAAATTAAGTAGAGGTCGATTTAATTAGGAAAAAAATGTGAGATGAGATTTTCTTAATCTGTGGGATATTCACCAGGGGCATTAGTGAAGCTTTGTTATTGTGAGTTATTTTTGTCTTTTCAGCAGATCCAAATGCTAAAAGTGTGAAAATAAATAAATAAATTGTGCATTGTTCTCCTTCCTTTTATTCCTGCTCCCCATCTCCATCCCCCCCTTTTTCTCCCTTCCCCCACGCCAAACAAATGGGATGAAATGTTAAGCGTATAGTTTTTAACAAGAAAGATTCTATAATAATCAGTAGACCATAAATAATAATGAAGTTAGATAGCTTTGAATTATATTAGCAAGGACCTCTGCTCTAATGTAGTGCAGCACTTTTTTGTTGTTTTTTAATGAAGTTCAAATATTATAAGTTTAAGCATCTCAAAGGACTGAGCCTGAAATGTAGTAATCTTCCATAGTAAATATTTTTATTTTTATGCATCAGTGCTTTTATTACTATAAATTTGTATTGGTTGCATAGTTTGCTTAAGTTCTGTATTGCACGTACCATTGATTCACGGTTCTGTTAAGTAGCAGATGTGTAGAGCTGAATTTAAGCTCCCAAGTCTTTATGTAGGCCCCTTCCTTCAAAAAGAAAAAGGCCTGACTGAGGTGTATGTTCTCAACAGTTCTGAGAGGGAAGGAAAAAAAATTGTGCTCAGATGGTACAGATTGAAGAAACTACCTTCAGGTATCTGGTTTAGAAAAATTTGCAGTCCATCGCGTGATCAGTATTCTTTAGTTAATGCAACTGTACTTTTTTTCCCCATTTCTGTTCATATACCATCTTAACTTTTTTTAATCAACTAAGGTAACATGAAACAACATTTTGGAGCAGTTTTATATGAAGATATTAATTTGCAACACTTAATATGTATCTTTGGTATCATTTTATAATAATGTACTATGACATGAATAGATTACATAGGTACTATAAAAATAATGTTTTCTTATCTTGTTCCTGGAAAAGGAAAACCTTATAAAGTGAAATGTAATGCATATCAAATAATAACCGGATCAAAATAAAATAATTGGCTCTTGGAGAACTGTGCTTTAGGAATTATCACAGGGAATAGTCTGCATATCGGTATAAAATATTCTTCTCTAATATTGTCTTTATTCTTTATGCAGAGTAACATGACTGATGGCCATCTGGGAAATGTTACAACATACATGCCTAAAGTCTGTGATGCAGCTGCCCCTGAAGGTAAGACATTACCTTGCATGCTGTATCAATGCAAGACCTGTTATATTATACTTGGGTGAAGAAAGCAGTGAAATATTTTTTTTTCTGAAAAACAGCATTCTGGGCATCTTCTCAAGCTGCTTTAGTATACTGGTTTGCAATAAGTTTACTTACTGAAGGTAGAAATATAGCCAAGATAGCAGTTTGAGTTCCCATTTTGTAGAACATTTCTTCTCTTCAGTCAGACTTGAAATTCTGTAGCGCAGCTTGCTATATAGCTAAAGTACCTAACTTGCAGATCTCGGCCTACTTTTAATATGCACATATTAACAATACCCTTTAATCTTGAAACCTGAAATTTACTTACTATTTCAGTAACTGAATGTTTGTGTAAACAAACAGCAGCTAGTAATACAAAATTTATGCTATTAAATTCTGTACCATCCATTTTATTACACAATTCAGGATTGCCTGATTGCATGGTGTTCCAGTCAAAATTGTAATCTAACTTCTAAAAGCATAGCTATAGATCTACACAATGAGTCAGAAAAACACTAGAATTATGCACAATAGAAAAATCTGTTCTCTTCAAACATTATCCTAGGTTATAGTAGTTGTAAACTGTTTTGAGGATTTTTTTTCCATGCCTTCTCCCTACCCCCACCTTCCACTACCTTTTGGGTTTTTAAATTTCTGTAACAGTCTTTGCAATTAATTTCTCAACTTCATCAAAATTGGCAAAAACAGACTTATGGACATTTAAAAATGTTACGTAGTCCTAAGCTTGCAGAAAGAAACACTGAAGCCTTACCCCAATTTTGGCAGACCTTTCTGTAGTTATGTCATACTCTGACTGGAAAAATTGACCAATTTTAGAATTTTCTGGAGCTATTTTTCCCACTAGCCACAAACATTTTCTTTCACAAAGGGTAGAGGGTAGGTGTGGCAGACTACGGGTTTTATGGTGATATTCCCATTAACTGTTCAAGTAGTTAACACATTGCACAATTAAATTAACTTCATTAGTCTGTGCACAGAGAATGAAGGATTAAATGCCAGGGCCGACTGTTTGTGCAGGTCGAGACCAGATGGACCTTTAGAGGACCATACAGGAGCAAACCAGCCACACACTATATACAATATGGTATGTTTGGCTTGTTTGTATGGCACCATAGTTTGCATGTGTAGCATCTTCATGTCCATGCTGACAATCAGCTGATTGTCAGCATTGGCATTGGGATGGGGACAGCCCTGGTTCTGATGTGGAAAATGGGATGCTAAGAAGCAGATTGCAGGGTTCTGCAGTGTACACGTGTCTTAGACTTTCACTGTGCCCCAGGATCAGGCAGAGGTTCTGCCATCCCAGGGCCTAGATAGGGGCCTAGGGGTTTGTAGGTGCTAGGCCAGGAGTCATAGGTTTCATAGACATTGGGGCTGGAAGGGACCTTGAAGATCATTAAGTCCAGCCCCCTGCCCCAGGGGCAGGAAGTCGGCTAGGGTCAAAGGATCCCAGCAAGATAAGCATCCAAGTGTTTCTTGATTAAGGCCAGAGTAGGTGCCTGCACCACTTCTGGAGGAAGCCTATTCCAGGTCTTGGGTGCCCAGACAGTAAAGAAATTTATGTCCAGTCTAAAAACGTCTTGGAGGAGTTTATGACCATCGGTCCTTGTTTTTCCTTTGTCTGTTCACCAGAGTGCCCCTTCTCCCAGGTCCTTATGTACTTGTAAGCAGTCACCAGGTCCCCCCCTGAGCCTATGCTTTTCCAGGCTGAAGAGTCCCGTGGCTCTCAGCCTGTCCTCATAAAGCATATTCTCTTGCCTTTTGATCATGTGCGTGGCTCTCCTGGACTCTCTCAAGCATCTCAACATCCTTCTTGAATTGTGGAGCCCAGAACTGGATGCAGTACTCCAGCTGCAGCCTCACCAAGGCCTAGTACAGTGGGTGGATGACATCCTGAGATTTACTTGAGAAACATCTATGGATGCAAGCCAGGGTTTTGTTTGCTTTACCAGCTGCGCCATCGCATTGGTGGCTCATGTTCATCTTGTGGTCGATCATGACCCCCAAGTCTGTCTCTTTCAGCAGTGGCGCTAGCAAGCATAGCACTGCTGAGCCTATAATTATGATGCGGGTTCCCCCCCCACCCTGAGGTGGAGTACCTTGCAAACCTGATGATGTTCAATACTCATAAATGTATCCGCCCACTTACTAAGTTTATCCAAGTCAGCCTGGATCACTAGCCTGTCATCAGGTGTGGATGCTGTGCCCCAAAGTTTAGTGTCATCAGCAAACTTAACCAGTGCGCTTTTGACACCAATGTCCACATCATTGATAAAGGTGTTAAAGAGAACTGGTCCAAGGACAGAGCCTTGGAGGACACCACTGGTCACAGAGCGCCTTAATGATTTGCTACCATCGATCACTACTCTCTGGGTCTGACCTCAGAGCCAGTTTCCCAGCCATTGGACTGTGGTATAGGTGAGGCCACAGCTGACCAATTTTTCCATGAGGAGGGCATAGGATACCAGATCAAAGGCTTTTTTAAAGTCCAGATATGATGTCAAGCTCTTCTCCCTTGTCCAGGTGATTTTGTCAGGCAAGACCTGCCTGCAACACACCTGTGCTGGCTGTCCCTCAGGATGTGGCCCTCAGCCAGCTTATCCAGAAGGGTCTCCTTGATAATTTTCTCCAGAATCTTACCGGGTATTGAGGTCAAGCTGATTGGCCTGTAATTACCAGGATCTTCTTTCCACCCCTTCTTGAAGATGGGTACCACACTGGCCTTCTTTTGGTCCTCAGGTACTTCCCTTGAGCACCACAAATTTTTGAATATTTTAGCCAATGGTTTGGCTATGACACCTGCTAGCTCCTTGAGTACTCTAGAGTGTAATCTGTCAGGACCAGCTGACTTGAAGGTGTTCAGCCTCTCAAGGTGATCCTTTACTAGATCAGCACCGATGCTGAGTATAAATATGCCCTCACCCTGGCCGTCCTGCGTCTTGCTAGGCAGGGCTGTCCCATTAGACTGATGAAAGACCGATGCAAAGTGCCCATTTAGCAGGTTGGCCTTTTCCTGGGTGTTGGTTACCAGCTGTCCCATTTGGTTCAGGCGGGGTACAAAGGGGTCCAATGTTACCTTTGCTTTTTTCCGACTCCCTACATATCTGAAAAAGGACTTTGTTATCCTTGATATGTGAAGTCAGATGGAGCTCAGTTGCAGCCTTAGCTTTCCTGATCTGCTCCCTGCAGGTCTGGACCAGTGCTGAGTACTCCTCCTTGGTAATACCAGTCTTCCATCCTTTATAAGCCTCCCTTTTGAGGTATAGGAGGTCCTCAAGTTCCCTGCTGAGCCAAGGGGGCTGCTGTGCCCTTTTGCTACCCTTTCTCCAAGATGGGATGGCCATCCCTTGTGCTGTCAGGATTGCTCCCTTGAGGAGCAACCACTCCTCTTGGATTCCTCTTCCTGTCGAGTCATGGTCCCTTAGGGCCTCGACAATGAGCTTCCTGAGCTTGTCGAAGTCAGCTTTCCTGAAGTTGAGGACTTCTGTATTGCTGACTGTCTTGCCAGCTTTGCGATGGATAGTAAAGGTGATCAGCTTGTGGTCACCATCACCCAGCTTCCCATCGATTCTTAAATCGCTGACTAGGTCATCCCCTTTGGCCAGTACCAGATCGAGCAATGCTTTACCTCTCGTCAGCCTGTAGACTTCTTGAGGTCAGGTAGAGCTCGTCCATGCACATAAGGAAGCTTTGGGACCAATCGGATTTGGCTGAGTGCTCTTCCTATGAGATGTCCGGGTAGTTGAAGTCTCCCATGACAACCATGCACCGAGAGCATGCAGCCTCAGTCCAGTTCCCTGGCAAATTCCTGGTCCAGCTCTTGTTTCTAGTTCGGGGATCTGTAGTGACTTTTACCATGATGTCCCCTGTGCCACGTTCCCCACGTATTTTAACCCGGAGGGATGCCAGGCGTCCGTCCTGGCTGCCAATGTCAATTTGCAGGGGCATGTAGCTGTCCTTGACATAGAGCTACACCCCCACCCCTTTTGTCTACGCAGTCTCACCTGTACAAGGTATAGCCATCTATACCTGTCGCCCAGTCATAGGTGGAGTCCTGCTAGGTCTCCGTTATCCCTATGAGGTCATAGTCATTCTTGTTTAGCAGGAAGACCAGTTCCTCCTGTTTTTATTCCCCCAAGCTCCTGGCATTGGTGTACTGGCAGGCAAGTGTCCCATTGGGGGCCCCTGCCTTCCCCACAGATTGTTCCAGGGCTGGAGTAGGGGTGGGTTCCCTTAAGTGCCTTAGCCTGCTGGATTTACAAGGATTGCCCAGCAGGCTTGCAGTGACGGTAATCCCCCCCTCCCCCCCAAACCCCCAGTGGGTTTAGTTTAAAGCCCAGTCGAGCAGGTCAGCCAGTCTGAGAAGAGCCTCCTCCCCAGTGGGGTGAGGTGGAGGCAGTCTCTCTAGCAGACCACTGCCTCTATCACCAAAGAGCAAACTGAACGTGGAAGCCGAAGCCAAAGCCTTCACAATGACACCAGCACCGCAGTCTTTAGATGACTGCCTTGACCCATCTCTCCCTCCTCAGCCCACAACCAGGAGGAATGAGGAAAAGACCACCTGCACCCCCAACCCCCTAAGCCCCGCTCCCAGAGCCATGTCGTCCCTCATGACCCGGCTGGGATTGCAGAGCCGTGTCATTCATGCCCGCATGGATAAGGAGCATAGGGTAGTGTTTGGAGGGCCGGATAATCTTTTGAGATCCTCTCTGCTATGTCCTGGAGGCAGGCCCCCAGGAAGTAGCAGACCTCCCAGGCTAGGGGGTTGGGGCAGCAGATTGCCCTCTTAGGAGGGGGTTTCCCATGACGACCACTCTGGGTTTCATCTTGGGGAGAGTAGGGGTGGGTGAATCCTCCCTTGCCTGCAGGAGCTGGCATCTCTGCTGGCTCAACTGGGGCTACAAGAGGTTGGTACCTGTTGCAAAGCCCCAGAGGGGAGGGGACCTTGATGTGGTAGGCCTTGAGGCCCTTGACCACCTTGGTCCAACCCCCTGGCTGGACAGTCTGGGAGATTCCCAAGTCTTTCCTTGTCCTGGAAGGTGACCTTGGTCTACCCTCTGCCTCCAGGGGGTGAAGGGCCTGGCAGTAGGAGTCTGTTTCCTGCTCGCCATCCCTGATGGCACACAGTCTTTGGACTGTGGCCTGGAGCTCCTCTATCTTGTGCCCCGGAGACTCCAAAGTAGAGCAAACGTCACAAGGGGAGGAGGTGGCCACGCTCCTGGTCCCAGGAGCCTGGAAATGTGCCACGCAGCCCCCGCAGCCGTGAGCCAGGGGCTCCGTCTGCGTGGAGCCCGGAACCATGGGTTCCGTCTGGGTGGAGGCCTCTGACGTGCTAGATGGGGAGGCCACAAACCCCGAGGGGACCCTTAGGGTGAGGCGTGTGCCCATCTGCATCGTGCCACTCGTAGGCTGGCTACTGATGGGACTACCCTCCCTAGGGCTCACAGGCAGGGCCTCCGGCCCTCACCCTCAGCGTGGGAGTTCGCGCGGAACTCGCGCACCGGGCCCAGGAGCGCTCTTGTTTGCATGTCCTGTTTGTGAGGCTCCAGTCGCGTGGCTCCCTGGGGGACTGAGCGAAGTAGGAGCCAAGGTGGGGCGAGACCCTCCTTGGCTCTACTCGCCTGCCCTGCAGCTAGGCTATGTCCTTCCCACCACAGGCCTCGCTTGCCTTTGGCTGTACTGGTGGTTGGTGGGGTGCTTCTTGGCTGCTGGGGGGTCACCTGGAGGGCTTCAGGCTGCTGGGACACAATGGGCTTGCACCCGTGTGTGTCTCACCGCTCCTGGAGCCTGACTGAGGCTTTTTTCCTTTGGTGGGCCCTTTTTAAACTATGCGCATGTGCAGTGGGCCTGCTGCTGGCACCGCACTGCTCCCAGGCAAGGGGGGGGTCCTATCTGGGGGGGTTTTGGGAACCCTGATCTACCAGAGAAGGACCAGTAAGTACCCTTCCTCCCCACCCCCCTTCTCTCTCTTTGGGTGGCTGGGCCAAGTATGAGCTGGGATGGGGCGAGACCCAGGGCAAGTTGATTTGGCTTTCCCCATCCAGCATGTGCAAACCTGTGTCCTGGGCTCCCTGCTGGCAATGGCATGACTAGGATCAGATGTCCAATCCCAGAAATTGTGCTTCTGCTGTGCACATGCCTTCTGCTGCACCTCTTAACATCAACAGTCTTGGATGTCTGATGTATCAGTGAAGGCAAGATGTGGGGTACCCAGTAGATGTCTAGAGGAAATAAACATGAAATTGGTAGAGCAGGTGAAAGAGCAGCCTGGCAGCTCTTGACCAGAAGAATCTAGGGGCTGAGACAAGTAAAGGGATTTTGAGAAACTAGAGAGATGGAAAACACAACACCTGAGTATCTTTGGTAGTGCTCTGGGCTCTACAGGTAGGATTGGGAGAGAACCTCTGGCTGTGGCCTATGTCCCATTAAATGCCTCTTAATGAAGAAACAGTCTGCTGTGTTGCTTGGAACCTCAGGCTCTGTTCAGTTCCTTCTCATCCCCCCTCCTTCCTGCTGAAGAGAAGATGAAGCCCCTCTGTCAGAGCAGAATTGGGTGGTATCCCCTTGAGTCAAGGAAGGTGAGACACCAGAAGTCTCAGAGTGAGCAGGAGCCTGAGGCTTCCCATTTTGCATTGCGAGTTAAGCCTGGGCTGTCTTCAGAGGACTCGGAGACCAGGTAAGGTTGCATTGATCCTGAACAAATATGCGCCTGGAGGGTACTCTGACAGCGAGGAAAATATTGTTAACTTTACATTACCTCAAAGTGATAGTGTATGAACCTTTTAACCTCTGTTTCCAATACAAAACATCCAGATTTTATTGCTATGATGGCTGCTTTCAAAAACTGCTTCCTCAGCAAGGCGTGTGTGTTTTCCCCAAATTAAAAGTAGCTCTTAAATTTATTAAGTTTAGCATCAGTCTCTCTCTTTTACTGTGGTGTAGCAGGTCTCCTTGAAGGGGTCTTTAAATGAGGAATCAGACTTGTTTGGTCATCCCCTGAACCCCAGTCTCT
This sequence comes from Alligator sinensis, assembly GCF_000455745.1. Classification (NCBI taxonomy): domain Eukaryota; kingdom Metazoa; phylum Chordata; order Crocodylia; family Alligatoridae; genus Alligator; species Alligator sinensis. The sequence goes on from NW_005841864.1 coordinate 3,608,712, forward strand.
TTGATTTCATTATCTATTTAAAAGTGTGTGTGTGTGTGTGTGTGTCTACCAAGTGTAGGATACACTTTGGTTTTGCCTGTCTTTTTCTGCCTTCCCTTCTGGGTAGAAATGTTTTTTTATTCTGAAGCATCCATTGCTGGTATATGCGTGTGGCTATGGAAACGTTCCATGCCAACAGCTTTATTTTGTGATCTGGCTAAACTGAGGAAGAATGCCATGCGTAGGTAGTTTAGAAGCATCAGTTCTACATGTCTAAACAAGGTAACTTTTTCAGTAATTTTATCTATGCTCAATTTAATAAGTTTTCAAGTTTTGGGGCTAGGTTTGTTTTGTTTCATACCCACAAATTTACATACACACCTCTTTGTTTCTAGAAGGCAGAATGTAAAAAAGAAAACTACTCTAGTAATAGCTGACCTAAAGCAATTACTCCTGTAAATATAGGGTGCGTTTACATGTGCTCTGATGGGGGGAGGTGGTGCTTCAATTAGAGAGGCTCTCGGAAGCTGTTTTAATGAAAGTATCCACAGGATCTCATGGATTCAGCATCCCATGCTTCAAAACGGCAGCAGGGACACTTTAAAGCGTGTTCAATAAGCTTCAGTTAAAGTACCCCTGCTGCCATTTTGAAGCAAGGGGATGCTGAATACGCATGACACTGAGGTTGCTAGAGTGTGGTAATTAGCACACTCCAGCAGACTCAGTTAACATGTTGGACATATGTATAGGTATCCAGGAAGTGTGGCATCCTGGGAAATAGTCTAGGTGAGGCAGTAGGAACTTCTTGGTACGGCAGGACAACAAGTCTAGGCACCAGATCCTTGTTTCACCTTTATAAATAATAGTTTTATTTTCACCCCACAAAACTTACCAATATATTACAGACGTCTGGCAGAAGCTTGCTCATCCTTACCTGCTCAGCTAGCTCTGGCTCTTCAGCAAAAACCTAGTGCTGCACCAGCAACTAACAGGCAAGTTTTCCAACTATCCATAAACTTGTGGATAGTCTGGCTTAAAAAAAAAAAAGCAAAAAAAAGCTTAAAGTTGCCTGTCTGTAAATTGCAGAAAAACTTTTTATAAAAGTGAATACAAGTCCTGAGATGATTTCAAAATTCATTGCCTGAATGAAATTGCATTCAGTGTTAATGCTGGACAGCATATGGAGCATTGCCACCTGATATATAATGAGCAGGGATCCAGGTTTTCCATTTCCTATGGAAAAACAGAAAACCACAGATTTCCCTGTTTTTATCAGAGGGGAAAAAAAACAGATTTTCTCTTTTAGTAGGGAAACCTGCAGATTTCCTCCTTTTGCAAAGAACTCTGCAGGCTGGCTGAGTTCCAGCCTGTAAGAGCTGTTCGCAGAAGGGGCAGGAAACCCCCAGCCCTGCCCAGAGTGGGAAAGGCAGGATCTGAGGCTCTATCAGCCAAGGCTCTGCTTAGCTCAAGCTTACTCTTTGCTCCTGGAGCCTGTGAGGTAAGTGGTGCTTTCAGGGGGCTGGGCCCCCCCCTCTGGTACCCCCACCTGAGCCCACAGCAGGTGGCAGCAGTGGGGGAGACATCTCACTGCTGCTGCTGTTGCTTCTGCTGCAACAGCTGCTGCCTTCTGTCGGGGCTAAGGGGCTGCAGATCCGGGTCTCTAGCCCCATAGCCCTGGTGGCTGGGGGGCCCCCTCTGGCAGGGCTGTGGGTGGGAGGCAAGGGGCACGAGCAGGGTGGGAAAGCTTTGGGTGGGGGGAGTGAAGGGCACTGGGAGGAGGGGAATCTGGGGAACCTTTAATATTAATCACAGATTTTGGAGCTTTTATCAGAGAATTTGTTTGGGGGTTTTTTGGGGGGGGTTTATTAATTTTTTCCAGGGAAAGCAAGGATCCCTGATAAGGCTAGGGAAAG
>NW_005841864.1:3610635-3663673 GCF_000455745.1 Alligator sinensis
GTAAGTGATTGAAACTGGTTCAAATCTGTAACAGCAGAAGTTCAATGCACATAAACCACTTTCAAAATGGCCAAAACTTATTTAAGATAAATCTGGATGCATGTAGTATCAGACTTAAATGATTTATTGAACTTCTGTCCCAGATCCCCTCCAGATTCAAGTGAACTCTCAGCCCCCAGCATCCCAGGATGCTTCGCACCCTGTCTACAAACCACCCCCTTCCACCCCACAGCATGAGCGGCCTAGCCTAGGCCCAAGCTGTCTGCTCCTGCTGGGCAGGGAGGTGTGGTCTAGTGTCATGTCCGTCCGTCCGTCCCCGTCAGTTTATGCAGCTTGGACTAACCTGTGAAGATCGAATTGATTCAGCCGCAGGCTTTTAGACTGTCTGTACTTGGCCTAAGTGGGATTGCTGCTTGGTACAGTGAACTGTTTATTGGGGCTTTCTGGCTCACTAGAGCCTTTAGTTACTTAGGGCTGAGAGGGGAGAAGAAGTGACAGGTGGGAAATTTGTGTAAGACAGGGGCTAGCAGGCATAAGGCTGGGGCGGGGGGCAGGATGAAACAGGGTACAGTTGTACATTTCAGTGTGGGGTGAGTATGGGCCCTCTGTTGCAGGGGCAGCTGGGTATAAAACCATAGCTGTAGTTGCACAGGGCTGCCAACTCAAAGCCTTTTATTTTATTTTTATTTTTTGTTTTGTTAAAAAAATAAAACAACTGATGGTAAAAGTGTCAAAAAAGTCAGTGTAAAAAAAAAAAAAAAAAATTTGGCAGATTATCTGTAGAAAAACTTTGTGTTGGCAGCTCTGCTGTGAGACGGTTAATGCTAAACTCTGCCCCTGCATGATCTTCTCCTAAACCCCATCCATATTTGCCCTTGGAGCTGATATTGAATGGATTTGGTGTCATATACTTCTTCCTCTTTACTTTGAGCAGCGAAAAGCTAATATTAACATAGCATAAAATACTCTTGTCTGATCAGTTGAGACAGACTAGGCAGTTTACACCCCCTGGAACTCTTGTTGCAACCTCTTTTGTAAAGTTGGTACATCATTATGTTGTATACTAGGCAATTCCCTATTGAGAATGGTGGGGCAGGGAAGGGGGCTGGGATGGAGTGCTGCCACCTAACGCCCCATGCTGCCGCTGTTCTGCCTCCTGCAGGGAGTGGGGTGGGGGAGCTGGGGCCAGAGCTGCTGTGCCCAGCTCCTCAAACCTCTGCCCGGTCCTCAGCACAGCTTTGGAATCATGGCGGCGCCCCCCCACACTTGGAGCACTCTGGCTATTTCTGTCAGCTGATCAGAGTGCGAATAATGCAAGACAGACTTTGATAATATTAGAATTCTTTGTGTTGTATTTTCAAGTTTTTCTTTGCAACTATAGTAGCTGGCTATCTTCCAAAAAAAAAAAAAAAGGTAAGGTGCTAGGGAAAATAAAGTACTTGGAGCAGAGCTGTTCTGCCATTGCGTAGTACTTGAATTTGAGTCTTGTGGATGACTGTCAAGTGTAGATATGTTATGATGACTTAACAGAAGACTGGGCTGGCATTCACTGCACATATAGCCAAAATATAATAAACTGGGTTTTTTGTTAGTTTGTTTAAATACTACTGTGTAGTGTTCTTTTGGAGGCAGTTGGAAAGAACTGTTTCTTTTGTGTTGATTTTGAAGCAATTTATGTATATGTAGCTTTTTTTTTTTTTTTAAGGCTTTGAGGATTCCATCCATAATTAATTATGATCTATCCATGTGATGGGGAGAATCTAGAATAAACAAAATAGGGTTCTTGGCAGGAACATCTAGCACGAGGAAGAGAAAGAAAAGACCCACAAAAGGTGACAGCAGGAACCTTATTTGACTGAGTCTCAATTAAATATTTATTATCACTTAAATACCTAATTGAATACTTATAATGGGACCAGGTTTTAGACATGTATATTGACTTTGAAACCATAAACATGGGCTAAGTAAGTGTTTGTTACTTCTTTATACAATTAGGAATCTGTAATTAACTTTTTTTAATTCCAGGAGACTTGTTTTAGCTTACTGATAGAAGAATTTTATTGCTATAAAAACTGATTTAGACCATTCACTAGAGTTTGCAGAAAAACTAATAAACTGGCAAAAAATTTTGTAAACTGCTGAAATAAATGAATCCTCGGATACTTTAAATGTTTTTTCTCTTTCAATGCTCTTCAAATAAATAACCTTTTAAAAATTGCATTCATTTGAACTGTTAACATTTAATGTTAATGCTCTTCTCTAGTATTTAGCCATTACCTGTCTTAAGATGCAAGTATGCATTTCTCAATTTTAGATGCTCAATATTTAAAATTATTGTGTTAGTTCTTTTATACTGGCTTTGCTGATATAGATAAGTATATAGTCACTTCCTTAGTTATTCAGCTACCTTGAAGATGAGAGCACTGCTGATTTTTATTGCACTTGAATTGTAATTTTTCTTTTCAGGAGAGTGAGCAACCTGACTGAGATGTTGTTATGGCAACTAATCTTCTAAAAATAATTTCTGTATTGTTAGGACTTCTGTTGCCTTTTAATGTGGAATACATTTTACATACATCTTTCTTCTAGCCAGTTTTTGGCTTGCTGAAGGGGACAGGTTGTTTATCTTCTGCACCTGATCTTTTTTTCTCTAAAAATAATTCATCAGAGTGCAAAACTGAAATCTCTGAAGTATTTAAGGTTAGTAAATGTTAAAATAAGAAAATCTTAAGCTTTAGAGTTAATTATATATATATTCAACTTTGTTTTTTCAGTTCCTTGAAAAAAAAAATGTTTATAGTGTACACGTATAAATGTACATATAAACACTTTTCAAGGAATTGTTTTACTATAGTCTCTCTCTCTCTCTCTACTTCTAGTGTATTGAAGACTGATGTAGTTTATACTGAATGCCACAGGCCATGATGGTGCAACTGGCCTGAAAAAGGAAAGGAAAACAAGGGAGGCAGTAGAACTGATCTAAGATGCTTTTAATTCTGATAAAATGCAGAACTTTATCTGCTAATTAACTACAAAAATAATCCATCTTCCTGTTCAGTTTAAGTGCAGGCAGTTGTTGTTTTGGTTTTTTTCTTTTTTTTTTAAGAAATCTATTAACACTCTTAATGATGCACAAAATACTTGGCTCCTTTGTTTTGAAAAGCAAGGATTTCTTAGAGTGATATCTTAGGAAATAATTGGACCAACTGCGTAGTTGGGATAGAGTTAGAGAAGCTTTTGAATGCAAGCCATTCTTTTTCTTTGGGGGATGCTATGGACCAGCTTTTACAACTTTTATGGCTTTATAGCTGAGCAACATACATTCTTTAGTGACGATAAATAAAACAATAAATTTTAGTTTCTCAGTCCCCTCTTATGCTGTGTTTTTTTTGTTTTTTTTTTTTAAGTAACTGTTTACTTTTACTCTAACACTTCTCCCATCCTCCCTTCTTTTAACTTTACTTCACCTCCACCATAGTTTTCCTTAGCTTTGCTTAGAAATACAGCTTTTTAATTAACTTTCCTTTTTGATTATTTTGGGCTGAGGTGATAAAAGGAATGTATGTAGTATTCCTAGCACTGACATGTTGGATTGAAGTTGAAATGTTCAACATTTCAGCCAGTTTTACTGTATCTCTTAATTGCCCTCCAGTACTGGTCAGTATCAAATGTATGGGGATGAAGTTGAGCTGTAACTTGCTGTTCAGTGCTTCTGTCAATAGATTTTGCCAATGTCTTGCCTATCTGATTTTGGTTTTTCCTTGTTCAAGAACTAAAACAAGTGGGGGGTTTGGGTGTTAAGGGTCCACAACTCAATCCAGTATCTTCTTAAAAACATTTCTTTCCTGAATAATTAATTAATTCAAAAATAATTGCTATCCTCTTCTTTAAATCAAACACATTATAGAATAAAAGAATTTGAAGAAATGTGCCAAAACTGGGTAGACAAGGTTCATACAAGTTGTGCATGAAATTATTCAAACTTAAATGCGTTTTTTCCCCCCCGCCCCCTCCCCCTCCCACACACACACACTTCTATACTGTAGTTTATTTAATGCTTTTGCTAAAGCACTTTGGTAGAATTAACAAAACTAGCACACGCACACGCACAATGCATGGGGGTTTTTTGGGTAAAAACATAATATACAATTGTTCTACTAATTTAGCCAAAATTGAACATGTGGTGATACTTAAAGATAAAATAATAGCTTTAAAATTAAAAACAGACTTCTATTTGATTTTTAGCCCATTGAGCAAGTAGTGAAAATACATGTATGGATTATGGGACAGGCTGTTGTTAAAAGGAAGCAGATTGTTTTTTCATTAGTCCAGTACTTTAATTTTTCTGCTGAGAGATGTATTTCCCTCTTATTTTTTCAAAGAACAAACAGGACCACAAATTGATTAATTTTTTTTAAAGTAATCAATTTCATTTTTCTTGAAAGAACATATCCTGCCAAAAAATGGGGTCTGACCCCACCTCTACATGACAATTGCATATCTCATTAGAGTGAATCAGTCTTGTAATGGCCTCTCATTTTTTGTAGTGGTTTTTTTTGTTTTTGTTTTGTTTTTTTTTTAACTTCAGATTTCTAGGCCAAAAGAATGCTTTATCAATTTCAATAAAGGGGAACTTTGGAGAAAATCTCACTGTCTGCACATCTGTATGTGTGCTTGTGTCTTTTAACTCATTTAAAATGAGATATAAGATAGTTATGAGGGAAATATTGGGTTAGTAACTGCCAGCATGTTTCCCAGGCTCTAGAGGAGAGTATAAATGTTAATTAACTAGCCAAATAAGGCTTTATTTGGAAAAGAATTCCAAAATTTCCTCCTTGGGTTATCTGATGATGTTGGGGGGGGGGGGGGGGGGAGCATACAAATTTTTTTTTTTGGGTTATCTGGGGTGTGGGGGGGGGGGGGGGTTGAAGCTCTAAATTTTATCTAATAATTTAGACTTCCTAATTAGGCTAAAATGCTCATATTAAGCAGCCCTCTTTCAGATATTGGAGCTTTTGGTAAAGATAAAAGCCACCTTAAGAAATGCATTTTAAAAATGTTGCTATTTTGGAATGAACTAATGGCTTCAGCATCCCATAGTTCTATTCCATACAATAAAATGGATTCTACCTTGGATCTTTAGACCTCTAGTGCTGCAAGCACCCCTTTTACTGGTCTTATTGTAAAAAAAATAAAACTCTGCAGTAAGCCCTTTAATGTTTATTTATAGTGCATTTATTCCAGCTCAGATTTATTAAAACAGATTCTGAGGTATTTAAATGAGGGCACCACATCTACTTTATTTTTCTATAAGAACTATACTTGTTTTGTCCTTTGTTCCCCAAAACCAATACTTGGATTTAGCAGTGTTGATTTCCAATCTCTTGTAGCCAACAATGTTGAAAAGCATCCAGTCACCCTTTGAGGCCTATCTGGGAGTTTGACATTAATAGTGCATCATCTTAAAGCACGAGGGGGAGGGGCGGGGGGAGAGAGAGAGAGAGAGAGAGAATCATTCAACAGTGTAGGTGAACGGAGTGGACTCCTAGTTGGCACATGTTTTAGACCTTTTAGGAATAGATTTTGAAAAGTAGAATAAGCAGACATCCTTATTGTACCCCAGTTTTACTTGGGAATGTAGTGGACAGGACACCAAGATCCCATAAGGCGCCCTTGACACTAAGCAATGATTAATTATAGGAGAGCTCTGTTGATTTTTTTTTTAATAGGAGAAACTGGCAGTAACATCAGTTTTTAAATGGTCTTTGGCAGGGGTTGGCAACCTATGGCCTGTGAGCTGGATTCAGCCTATGGAGCTATTTGATCTGCCTGCAAACAGCAGGGCTTCAGCAGCTGGATTGATCCAACCTTTTCAGGCTGCATTGACCCAATTCAGGTCAGAGATGGGTGGGAACCATTAGGACCCAGCTGCTGCTGCTGCTTTTCTCAGCTTCTGTGCAGAGGAAGTGCCTGCTAATGATGCTTTTCCCTGTGCTGTCACGGGGACAGTGTCCACTGTTGTCATTTGTCTCCCCAGCAGAGGTGGGGCTTCCACTGCTGCTGTAGGAATGAGTATTGGCTGTGGACATTCCCTGTGCAGCAGTGGTATTAGCACTTCCCCTGTGCTACCACTGGGAAAAGCAGCAGCAGTTGGGTCCTAATACCTGGCCCTGCCTGCCTGCCTCTAGTCTGAACTGGGTCAGTCTGGCCTGCAGCCTGAAAAGGCTGCCATCCCCTTGTCTGTGGAGTCAAAAGTTCCCTTTAAATTTGTGAAGGTTACATACAAATTACTTTTTCTTCATGTATTTTGATAATACAACACTAAGATGTGGCCCACACGAGGATAACCTTCTCTGAAATAGACCTGGTCTTCTCCCAAAGCATTATTTACAAAGATTCATGTTTGGAGTTGAAACTGTCTCCGCTAAATATTTTGGCTGCAATATTCTAAACAAAATTAACAGGATGCTATAGTGCAGGATCTCTTATCACCATTTTTAAAGATTGGAATTCTTATTATTTTCATTCCAATACTAAGGATATATGCCTCCTAAAATAATTATTCAAAAATTTTGTAAAAATTGGAGACTATCAATCAGTACATTCCTTTGATTTCTGGGGAAAGAAAATTAAAGGCAGAGGTCATTCCATTACTCAATAAGGATATGTATGATCTAACTGGAGTTTGAGGCAAGAGAATGATCTGCTTGTAAACTTAACAGATAAAGTTTCCTTCAGCAAACAGTCATCAATTCCCTCACCAGCTGGAAGTAAGTTGTTAAACTTAATTTTGAAAAAGCTATCCTATATTTTTCAGGAATATACAGCTTTTTTTTTTTCTTCTTTGTCCCTTTGGCTATAACCTGCCCAAAATGCTGGCTATCTTTACTTTTCCCAGTAACTGCCAGTTCTTCCCACAGCATTATTTGATACCATTTCTTCTTCCTTGCTATTAGTTTTCTGTAACTTAATTTTTTTGATCTGTTGGGAACTGGTATAATCATTTTAGACTTGTATTCCTTCAAGGCTTTTACGAAGGAGTCTTCTTTAGCTGTAGAGCAGTCCTCATCATGGTTTTATGCTACCAGTACTTACTCCCTACAAAGGCATTCTTCTGTGAGAACATTTTGCAGCTGTTGAAGAACAACTTCATGATGAATAATTGCTTCTTCAGGTTCTTTTTCTTTGAAAATGCAAAATGAGTGGCCTGAGACAGTATCTTCAAAAACACATTTCTCTCAACTTATTGTCCTATTTGATTCTCTTCATATTGATGAATTCTAAACTGGGAGCAGTTATAATTTGTTGGGAAGACCCTTCATAAAATTCTTAGGCAGAGGGGTGAGTGGTCATTTTCCAGACGTGGCAGGATGTTAAATGATTTATGCTTATACAATATATGTGGTTCTGTTTGTACACAGTCTGACAGTTGCCCCTTTAGTTTGTAACTTGTTCATCATTAAGCATTCTGGAATTTATCATCTGCAATAAATGTAAGGAATCATCATCCTCTTTCATTTAGTAACTTATTGTGGAAGATTGCTGGGGACATTCCCCATATGAAGATATAATAAAATTTTTATATTGGTGCCATCAATTCTAGTAGGTGGTTTCAATGCTACAATTTTTTCTGACTCTGGATATTTATTTTGGATTGTCTCCAGATAACTATGTAACAACCCATTTCATGACTGCATCATCCATTCTTGATGTGAATGCTGGAGCTCAGGACTAGATACGTTAATGGGTTGGAGCAGGGAGCCCTGGGAGCCTGGGCACCTGGGTTTCACACCCAGGCTTGCAAAGCGAATGGGGTGCATGAGTTAGGAGGGTGGGGCTGGGAACCAGGATATTTGGGTTCTTTCTGATGTGGGAGTAAAGCAAGTGGGATCCCCTCCCACTCCAAAATTTTTAACTTGATCCCTGATGTCTATTTTCACAAACATGGAATCTGTTTTTTTTAAATAGTTTAAAAACTTACTCGCAGCTGGTGAGGGAAGGGACTGGATACATTCGTGGATGATGGATCTGTTAATGACCGTTGAACAGAGTGGTTGGAGATTTTTCTCTGGCATCTCTAAACCAATAATGGTGGATACCAGGGAGAATAGTGAATAAGAATAGATTATTCTAGGGGCATCCAGTTCAAAGCTCCCCTTCTATAGCATCCATTTCTGTCACTGTCAGGCAAAATACTGGGCTAGATGGAACACTGGTCTGACACAATATGGCACTACCTATGTTATGAAGGAAAATAAACATGAATAAGAAAAAATAATATGAGTAAGTACTGCAAAAGGGTAGTTACTATCTCTTAGTAACCCAGTCTCCCTGCAACTGCCTTTTGGTTGTATCTTTGTAAACGCAGGAATGGACACCATTTTACCACAATCTCTTGTACTATCACAGTCATTAATAAAACTTCTCCACAATGAGTGAGGATTTGTTGACAGCTCAGCTGTATTTCAAACCAAAAGATCAATTCCCACCTAAAGATGAAGCAATATGCTTCACATTAGGGTCTAGTCAGTTAGTTGAGTCTACAAATACACAAGTAGGACAGTCACTGGTAAGAACAGAGGCCCCTGGGTGTCTATCATGTTCCATAAACTGAAAGATATGATGATTTAGTTCTGACTTTACCCTCACTTTTTTTTGCTTGGGTTTGGGAGGAGTGAGGGGGAAATCGTGCCTTGAAAGTACATCCTGCAGAGCTTTTCAGTCCATCTTGACTTCAAATTTCTTTTAGCTTAGTATAGTATAGATCTAAGGATTTTTTTTGGGGGGGAGGTTGGGGGTTTTTTTATCTGTTTGTTTTTTCTAGATACTCTAAGGGACATCATAAGAAATTTCCCTTTGTACCTTTGTCAGTTCTTGACATCCACTGCATAATGCTCTTTTACAAGATAATAAGCATGAATACCTACTGCAAATTATACAATATACTATGAATTGCATGTAAATCATATAAACAACACAACACCATTAGTTTAAACTTTAAATGGGTCTTCTGAACAGCATGATGCTCTAATTCTCCATATTTATACATTTGTCTTCATATTCTTCATTTGATACCAGTACTTTTTTATCGATATATTTCTGGGATATAGGTTAAAAATGCAACTTTGGTGTATTAGAAGACTGGAGATTCAACTTTAACTTTTACCTTTTTAAAATAAACAATTCCCAGTTACTTGAGATTCTGGAGAAAAGTTTATAAGGAAAAATGATAACTGTGGCCTCTTTCATGCTGTTTGTTAAAACAAAAACAGTGATATTTGGCGCTCATTCTAATAGCTGATTTAAAAAAAAAATAAATAAAAACTGAACTAAATATAAAGCAAGCTATGATACTTGTCTACATCTGCAAGCACATAGGATAGCTCTAAGAGATATGAATGGCCTCATTCATCTTGATCAAGTCTGTATGTGTTCTATAATGCGGCGGCCATTGAATCTGACACTTTTTTTTTTTTTCTTAACACATTTTCATTTTTCTATCCTCTGTGCCCTACTGCTAGTCATCTGTCCTTAGCCACTTCTTGCTCTTCTATTTTACTTCAAAGAGGAAGTTAAGTGCACATTCCCTGCCCTATTCCATAGAGTCGAGCAGCAAGATAATTGCAATTGTCCTCCCTTTCTTCCCTTTTCTGTGGATCAGTATCTAAACTATTGTCTGATGGATATGAACCACACCACACATCAGAATGTTCTCTTCTCAGGTACCACAGTACTTCAAGGGTGTTGAAGTAGCAAAGGACTCGCAGACATGTATAGTTGCTTTGAAAGAAGAGAGATATAGAGAACGAGTACCTTTATTTTTGGAAGAAACCAGTAGTTTGTTATGAAATCCAACTGTTCTTTTTAATGTCAGGTCTAACAGTGTAAAAGTTCTAAATTATACTTGTCTTCTCTGCATTTAGTAAAAGCTATCAAGCCTCATAATTGGGAAAGCAAAGTGCCCTTTCTCAGTGTCATCAGTGCAGTGTTGGAAGTCAAAATGGGCTCCTATAGATGTGTGTGGAGACTGTTCCAATGCATTGGAAATCCAGTGCATTGGAACAGACTAGATTTAATCGCATCTGCTGGAGCACAGAAATTGATGCTCTCCAGCAGCCTTCTATGTCATGTGTATTAGTGTCCCTGTGCTGAAAAAATGGCGGTGGGGCACTTTGAAATAAAACACGTTCAATAAGCTTTAGTTCATAGTGCCATGCCACCACTTTTTTCAGTGTGGGGATACGCAGGAACATTGCACATGAGGTGTAGGTGCTTTTAATTAGCACAGCTTGCTAATTAGAATGCCTGGCATTGTCCTGGAGCCTGATGTTTCTCTCTTCTGTGAAGCAGTCAGCTTATGAATTTGTTCCAGGGCTACTGATGTTTAAGAGCATCTGTTTAGAAGAGCTGCTACGTTTCCTCCAACCAAATGAAGCTACACATGTTTTGTCCAGCCTGTTTAAAACTTCTTCAGTCTGAATGAGAAGAATCCATGCATAAAACCTAAGCTGTTTCCTTTTTGTGGGGAAAAAAATCCCAACTGAAAGTCTGGTGTGCATTTAGGTTGGGTTGGTGTTGCTGTATTTATATTTTAGTGATCCTGAACTAACAGGGAAACAGTATGGCTTTGTGACTTGCAATCAAGTTTGTACCCCGAGACACTTGAACACACTGTTCAATTCAATGGCAAGCTTTGGCAGCAAGGAAGGAATGAAAAGATACTTAATGATGTTATGAAAATCAAGTACTGTTTAATTAAAAGCACAACTATCAATGCACACTTTTTACTACACCGTTTAAAGAAAAGGTGTTCAACATCATGATCTGATCCTTTTCTGTTTGAGCTGAAGCACCCCCATAATAAACCCAAAGAGACAGCAGGTGTTTTCACTGCTGAATGTAACTCTTCCCTTGCCAAATACTTCATTGTTCATTAGTGTATGTTGAATGTCTCTCTGCAGGGGCAGAATATAACAGACACAATGTGGAGTTGCAATAACTTGTTAGGAGAATCAAGGCTTCCATCCTTGCTACATGGGAAAGAACCTTGAGGAAGAAGGATGGACACTTGTACGTGTGCTCTGACATGTCCTGATGGGAATGCATCGAAGCAGACTTGGTCGAGTCTGGAGCATTGTAATTGGAACATTGCACCATGCTGCAGCGTCTTGTGTATGCAGTATCCCTATGTTTCAAAATGGCACAGGGGGGTGCTTTACCTAAAGTTTGTTTGAGGCCATTTAAGTCTAACAGGCATTAATTAAAGTGCCCCTGCTGCCATTTTGAAACCCAGTATGCTGAATACATGAGACGCTGCATGAGTTTTAACTAGAATGGCTCCTAAGAGCTTCTCTAATTTAAAATGCACCCCCCACACACACCTTCACCACAGAGCATATGTAGGTGCCAGATCATTTCTGAAAAGGAAATGTTTGAACTAGTACGTCACACAAATACATTCAAGACAAGGTTTCTCCTTTTCCACTCGTATATCAAGTAAGAATTCTAATGGAAGACAAATATAACTAAAAAGACCAGATGTAAAGATGGTTAGTGATGAGGGAGATTTGCTTTGAAATGTTAGCAATAAAAAAGGAGTTTCAAGGTAACTTCTTCCTTAAAATGTTATACCTTGTTCCAAGTTTGATTAAGCTGTGTAAGTGGATCAGGCCAAGGTAACACAGCATTTCTTACTCTGGTATCAGGACTGACTTGGGGAGTTGATAGTATTATTGCAACTTATGCTGGTTACTTGTTTGCAGAGTATCTATGTCCATCTTGGGTTGTTGGTTGTAGCCGTGTTAGTGTGAGGACATAGGCAGGCAAGGTTCTTTGGGTAGATGTGATATCTTTTATTAGACCAACTAAATAGTTGGAAAAATTGTTCTTTGCAAGGTTTTGGGCACAAACACCCTTCTTTACACAGAGTGTCTTGGTATGTTGTGCGCTCCCCTGGGTAGAATAGAAGCCAATATGCAAAATTCAGGTCTGAAAATGCAAATGCATAGCAATGGGGATCAAAGGGAATGGGAGACGATGGGTGAGAGACAGATGGCGGGGGAGGAAGGGGATTGTTGAACTGGTCATAGAATGTAACTGGTAAAATGCAGACAGGTTACCTGGGGTTATCAGATGGCAGGCAGGTTATAATGTGCCATAAATCCAATGTCTATATTTAGTCCGTGATCTTTTGTATCTGATAGATGAAGTGAAGTTCATAGGCTTGTCTACAAAGGGTGTTCTCTAAATTCCCTCTGAGGATTAGAACTGAGAGATTGGAAAAAGTAGGTGTCTTGTGAGAAATGTGCCCCCACAGGTAATTGGGGGATTTGTCTTTTGGTTTGTGGGGTGTTGTTTTTTTTGGTTTTTTATTTTTTGGATGTGTGGAGTCATTCTGGTATGAAGTTGTTTGGTCTCTTCTACATATTTTTTATCATGACATTTAGTGCACTGGATGAGATATTACATTTCTAGAGACGCAGGTGTAAGATCCAGGAATGGTGATGGTTCTGTTGTGGAATATAGTTATTGTGTGAGTGGTGGAGTTGTGATGGCAGGTTTTACATTTTTTCGTCCCAGCATGATCTGGATCCATTCGGTGTGCTTTAGGCCTTAGGTAAGTTTTTGCTTCTGATGATGAGGTTGGTGAGGTTCAGTGCTTGTTTAAACGCTAGGATGGGTGGTTCTGGAAAGATCTCTTTGAGAATTGGGTCATCTAGTACGGGTTGCAATTGTGTAAGGATTTTCCATACAGGTTCAGGGAAGGCTGGTATGTCATAACCAACAGTGTGCAATTCATGGGGATTTTCCTCTTGTACTGCAGCCTTTCTTCATGTGGTATCCAGGTGCCTCTTTCAAAAGTGTGATCTGTCTCTCTGGAGGAGTGTCCTTGTTGGTTGAAAGCCCTTTTGAGACTTGCAGAGTGATGATCGTGGGTATTCTCAGTGCAAATTCACTGGTATAGAAAGGCTTGGCTATATATTGCATCTTTCTTGGTGTGTTTAGCGTGTGTGCTTGATTTGCATACACATGTATGTTGATCCGTGGGTTTCTTGTATTTTACCATTCTGGATATTGATTTATAGGATAAAAGTAATAAAAAGGAAATGTTGGTGCTGGAGTATTCAAGAGAGTCTGATGTTGACATGATAGTTATTGATTTCCATCACACATTCAATTGGAGACTGCAGGTTTTCTGTCCACCTTGGGTATACCTTGCAGTTCTTGATGAATTCTTCTTCCAGGTGGGCCAAAAAAAAGGGTGGCATATTGTGGTGCCATTTTGGTGCCCATCAATGTGCCCATGGTCTGAAGAAAGTTGGTTATTGAAATTGAAGTTGTGTGAAGATGAAGTGTATAAATTCAGTAATTTCTGTAGGTCTGTACTCTGAGTTGTAATCTTGCTTTTCTAGATATGTAAGGCAGGCTTAGATTTAATCGTGGTTGGGGATATTGGTATATAAGCTGGTAACATCCATGGTGCTTCGGAGGGTATTGCTGGGATGGTAGTCTAGGTCTTTTAGTTTTCGTAGAAAGTCTGTTGCGTCTTGGACAAAACTCGGTCTTTGGGTGACGAGAGGTTTTAGGATGGATTCTATGTAATCTGATTTCCTCAGAGCACACAACACCAACAGACTCTCTCTATGCCTGAAGAAGGGTGTTTGTGCCCGAAAGCTTGGAAAGAACAATTTTTCCAACTATTTAGCTTTTATCTAATAAAAGATATTGCATCTACCCAAAGAACATTGTCTACCTATGTCTACCTTGAGTGTGTTGTTTTTGAAGCTAACCAGTATTGAGGCCCTCAAAAAGAATAATTTCTTACTTCTGAGACTTTTTCTTTAAAAGTAACTTGGAAAAGCTCTAGCATTTATTTTGTTGGCCTCTAATTGGACTTTTTTATTTGAACCTATGGCTAGATCAGAAGCTTAAGCTCAAAAGGCATTATTCAATCCAGTCTGACCTCCTGCATATTGTATGTCACGCTTAATGGTCTACGTCTTCTTGTATGGAGCTCTATAGCTTTATTTATTTATTTATTTATTTATTTTTTGGTGGCCCTACAGGCATACTCCAGAAGGCATTTAGACTCTTATTTGACAACTCCAAGCAATGGAGAATCAGCTTTTTCCCTTTGTTTTGTTTGGTTTTTTTTTTTTTTTTTAGTCATTTATTGCCACGGTTAAAGTTTCTTATTTTTGATTTTATGTGACTTCAGCCATTGGTTCTTGTGCCTGTTTCTTAACACTAAGTTGAAGAGTGTTAGTCTCTGATATTTTTTTCTTCTTTAGGATACTTAAATGCTATAATTGGGTCACCCTACAGTCTGCTTTTTGATGGACTGAAAGGATTTAGCTTTCTAAACCAGTCAGAGGAAAGGGAGCGTTCCCCTATCTCTAAGGTAACTTTTCTTTGTGGCTCTTTTCTGCACTTTCTCCAATTATTTTAATGGGGACACCTTAACTGGACCCAGTTCTCTAGTATTAGTATCACCACTGCTGTATACAGAACTAAAATAGCACTATTACTGGTACTTCCTTTCTCATATATCCAAGTGCTTATCAGTGCGTGGTTTCTGTGGTGACCTTTTTATTTTATTTTATTTCCAGTTCATTAGAAAGTGTAAATAGTAACGTAGCGAGCACAAACTTTAGAACCACTTCACTCCTTCAGTGCAAGATTTCTCAATACATCTTGTAGAAGACTATATAACACCATTCTGTTTATTACTGTCTACATGAGATCTGCATATTTCCTAAAAGGAAACTCTCAACAATAGGCTGATTCTCTATGCATCAGATGTGTTTAAGGATAAACTTAATTTTGTTTTTTGGTCCATTTGGTTTGTACCAGACACCCACTCTTGAAGTTCTTTAGGTCAGTTACTTGGTCTCTGCTGTCAATAGCAGATGGTATGTCATCCATCCATGTGCCACACATCCATCTTTACTAGCTCTGTGCTTCCTAAACTGGCTTATACTCAGTAATATTAACGTTCCAGTTATGTGAACTATCCCATCAAGTTGCAATGGATACCAGTTGTATCACATTTCTCCTCATCAATTTCCAGTTTATTTTTGTTATTCACAGTGGTCTTATTGGCAAATAAGCAGATAAAAACCAGGAAAAGGGACTTTCACACTGTCATGTTGCTTCAATTTGTTCATGACAAACTGAGTTTGAAATTATCACACTTTTCTCCTTAGCATCTTCCCTTTCTGTTAGTAGTTTAATTCATTCCTGGCTACTCCAGCTAACTTCTTGCCGAAAAGTTTGGCAGTAATTTCAATAGAGAGCTAGAATTGGCTTAAATTGTAGTTTGGTCATATAGCTAGCAATATTGTTACTCTGAAGTGCCCTGAAACTTTCCCATAGAATACAGTTTTCCTTTTGAAAAAGCAGATTCATTACAACTAAAGTCCTGTGGGAATGACTCTTCTGCTTGATTCGGTTGTAATTTTCACTGATTTCCCACAGAAACCTGTTTGCTTTTCCATCTAACTTGTCTTTCTCTCTGGCTCCCTAGCAGACTTCTAGGTCTCCCAATTCACAGGCAGCCTGCCAGTCTCCCAGTTTCTCAACAGCTGCTGACTTCCATCTTTCTGGCTCCTCATAAGTATACCTGATATTCTCTCTGGCATGTTTCCAAAGTTTCTTGAAGAAAATGGACAGACTTCTGTTGACTCGATCTGGTACAGGTTCGGGCACCTGTAGGTGGGTTTTTTGGGGGGTTTTTTTGGTTTTTTTTTTAATTACGGTTTCATTTGATCTCTCTCCTTTTTGTAGAGATGGCCCAAAACACCAACTTCATCTATGTGCCAGCTTCCTGAATTTAATTTGAAATTCAGCTGTTATGGTAATAATCTATTATGCTGGAACTCAAGATATTGAGGTTGGGAAAGAACATGTAAATGAAAACACTTTTAATGCTTCAGCTATGTACTGTGTACACTTGGGTCCTACCAGTTTAAAAATTGTACTGTTTCAGAGCTACTTAGAATATTAAAAGTAAGGCTGTAAGTGCCCTCTTGAGGTCATCTAGTCCAACCCCCTACTCAAAGCAAGACCATTGCCAACTAGATCATCACAGCCAAGGCTTTGCGTAGCCAGGTCTTAAAAACCTCCAAGGATGGAGATTCCTCAAAACTTTCTGGGTAACCTGTTCCTGTGTTTTGCTTATCCTCCTAGTGAGAGAGTTTTTTTATTCTGATATTTAAACTAATATCTATCTACTTCTATCATAATTCCTTATTTTAAAGGCAGAACACTTAAGAATTTTTCTTCAAACTGGTGGTATATCTTTGACGCTCCCACTTGATCAAAACACGTGCCAGGTCTGGCATTGTATGCGGCTCTTCTGTAAAGCTTTTCAGCAACTTTCTCTTGAAGCATTATGGAATACGGTACGCTTCATCACAAAAGCTAATTTTTTCAGGTTAATATTTTAAGTTCCAGAATACTTAAATCATTGCTAAAGACCAGAAACAAAAATAGTGATAAATTAGAGCTAACTTAGTTGACAGTTGATGGGAAAGGCAACTACAGTTTTGAAGTTGCAAGCTATAAGAACTGTAAAATAGTTGATTAGTAAATAAATTTGGCCAATGTAGCTAGAAAAGAAACAGCAGGGCAGGTCTGGTTTTCATAGCCAATTGAATCTGAACTATGGAATTGCACATAAATGCAGAAGTCCCTTCCAACTCTGAATTTCTATGATTCTATATAAAACAAAGGAATATTACAGACGTTTGTTGAGGAGGGGCATCGGATAAACCATGCAGGAACCTAATTTTAGTGTGGAGACTGCTGGATAACAGAAGATGCAGCTAGAAACAAATAATGGGAAAATGACTTTGTCATATGTAAAAAGAAAACACTGAAACTCTTAATCCCATTGACTGGTCTTAATGGCACATTTTCAGCAGCTGTGAAGCAGCTGTCATTGCCACTCTGCAAAATTATATTCTGGAGTATGCTGCGAAGATGCCTTCTGTATCATTTATCTAAATATCAAATTATTTATGCAGAAGCACAAGAGCCAAGGTCATTCCAGGACTTCCTCCAGAGGACTGTATAGGTAACAGCAGGGTAGCTATATATTTTTATGATGGTATGATTTATGTAGGCACTAATGTCCTTTCTAATATTTAATATCAGAAGGCATTTATTTTCTTTAAGTCATTTCTAAGCCATTACTTGAGAAGGTTGAGCCCGAACTTCCTCTTTGTGTTTAAAGGAAATACAGCTATATACGATATGGTATTAAATTTATCTTGCTGTCTCTTACAATTCCTGGCTAAAGGTTTCAGTTTGTCCTGATAAAAACCCATTAATATGTCTAGAAGACTCTGACTGTAAATGGGGTGAAAAAAATTGCCTAAAAATGTAACTTACAGATCTGTCTGCTTCCCTCTAGTGACTTTTGCAGAGCAATTACTGTTTTGATATTAGGAAGTACCACTTGGGAGGGGGGAGAGAGTACATGAAGCATCTGACATCCTGTAGATTCTTTGTACGTATGTGAAGTAAACACATGGTGCTCATTTTTGGGTCTTTCTAGACTGTACTAAATATAGAAAGTTCAGAGCTATATTAAATGGTCAAGATTTTACCTGCATCTTTAGTATGGATGGATAGAATTTTTTTCAAACTAGTAGTATCTCTTTGGAGCTTCCACTTTATCAAAACATCTTCCAGGTCTGGTATCGTGTGTGTTTTATATTTTGATGGGTTAGTCAAGGTTCACAAATGTCTAACTTCCTTAAAAAAAAGTGAGCAGTTAATCTTACCTCATTTAATGTCACCAGAAATTAGCAGTGTTTTATCACTTGCACAATAAGGAACTACCATCTTGAGGCTTCCTGAACACTGTACTTTAAGACTTATACCCAGGAAGGTATGGATTTTTCCTTACATTTCCTTGGGGTGATATTTTTATACTTGTAAATTTTTTTTTAAGGCACAGAACTTGATTCTGCACTGTGATATTTTGCACCTGGCTACCAAATTCCATTCACATTGGAAGTCCAAGATGAAGCCTGTATGATGGTACATACTTGTAGGATGTCACTAGAAAGATTTCTCCCCTGCCCCAAAAAATATCCATATTGAAGGAGGTTTTTAAAGTCAGTAAATCGGTTGTTTCTATAAGCTTTTTCTGCTCCTCTGGGGACAACTTTGTCCTCTCATCTCCAATCAAGATTTTTCCTGGAAGTTTTAGATATGGTCTTAACATATCTTTTTTTTTTTAATCTCAAAAAGCTGTTCGATCTTCTACCATAATGTGTATGTACTTAATTTCAAAAAGAATTCAAACTGTGAGAACCATTTTTACAGTTTCTATCTAAAGCTAAGATTCTACACTGTCTACCCATAGTAATCCTACTACTTCTCCATCTTCATTCCCCTTCCCCCATGCTGCACAGTGCTTGGTTCTAGATGGTTCAAATGAAGGTTGAAGTCCATAAAGCCACTAATCCGATGCTTGGCACCCAGCAGCAGTCTGCATGGGTAGGTGTTCCACAAGTTCCAGCATCTAGAACTGGGCACTTTTCTGTCCTAACCACAGCGCAACAATCCTTTTTGGTCATTAATTTGTTGCCTGCTTGTAAAAGCACAACCTAGACTTGCTGCAATAAGTTGTTGAATAAAATCGGGCCGTGAGGAGAAACTGTTGATATCTTCTGTATCTAAAAGGTTGATAAGCGTCCAGTGCAGGGTATAATCCAAAACCAACTGATTTGCCTTGGTATAATTTGTGGCTTGGTCTGCCAAAATTTATATTTTTATGTATAAGGAGAGAGATTCTGCTTGATTCCTGGAAAACAAGTGAAGTGCAGGATTAGTAGTTGTAAACAAAGTACTTTTTAAAACATACTTTTCCTGCTTAGCACTACTGTGAGAAACTGAATTCCATACTAGCTTTTCTAGTTGGTTTGTCCTTTTCAGTGGTAGCAGCAGTTTTAATGCTGGTGTATCTGGGATGCAAAGATGCACATTTAACCATCATGCCTCCTAGAAATCACCAGCAGGTAGTATATGTAGCTTTCTAGCATGGGCTCAGCAACTTTTTGCAGTGAACAGAGCTTAATTCTGAGTGCGGGCTGTTTCCAGCCTGATCTGTGCTGCTGAGCCAGAGCTGAAGCAGTTTCTGTTCTTGGTCCTAGCCCACTCTCCCTCCTCCTACATTTCAGTGCCATCGCCTCTCCTGCTGCCATGCAGGCAAAGCCCCACACTGCCAAAGCATTGCTGAAATTCCCCTGGGGGCCAGAAAAATAATTCTGTGGGCTGGATCACTGCTCTACATTGCAAACCCCTGCAATAGTGGCTTTCTAGGTTGAGATGGGAGATGCTGCAATCAAGCAAGTAGATAAAAAATTCACCTAATTTGATTATACACTATTGGTTAAAATAGGTAAAGATGTATTTGATTAGATTACTTAGCAAATTGTTCAATAAAGGTGGGAAAGGAGCAGGTACAGAACTGTATAAACTCCTTCCTTCTCTGTCCACCAAGAGTTCATGTATTTTTATGCAGAGCAGCTGACTGCATGCTCAGCTGTTAACATTGTATCAGGGGGAAAAGAGTGCCCCTTTTTATAGCTCAGTTCAGTAAAGGTATGAATACAACCAATTTTTTTTACATGCCATAAAAATACCAACAGGAGTGGGGCGGGGGTGCTTGTGCATGTGGTTTTGAATGCATAAATACCCTTGGACTCTGTTTCAGGAAGGTTTGAGAACTATAAAAGTTGGATGCAAGGTGGTAAACCAGGACTGGGCAAAATACAGTCCCTGGGCTGGATCTGGCCCCCAAAGGTTCTTTGTCTAGCCCGTGGTGGGTCTCTTGGTCCCGCCTGGCCCAGGCACCATCTACCTGTGGTGCATCTTGCTGCCTCCTGAGCACACAGCAGGGTTGGGGCGGCTCTGCAGCTAGATTGCCTTTCTAGGCAACCCAGGCAGTGGCACCTCCTAGCTGCCGCCACTGCTGGCCTCAGCCCTGTGGTAATAGTAGGGACCCACATACATAACTGACCCAGCCCACCCTGCCCCTTCTCCAGACTCTTCTGCACTGGGCAACGATGTAACTGTTCCTTGACCTAGGGGAAAAGCAGTCCATCCCCCTCGCTGCTGCCAGGCACTTCCTGCTGCAGCCGCCTGGAACCCACACCAGGCTGTCCTGCGTGTCTGCTGCCATCGCTGCTGCCTCTGGGCTGCCCAGTGGGGCAGAGGTGGCAGCACAGAACACCCACCCATACCTTCTCATGCCCTTCCACACCCCCACAATGTACAAGAGTAAGACTTCATTTTGAGCTATTATGCAATCACTCATATACACTGTGCAAACATACACAAATCGGGACAAAAACATTTTTTTAAGATAAAATTCAAATGTTACTGTCAGTGTTTGATTTGTAGTATATACATTGTTTTTTTCCGGTTCGAAGATGGCAACCCCTCTTTCCAAAAGGAGTACTTCTTGGGGTAAAGGTCAGGCGTTTTGGGGGGGGTGGAGGGACAGACTTCCAGTCCCAAGATGGCAACCAGAGCGTAGGGCACCTATCAAGGGGCAGGGCTACCCTTGCAACCCTTAACAGCTCACCAAAACTCATTAAGCTGTCCTCCAGCTGAAATAATTGCCCCTGTGGTAAATGGTCCTAAAGTCCTGGGTGGTACAAGAAAGTGTACTGAGGTTCTGTAAGTTGTGCAGTGCAGGGAGTGCACATGTGATGCTCCTGTTTACAGTTATCACTTTAGCTAATTTCATACTAAGAAGGAATTAACCTGTTGTGCATCTTTTTTTTCTTAATTTTTGAAGTGGCGATAGGTGGAGTTTGGAAATTTAATATTTTATCCTTGTTCCTTGCTTTCCACTTTCTACCTTTCTCTCTTACAAGAAATCATAGTGTTGCTATTTTCTAATAAAACTCTAGTGCCGTAAATTAGTTGATTTCTAGGTTTTGGGTGCTAACCACTAATCCCACCCGTCTTTAGTAGAGATTTTGCAACCTGGAACATTCCAAGGATAGTAAACTTTGGCAAGCAGGTGCTTACAGATTTGATGCAAAGCCTTATGATAGGGTAGCAGAGAATTCATTCAGGAATGCATTTGGGAGGGATTAATTTTTTGTTGGAACAAATAAATACACCCACTTACAAGTTGTCAAAACAAAATTATATTGATTTTTTTTTAAGACAATTCTGTCCGGGAAGGCAGGCATTCATCAGCATCTGACAGAAGAAAAGTGAAGTTATTCAATAATTTTAAGGACTGAAACTTAAGTAATGGCAATCAGTATGGTATTGCTACTTCACCATGAGAACTTGTGCTGCGAACACACCCTGACCCTAGAGTCAGCTAGGTGTTTTAGTGACGCTTCTAGTGTGTCCTTGTACTTTCAGGGATGTCTTTCAGCTCCAAACCCCTCTCTGCTATCTGCTGTCTGATGGCTGAGATCTGCCAGAATCTAGCTCCTGGACTTGTGGCTTCTCACTCAGACCTTACCAGCTTATAACAGTGGAGAATTTTTCCAGCCAGAGGAATTGCACCCCTTGTAATTGTTTGCTCAAGCTATAATCTGTCTGTTCTTCCCCCCGCCCCCCTTTTTCTTAGGGAAGAGACCTGTCTGTATGCTCAGATCATACATCAATGACTAAGTTATAAAAGATAACACAAATGTATTTTAAAAAAAAACAACAAACAACACAAAAGCAAGCATAAGAAATCAGTACCTACATGTTCAGATACAGACCAAGATGTAAAAATAAACAAAAATATTGAAACCATCATTTTACCTTATCTCTGTATCTTAGTCCTCAACTCTAAGGGTAGAAACAGATTTCCAGTTTTGCAGGAGTAACTTCTCTGTCCTGGGGACAGAGCAGTTCCTGTTCAGACATCCCTTGCAGGTGTCCTAGGACAAGGCCCAAAATCTACTGCCACAAAAAAAGAAAATGGTAAGTCTTATCCTGGGACAAATACGAGCATTTTGAATGCCTGTCCCCAGCTGTGTAACAGGATAGGGG
This sequence comes from Alligator sinensis, assembly GCF_000455745.1. Taxonomy (NCBI): domain Eukaryota; kingdom Metazoa; phylum Chordata; order Crocodylia; family Alligatoridae; genus Alligator; species Alligator sinensis. Next base: position 3,632,662 of record NW_005841864.1, read on the forward strand.
ATGCAGGCCTCCCACAAGACAGGCTGCTGCCTCTCGATCTAGGTCCGTCTTCATGGAGATGTCCCACTCTATTTGCAGACGTATACCCCAGGAATCCATCTGCAGGTGATTCTGGGGGGGTGTTTCTGCTGCAGAGTAAGGGAACCTCATGGTGTTTCCCCTCTTCGCACCTGCAGATGCATGCCCTAGTTCTAGTGTCTGAGACTTGGTGAATAACTGTTCCCTGTTCACTTTGTCCACACCCTTCATGATTTTATAGACCTCTATCATATTCCTCATCAGCCTTCTCCTTTTCAAACTGAAGAGCCCTAGCCTTTTTAGTCTATCCTGGTATGGCATGGCTCCATTCCTTATATTGTTTTGTCTGGCCTTCTCTACACTTTCAAATTCTACTAGACCCTTTTTGAGATGCAGAGACCAAAACTGTATTTGGTATTCAAGATGCAAGTGCACCATGGATTTGTATAATGGCTTGATTGATCTTTGTTTTGTTTTCTATTTGAATGATGACCAACATTTTTATTGGCTTTTTGGTTGCTGCACACTTGGAGAACTGTGTACAATGCCCCCAAGGTCTCTTTCCTGAGTAGCACTAACTTCTGATTCAATCTTTTTAGCTCACTTTGTCATTAAGTTATTTCTTCTGTATGACTACTTTAAAATTGCTTGAAGTAACACATACAGTAGGCCTGTATGTTTCCTAGATATGATCACTGTTTTCCTAAATTGTCAATTTTCTACCAAGGTCCATTCTTCTTGGAGATCTAATTATGCATATAATTTCCCCCCCCTCCCCCCATTTGACCAGTCATGCATCTTTTATGACCCACTTATGACTGGGGGAATATTTTCATCCTTTCAAACAAAGATGATTATTCCAGTCTTACTGTTCTAATCCAATACTATTTGGATAGAAGACTATTTCCCTCAAAAAAAAAAAACAAACAAACAAAAAAAACCAAACCAACAACACGCAATTCCCTTGCCTGTGTCAAGCCATTGCACATCAAGTCCGCACTCAAAATTTTAAATGCTCAATTTTTACTGCTGCCTATATTATCTAGCCTTGGATTCATCTAGGTGTGAATAGCCTTTGTCTGTCCTGAGGTCTCATAGGCCCTCTTTAACTGGCTGTCACATAAGCGGATAGAAATACATCCATATCAAACACCATAATTTACGTACATGTATAAATAAGATAAACTATGCTTAAAATTATTTTTAGCTATTTAAAAATACTGAACACCCTATATCAGTAAACCTAATTCAGAGGAACATGCATAACATTGCACAAACACCTCCAGAATATTGTGGGTTTGTGACATGTGCCACCTTTTGAAAATTGAAAATAACCATCATGTAAATATGGAAAACTGTTAGCCATACTAATCCAGGAAATGTGAGAAGCAAGAGATTTTTGGTAATATCTTTTATTGGACCAAATGTGTAGGTGGGAGGAAAGTTAGATAAGTTTCTTTGAGGACCTAAGCAAGGACACTGTGCCCAAAAGTTCTTATGTGAAGTCAGTTTTATTCTGAGCAAATTTCTATAAGCAAGGTATAAAAGTAAGTAGACCAGTTTGTTTTGTTTTTTTAATTGCCTTGCTTATCCAGCTTGTTCTAACCAAGGAAGCAATTGCCTCTGGTCATCTTTTTAAGCTTTATGCATTTTTAAAAAGACAAAAGGAAGTATCCATAACTAACATCCATGGAGAAGATCATGTTTTGCAGGTGTAAGTGCCTTAAAGTTTAATACAAATCAGATACAATTTTAAGAATTTTGGCAGCTAAATTCTAAACTAGTTTTAGTAGATTATTCCTTGCATGCCTGTCTCTTCCTCTTCCATTACTCCTTGTGCTCTTTCTTTCCTTTATTGCTTTATTACGGGCAATTTCAGGTTGATAGGTATGATAAGTGAGAAGTTATGTATTTCTAGCTTTTCTGTTGTAATTAAAATCAGCAAAAGGAAAGTAGAGGTGTATTTTTCTATTAAAATATGAAATGTATGATGAAACTTCATTCTTTCTTTCTCTCTATTATTTTGTAGGATGCGTTTTGAGTAACTTTTTAATTCTATTTTAAAAAGCTTGCTTGCAAACATTATGTTTAGTCTAGCACTTTACACTTATGAGTGTAATGAACCAGAGTGGTACATAGGAATGACATTTTTCTGGTCATTCATGCATCTTAAATGACAAAGATGATACTAGATGTTCTTTTAAGATTAAGAATGTAATCAATTGTTTGGTCAATTTGCTATTAGTTGCTAGGCAACTGGACTTTTAATATTTGATTAAAATGGCATATGATAAATTAGCATATTCTTTGTCTATCTGCTGTGCTGATGTTAAATAAAATGATTTTTGACAAACCTAAAGAAAAAAATGTCTGTTTACTATCTATATTTCTAATAAAGCACTTGTTTTTATGGTTGATTGAGTACACCAGAGTTACTATGCAACCAAAATATCTTGTGATAACCTTTTTGACTGGTATATTGATCAGCAATGTTGCTACTTATGGTAATGTTGAATATAGAATATCTGTGGATTCCCTTCTCAAAGTTTTGTAGACTTCTGCCATACAGAAGTGAATTCATGAGAGGTGAATGTTGCTGTAGTCTTGGGCAGTTGTCTTACCACTTCAGTTCAGTCAACAGCAGTAAAAATAGTGAACATTTTACTTAGTTACTCTTTTCTAAAGTTTATGCTCTCAGATGAGGAGAGGAGTTTTTAAGAAATCATATCTTACCTGGTTAACTTTTTCCTTCAAGTTTCCCTGGCATCTCCCACCTCATGCTAAGGAAATTTTATTTTTGTAAAAGACAAAAGAACCTGGTATTTCTGTAAAAGCTATAATTAGAGCCAAGCATGGGGAAATGGCTTTCTTTTCAGCCTTAGAGAATTGCCTCTTGTCACTTCAGTTTCTTGTGAAGGTAAAATAGTTACTTGTCCATCTTAGTAATTTATCTTCTTTAAGTAACAGGCTAATTCACTTCTCTGAAATAGCCCTTGGTTAAGAACATCAGTAAATTGAACCTAAAGGCTGCTACCTTGCCAGAATGAAAAATTTCCATCAGTGGACTGAAAATAAAATACGCTTGGCTTTTCTGGTTATTGTTGCTATTAGACCCTGTCACTATCTTTTCTTGGGTCTCGATCATCCAGTTTCTGTAAAACATGTTTCTTCTTTTGTATCTTTGTTGGTTTAACTAGATAACAGTGATCAAACATGTTCTTCTATTTTTCTTAAGAAAAAAGTGGTAGCATTTTTCATCCACTTTTTCCCCATATCTGGGGTGTCTCTAATACTTAAATGTTTTCTATTTTTTTTTTTACAGCTTCCATTCTGATTAAATTATTGTTTTAATTCTTATTAATGTAATCATTACTCTCCCCTGTATGCTCATTCAAAAGGCTATTTACAAAGTCTTTCTCACACCACTGAGAGTACATTGAGTTTCAATAGTAAATGTGAATATCTACCAAATTAAAAAATGAACTCTTTAAAATTTAGTATCTTTGCTTATGATTCTTTCAAACCTTACTAATTAGAACAGTCAAAGTGTGATTAATATTCACCAAATCAGCAGTCTATAATATAGAAAAAATAACCAAAGCTTGAACTTGTCACATTTCATTAACATATCTTTTGAAGGTCAGACTGTTCCAAAATATTTACTGTAATTTGTTTGGTCAGATTACTGTTGAGAACCATCTGTAGGTTTTCCTAGCTGTTGCTTAATTCAGGTAAGCAGCTGGAGGGCTGCAGATGGCAGTGGGACTATGGTATTTCCACTTATGTACTGGATTTCTACTTTTTCAAATAAAAAGGAGAGAGCTATTAATGCATCTTTTCCCCGTTTCTTCCATCCTGGTGGGTAGTATATAACAAACAAAGTTGTTTTAAACTGTCATAATGCTTGCACTTTCTCTCTTAATACTTTACCCATTCCAAATAAAGTAGTAAATAAGTTCAGGTGTAAAAGCTGGTGAGGAAAAATCTGTTCCTTAGTCCAACAATCCCAGTTGTGAATTAATTTCCACCACTCTTCCTGTCTGCATCCAACTTTCTGCTTTTGGTAGTATGACCTAACTATCTTCTTCCCTTGGGCTTGCTATTGTACCCTTTAAAATTGTTTTATGGAGTTTACTGGTGGGTGTGTGTATGGTTAGTTGGTTAATCGGTTTGTTTGTTATACTTGATAGTTTATCATCAGGGATTCATGTTTTCCGCTTCACACGGAAAAACGGAGTAAACCATAAATTTAACCTTTTACCAGAGGCAAACATGGATTTCTCATTTTACTGGAGAAGCAGTGGATTTTGCAGTTTGCGATGAGCTCTCTGCAGGCTGGCAGAGTTCCAGTCTGCATGGGGCTGGGAGGGAGTAGGAGGAAGGTGATCAGGCAGCGGGTGCCTGGAGAGCAGCTCCTGCAGGTAAGTGGAGGGAGGGGTGGGGGCTGAGGAATTGAGCCCATGTAGGGAGGGAGTGGGGGGAAGTTGGGCAGGGCTGGGACTGGGCAGCTTGTCCAGGGAGTGGAGGTGGGGCCAGCTCCCTGATGCTGCACACACTCCCAAGGGGCAGGGGGGATCTGCCACACCCCTCAGATCTATGCATGTGGTGGGGGTGGGGGCAGGTGTGGGCTCAAGCTCCTGCACTGCTGCCCTACCCCCAGAGTCTCTGCAGCCCAGCAGGCGTGACCCAGTGCAGCACAGAACAGCAGAGCCACACAGAGAAGCTGCTTGTTGCTGCGAGCTCTGCACTGCTTCCTTCACTGCAGCCATGCATGCAGGGGGCGCATCACCAGGGCAGCATGGAGCTCGCAGCAACAAGCAGCTTCTGCCCATGGCCCCGCTGTTCCCTGCTGTACTGGGTCACACCAGCTGGGCTGTAGAGGACCCAGGGTAGGGCAGGAGCCCAAGCCCACAGCTTGTGCGCACCCCCACTCCTGCTCTGCACACAGATCTGGGGAGTATGGGTTCTCCTTGGCTCCCAGGGATTGCACCCAGCAGTGGAGAGCTGGACTCCCAAGCCTGCAGCAGGGGGGAGTTGGGCTCTGCTCTGCTGCAGCAGCTGTGGTCTCCTGCCAGGGGTTTGGGGCTGTGGACCTGGAGCCAGGACCCCATAACCCAGGGGGCTGTGGTGGGGTAGAGGTGGGGGGGCGGTGAGGAGCATCAGTAGGGCCAGGGGGCTGGCAGGGGGGCATGAGGGGCATCAGCAGGGCTGGTGGGGCCTTTCATTTTAATCTCAGATGGGGGGCTATCAGAATTTGCATCTTTTTTTTTATCAGAGAATTTGATTTTATCAGAGAAAACCAGGATTCCCTGCTTATATATCCCAGACCCTCAAGAGCCAAGTAGGTGCTTTTATAGCTCCTAAAAGAAGCCAAATTAGAGGTTAGGCCATCTATTACTAGGTGGATGGGCTATAAACCCTTTTGCACTCATTGTTCAAGAACCTCTACTATGCATGGAAGGGGCTGTAGAACTTTTACCAGTAGCTGAAAGGAAAAAAAATTGCCTGTGCGCTCCTCTCCAGACTTTTTGGTGTTAGTTGGGAGTACAAGAGAACTGGAAAACTTGCCCCATAGAACTATGCCCACTCCAGAGTGCAAACAGTTGCACTTCACAGTGCTTTATATGCTATTTCTAGCTTGAACTAACTCAGTCATTTTAGCTGCCAACTGTTTTATTAAATATGAACAGAAATGTGACAGAACAAGTTATTTTTGCCTAAGTAGCTATAAAAGATGGCTGACATACAAGAAAAGGAGTCGGTACAGGTCAGGTTACATTTTACCAATATGACATCTACCTTTATGAACATTTTTAAGCATATCTTTTTAACCATCTTGCATTGTTTATCTTTTGCTTATTTTTTTTAGTTTTTCTATGCATTGAATATTATTTTCCTGTGCTGTTCTTTGCTACTTCTCTGAAGAAATTGACTGTCAAATTCACTGTCACTGTACCTCCAGTTTTTATTTTGTTTTATTGTTTCGGTGATGAATTTGGAATCTAACAAATCTTTGTGTATGGAAGAATAATATCAATTGCTGCTGTTTTTTAAAGCACATAATGATGGCAGAGGAGTACACTTGTATAGGAGTACACTTGTAGATTTGTATCAGCAAAGCTCCCAACTTTCCTATATGACTAACTTCCAAAACCATCCTGTTCCTTTTAAAAAACGGGACCAGAAGACACAGCTTTCTAAACTTTGCTCCCTACCAGACAGTTACTGTTTTATATCTCTAATTCTCTAGGCTTCAGTTATAAACAAATCTAAGCTTGCATTAATGAATAGTCTCAAATCTGATAAAATATTAACCCATGCATTTAATCTAAACTCTTGACTTCAGTCTTTCCTTGTCTATAGTTATAGCTCATAATGCTGTTGTGTTTGGGTTTCTGAACATTTCTCTTCTTTTGAGTAGCAGAGTGAAAATTTGTAAAGAGGATATGTGCTTGCTGTCTGAAGAGGTTGGATTCCTCAAGAAGGCAGTGATTGTCTGTTATCTCTGTTCAAATGTCTGTTTTGGAAAGAGATGTGAGCTTTTTTCAAGGGGGTGGACAAACTATCAAATCAATTTTAAAAGGAGCTGGGGACATGTACCATGGAACATCTAATACTGAGTAGCTGCATTACTCCAATAAGTGGGAAGCTAAAGTGGAGCAACTAAACAAGGCTAACTTGCCTCAGTTTAACTCTCACTTACTGAAATATAGTTGCAATTGCTTGAATAGTTACTGCATGTCCCCTATTCCATAGCAAGTCCCTGGTCCCTGTTAAACTTGCTACTTAATTTGATTGTTTGTCCATGTTCTCCCAGGTTTGAGGCATACCTTTTTATTCTTCTGTATTTTTTTAAGAAAAATATTAAACTAATGGTTAATACTTGTTTCACAGGAGAAAGTGATTCAGGTTTCCTGACTAATGCCACTTTTCTTGAACAGAACATGGGCATTCTCTTTGGGCGCTTATAGAAGTTACGTTTTTATCACGTGATCAGCCACTGAAATCGCTCTACAGCTGTGTGCTGATAAGTGCAGGGCTGAAGAGAGCTTTAAAGTGCCCAATCATGTGACAAATGAACCTCATTACATGCAGCCTTTTGCTGGATTAGCTCAATCCTCTTGTTGTCCCCAAAGGACAGTGAGTTCGTGCCTGGTGCGCTTATGCCAATAAACACACAGGGGTGAAGGATCCAACTTAATCTTTATTTCTGCGCAGAAAGTGGTGCTTGGCAATTGTTCGCAAAGCAAGCACACACACCCCAGTGGGCATCTGCCTTATATAGCTATGTAACAGGTTAAACTTGCTGATGTGATGAAATGTATAGCAAGCCCAGCAAGTAACCCCTCTTCCAGCTCCCCCCCCAAGTAACCCCCCTTCCAGCTCCGGAACTTTGTTGATACAGCTTTCCTTCTAGCGAGGCCAGCAATTAAACAACTAAGCAACAAGCGATCTCCCCCAGTCTAAACAACCTAATCTATGCCCTTGGTTAGATAAAAATACTTTTTCAAAACATACAAAGCTGTTCCCGAAGAAGAAAATGCATAGTGAAAGTTCAGGGGTGCTCATCACTCTTAGCCTCTCAATAACAGTGAACCTCATTTGGGTTGGGAGGGTCAATCTAACTCATGGTGTTTTGTGTGGAGCTCCATGAGTCAGACTGTGGAGCTGTATATCTTTCATTGCTCTTTAATAGTCCTAATTTCAGGAGTCTGCCAATGAAGCAAACTGGACTAAACATAGGTGCTAATACTTTTTAAAAAATGGTTGATTTTTAGTTCTGGCATTTTAGTTCTCATAACTTTAGCAGCAGAGTTCAGCTCTCTAGCCTGTCAGTTTAGGATTTTTTAAAAAATAAAACTCCCCAAAATGCTCTTGGGGTGGGGGGGGGAGCGGGAATGAAATTTAATGTTGAAGTGACTCAGTAAAGGTCTGACAGGACTGGTGGTCACTCTGACACTGTTTGTAGTTCTTGTCAGATCCTGCCACTTCTGCCCAGGTAGGCTCCAGTGCAGTCTCTGTAGCCTCTCTAGTTTGTTTCCTAAGCAATAACTCAGTCTTATGCCCCATTTCTGGAAGGAGGACCTTCTAGTTTAGCTGCCATAGACTCTTAGAACCAGTGGTAATCCTTCCAAAACATCCCAGTACCTTAAGGCAGGGGGCTTCAACAAACAGCTTGTGGGCCATGTCCATCTCATAAAGGCAACTACTTCAGAGTGGCTGACTTGCAAGCTCTGGTGCCAGGTGTGATGGACTATGGGTTTTATTGTAATAATTGTACATTAACTGTGGCCATGGTTTTTTATAATGTTGCTTGCCTCCATTTTCCAGTGTAGCTAGCACAGGGTAAAGATGGGTTAGAGATGGGAAAGCAAGAGATCTGCTTATGTGGGACAGACAAGATGGACCTCTTAGATCAACAAAACTATTCCAGACTGTTGATATGATCATTAAAGGTGAGATTGCTGAAGCACAGGATGCTGGAGGGAATTTAAATGACATGAGCAGAACATTGAAGAGAGGAATGTGAGCAAGCAGGATGTCAGCTCCTGGAAGGGAGAGCCTGGAGACAAAGACAGTCTCTGGGCTGTGTGGGTGATTGAAAATAAAGGAGCTACTTGTTTAATCATTTGGAGATGGAGGAGAAAGAGAGAGAGAATCTGGCTGGGTTACCTTTGCCCCAGTAAATGCTGCTGTAACAGAGCTGTCCGCCTGCTGCTTGGAACTTTGGGTTTCACTTGATCCTCCCAGCAAGCGTTGAGTCTTTCTCAGGAGTAGAACTGGCTGCTAGCTCCCTAAGTCAGGATCATGAGAACCAGGGAAGGTGGAGGACAAAGTCCAAGGTCTCAATGCAATAAGGAGCCACCTTCCCTTTCCCCACCTTCCTGCTGCTCTAGGAGGTATGCTTAGTGGAAGGGGACTTTGTGTGGTGGTTAGGGATTTTGAGACCAGACAAGGTAGCGGAGATCTCTTATCAAGCACCTCCTAGAGGAGGCACCAGGTATACTGTAAAATTTTTTTTAGAGTTCAGGTTACAATTGTACCACACCCTAGATTTCTCTGGAAAGTGGTGTCAGCTTTTCCCTTAAGCCAGGGGTGTCAAAGATACAGCCTGCAGTTGTAGGTAGTATGAGACCTACCCACATGTAGTGTTCCCTTGCTAAATCTTTGGACCGACTCATAAACAGCCTCATTGCAGATTTTTTCTAGAAACATTGCACATTTTCAAAAGTGTTTGCCATATACCTTCATAGCTTTTACATATAACTAAATTGTACCAATTTAGAGCTTGTAAGAAAGTAATACCTTGTATAACTACATTTTCAGTTGCTCTTTCCACAAAATGCATTTTTTTCTATCCATACCTGTTAATGAAAAGAAGTATTCTATTTGGAGTGCAATAGTAGATTCTCTTGGTATAGAACTGTATTAGTCTTTACAGAACACTTTTTAGCTGTAATTCTAGATTGTAGTCTTCCATAAAAAATATTTGCTTCCAGTTGATGTAATTTTCAGTCTGTTTGTTAGACTACCGTTGTTTATCTTTCTTTTAGATCAGTGCATTGTTACTCGAACATACCTTTTCCTTCACAAGTTTTGGTTCTTCAGTGCTGCTTACTACTTTGGGAACTGGGCATTCATTGGAGTAAGTAATCTGGTTTAAATCATTCTAAATTAAATGGGATGATTTAACATAATTTAAGTCATAGTATCGTTTTCACAGCAGTACTGTCATTTGGTTTTAAACTTAGTACTTTCATATTCATCTTAATTAAGCAACAGTAACACATTACTAATTTTTCAATTCACAGGTCTTCTTAATTGGATTCGTTGTGTCATGTTGTAAAGGGAAGAAATCGGTCATTGAAGGTGAAGTAGATGAAGATGATTCAGATATGAGTGACGATGAACTATCTGTTTATTATCGTTGACAGCATTTTTGTCTTGAAGGTTAAAACCTAGAATTCCAAACTGTTTTGAAGTCATGCTTATGTGGGATTTTAATCTAAAGGTTAAGCAGGACTTGCTTCCAGTAAAATAGAGAAACAATAGAGATATTGATTTAAAATGGAAAATTTAATATTGTTTTCTGAATTAATATACTAGGATATTATATCAGAGCTAATATTGAAAATGGGTTAGTATAAAATTAGTTGTTCTATTTTCTGAGGAATGTTGTATGTAAAATGTTTTTTGATTTCCAGTTTGAAATTGTGATTGCGGTTGACAGTATTTCAGGGTTAATGTTGCCATTCTGTTGCTAACTTTTTCAGTTTCTTTAAATTACATTAGAGTCTAACTTACAATGTTTTATAGGAAGGCTTAATTTTCTAGGTAAATTCAGTTAAGCTATATTAAGAGAGAAACTGCTTGAAAAAGTTGGCTCTGTCACTTTCTAGACATGTGGCAATGATTGTATCATTTCAATATTATCACTGCCATTACTGTAATATGCATATAACTCAGTTCCTTGAGTGTTAGTGGTATTCCTGATGAAATCCCAATATGTGAAGAATAAATGTTTGCACTTTCTATCAGCTGCCATACTCCCCATTTACTAGACCTTTGAATTTTGTGGTGACTGTCATAGCCTTTGTTCTGTTCTTTTCTCTAATATGCAGAAGTTAAAAAAATTCCTGTGTGGTAATGCTAGTATTCAGCACCTTTACCATGTTTCTTTAAAACAGTTAAGAACTTAAAACTGCTAGGTGATTTACATTTTTGCTGAGGAGGTGGTGTAATAACCACATCGGTTAAAGATGAGATTAATTCTTGAAACTATTCTTGTTTCTGGTATTTAATAAAGGTTCTCCTGTTTGAAACTTTTTGCAATTTGAAAGTCAGTAGAATCATTATCATTTTGTTATCAAATTTCCTAAGAATTAAATGTGTATATTTAAATATTAACAAAAAAACATTGTAAACAGCATGTAAAGTTAATTCTATAAAATTAAACTTTCTGCATATACTTTTTATAAAATAAACTCGCAATATCTTAACTTCATTTATGTTGTGCTTTTATTTCTAAACTAGAAAACAAGTGTCCTTTTTAATACTGTTTTTTTCTTGCAATATTACTATTTTTCAAGTGAAGCTTTACCTATTTTTGAGGCTGTTGGAAATAAAATGCATGAACTGCATGAAATTCTCTGTACTGACCCATACAAATAGTAGCTTACGAAGATTACTTCAGTGGTAACTGTTACATAATTACCTTGAGATTTAAGTAAACAGTTTATTGATCTGCCTCGTCTGTATAGTCTCACATTGTATTAGCAGCTGATAACTAGCTGAAATACTGCTGTAACAAATGCACAGAGTATCTCCTGATACCAGCCTGTACTTGAAACTTTGAAATAAAGTAGTCAGTTGTATCATTTATTTGAAAAAAAAATCTTAATTGAAAGTGTTTTAGTTAAATCTTGGTTGAAACAGAGCATTCTTGGCAAATTTGCAGATGACACAAAGTTGGGTTGAGTTGCTGACACTGGATGGCAGGGCTAGGATCCAGAATGACCTGGGTAGACTGGGGAAATGGTTCACAATGAATAAGATGAGATTCCACAAAGACAAGTGAAAAGTCCTGTTCTTGGGATGGAATAACTGCATGTACAGAATGGGGAATGACTGGCTATGCTGCAATACTACAGGGAAGGACTGGGTGGGAGGGGGGGAGCTTGTGGTGGACCCCATAAGCTAAATATGACCTAGCAATGTGGCTTTTGTTGCACCAAAAAAAGTCAACTCTATTAACAGGAATGTTACTTGCAGATCAAGAAAAGTGACACTTCCTCTCTTCAGCACTGGTGAGGCCTCACCTAGAGTACTATGTCCAGTTTTTGTGTCCCGCACTTTAGAAATGATGTGGATGGTTGAGAGAGAGGTCAGTGCAGAGCAACAAATTATCAGGGGCCTGGGAGGCAAAATTTGTGAGGAAAGGCTGAAAGAACTAGCGTTATTTAGCTGGGAGAAGAAAAGACTGAGGTGGGATTTGATCAGTCTTCAAATACCTGATGAATTATTATGGAGAGGATGAAGATGGGCTTTTTTTCTATGGGTGTAGAGTACAGAACTAGGAGCCATAGTCTCAAGCTGCAGCAGCGGAAACTTAGATTGGAGATTATGGGAACTTTCTGACTATGACAGTGGTCATGCATTGGAACAGGCTACCTAGAGAAATTGTGGAACCCTTTGGCTGGAATGGTTTAGTCAGGAATGATCCTCCCTTGAGCAGGTGTCTGAACTAGTTGACCATGTGAAGTTCCTACCTGCCCTCCTTTCCTATGAGCCTATTTTATGAATGAATGACTGAACATGTTAATAAAAAAATTAATTCAGATTAAACACAAAACAAAGCAGTAAATTCTGAAATGTTTCAATTTCTAGGACCATTTGACTTTAAACTCTGAACCCGGTAGGTGAAGCATAGATGGGGTTAAAGATTATAGGATCAGAACTAATACTTGAAAAGGATTTCCAGGTGCATGTTCAAGACTATTCATCTGATTGCTTGTGGTAATGTTGCCCACAGCATGTAACATTTGAGGGATGAGAGTGAAGACACTGTTCAGATATATATTTTGTGACAGGAGGATATTAAATTGTACTAGGTGCTTGGTGGTAAATGCTTTGCCAACTGTTTGAACACAACACAGACCATTTGTATGCATCTGTCAACCTGTTAAAGTGAGGAGAAATGTGGGAAGATCTCCATTGGTTGGTTTTCACCCCCAATCCCTCTCAAACTAGGGTGGGGCAAGGGTTTATCAAGTACCTCAGATCCAACTTAACCAATTTAGTGCTTGAGGTGCACCGATACATTGGTTTGATATCAGTTTGGCACCAATATAAAGAAAAAATTACTATCAGAAATCAGCCTGACGCAGCCAATACTTTGGCTGATTTTTAAATGCCTGTGCAGGCAGTGAGGAGCACAGCCCAGCAACTTGGAAAGCTGCGTGCAGCTGGTAAGTCTGTTGTAGGGGGGAGGGAGGGGATGTGAGGGGGACAGATTGAGGCCCCTGTAGTGAGGGAGGGAGTGGGGCTGGGGTAGGCATTTCCCAGCTGGGGTAGGTGTAGGATGGAGCTGTGGCTTGTCCAAGGGGTGCAGGGAGTGGGAGTGGCTCCTGCTGCTATGTGCACCCCAGGGAGAAGGGGGCATGTGCCCCCAGATGGGGGCTGGGGCCAGGGGCCATGCTGGGCTTTTCCCAGCAGGGGGAGAGGAGCGGACTGCGGGCGGCAGCAGCAGCACTGAGAGGGGAGCTATGGTGAAGTTTGGGAGGGCTGCAGCCCCCCTTAACCCTCCCTCCCTGCACCCCCTGGACAAGCTGTGGCTCTATCCCATTCCTGCCCCACCCTGGCTGGGCAATGCCTGCCCCAACCCCTCTCCCTCCCTCATCATGGGGGTGGGGGGGCATTGCTCTGCCCTCATGCCCCTTCCCTCCCCCTCCCCCTCCACCACAACAAACTGCCAGCTGCACACATCTGTATCCGAAATCACATCAATATCAGCTGATATGCCTCCTTAAAAATCGGCTATCAGTATTGGCCCCCAAAATCTGTCAGTGCACTCATAATCAGTACACATAACCAACAACTTCAGACTTGCCTACATTGCCCTTTCCCTCCTTATCTCCATAAGCATCAGTTCCACTGCAGTTATGCTGGATGCCACAGCTGCAGCAGCCAGCTCTAGGTAGTCCTCTCCTTTTGGTTTGTGAAAAACATTTTATAGTTTCATAGTTTCATAGTTTCAGGGTCGGAAGGGCCCTAATAGATCTTCTAGCCCGCCCCCCCGCCAGGGCGGGAGAACAACCCAAAAAACCCCCCTCACCCTAAAAACAAAACCGGGACTCAAATGAGCCCAGCCAGGTAAGTATCCAGCCTCTTCTTAAAGATCCCCAGGGTAGGGGCCAGCACCCCCTCCCTTGGAAGTTGGTTCCAGCTCCTAGATTGGCTGGCAGGGCTAACCGGACCTTGTCGTGCATCCACAGGTGCATCTCGAGTAGAGCCAGGGAGGTGATCCTCCCCCTCTGTGACCCTGGTCAGGCCGCAGCTGGAGTATTGTGTCCAGTTCTGTGCGCCCCATTTCAGGAGGGATGTGGACAACATGGAGAGGGTCCAGAGGAGGGCCACCCGCATGATCCGGGGACAACAGGGCAGACCCTACAGTGAGAGACTGCGGGACTTGAACCTATTCAGCCTCCACAAGAGAAGGCTGAGGGGGGACCTGGTGACCGTCTATAAACTCACTAGGGGGAACCAGAAGGGTTTGGGGGAGACGCTGTTTCCCCTAGCCCCTGCTGGCATAACAAGGAATAATGGGCACAAGTTGATGGGGAGGAGGTACAGATTGGACATCCGAAAAAACTACTTCACAGTTAGGGCAGCTAGGAGCTTCTTCAAATCCTTTCTAAAGGGTGGAGCCCAGAATTGGATGCAGAATTCCAGCTGCAGCCTTACCAAGGCTGAATAAAGTGGGAGGAAGACATGCACCATGTTGACTCAGTTCCATCCATCAACTTTAACTCTTTGGGTCTGACCACAAAGCCAGTTCCCCAGCTGTTGGACCATAAGGTTGTAGAGGCTGCAGTTCCCCAGTGTTGTTATGAGGACATCATGGGAGACCAAATCAAAGGCTTTTCTTGAAATCCAAGTAAATTACATCAGCCTTTGAAATCCAAATAAATTACATCAGTCTATGATGTGTCACCTGGTCATAGAAGGAGATGAGGTTGGTCAGGCACAACCTACTTGTAACTAAGCTGTATTGGCTGTCTTGCAGAATGATGCCTTTTATTAGCCTGCTGTTGATGGATTCTTTTTAATAATTTTTTCCAAGGATTGAGGTTAAACTGATTGGCCTGTGGTTCCCCGGATCTTCCTTCATTCATTTCGTGAAGATAGGCACCACACTGGTCCTCTTCCAAACTTCAGGAACCTCTCCTGAGCACTTTCCTGGGTGGTAGATGTCAGCTGCTCCATTGGATTTAGCAGGGTCCCAAAGTTGCCCTTATTTCATTTTTGACTTCCCACATATCTGAAGACGGACTTTTTTATTGTCCTTGATTCCCGTAGCCAGTTTGAGCTCAGTTTCAGCCTTGGCTTTTCTGGTCCATTCCCTACAGGTGTGGGCCAGTGATGTGTAATCCTCTTTAGAGGTATTTCCAACCCTTGTAGGCTTCTCTTTTTAAGATTCAGGAGGTCCATGAGTTCCCTATTGAGTCAAGGAGGTCTCCCAGTCCTTTTACTACCTTTCCTATGGGCTGGAATGGACTTCCCTTGTGCTTTTTAGGATTGCGTCCTTAAGGAGCAATCACTCATCTTGGATTCCCTTCCCTGTCAGATCATGGTCTTTCAGGGCCTGATCATTTAAAATAATTCATTAATATCTTACTAAGGGAATCCCAGGCAAAATTATTATAAACAATAAAGCAGTTGTAGTGTGACACTAGCAAAACTCTAAAGTTTAAAGTAGAAGCCAGAATGCCCAGAACAGCCCTGGTTTTTTGGACAGTGATGCTTATACAACACTGTAACTATGTTCTAAAAGTCACTTCCATATATGCTTGCCAAGATTTGGGACTATGATGGCTTTGCTACCAGAGTTCAAAAGCAAATTTTATATAGAAGTAGCCGAAATTTATTATTGGCTAAGTATGTTAGCTTAGTAACAGTTCTCTTTCTTAGGTTTTTCTTCAATTTAGAGAAGACTCATGCAATATCGTGAAACTTCAGGACAGAATATACACCAAATTAATGCAATTTAATCAATTATGTCTACTTTACACTCTGAACAGAAAGCTCTGAGCCCCCATCCCCTTTTCTTGTCTGAGTCTTTTTTTTTTTTTTTAAAGAAGCATGTTTGATTTCACATCCCTACTCTTGTTCAGATTCAGGTAGTCAAAAGAGGATCATAGTATATTGTCTCATTGCTTTCAACTTGGAATGAGAAAGCTGCTTATATCACAAGGTAGCAATGTCATTCATTTCATTATTCAGGGTAAATATACCTAGAGGGTCACCAGTTCATCATGGTTTTCTTTTTATAGATGTTACTAGAAATCGTCATGAAAAATGGTTTGTTCTAAGAAAAGATCCTTGGGGACAAAATAGCTGTGATCCATTTAAATCAAGGTCTGTTAGAAAAAACATTATTTAAAGCCAAGGATTTTTTTAAGTGATGCATGGACTTGCACAGTCCTCAAAATATCTTGTATTAAAAAATATTAATAATTGTTTTTCACTCTTGAATTCTCTTGTCCAGTCTTTGTCCACATTTTAAACACTGTTTCAGACTCTGCTCTTATATCTCTGCCTGTTTGTCTCACCTTCTGTGTGTAGAAATGTAACATTTCTATCTACATTTCCATCAGAATTACAGTTCCACTGGGAGAAACAAGGGTATAAGCATTTGAGGAGTTTCTGCCAGCCCAAAAATGGCAGGTCTGGTAGAAACCTCTACCTCCATTCAACAAAAGTCACTTCCAGTAAAAATGAACTCTTGTACACTTACATCTCCAATAGAAGTCTCTGTGCTGCCTTCCAGCATCCCAGCATGCATTGCTCAGGCCCCCCATCTCTCCTCCACAGACAGAGTCTGTGATTTGGCCAAACTAGCCAAGTCACAAACCAAACCCTTCTCGCTGTCAGCTTCAGGGCTGGGAAAGCCCAGCCCTTCTCTATAGCCCCAAGATATGCAACTGACAACCTCTGGACTGGCCCCTGGGCTTTAAATGCCAGTCCCTGCCACTAGCTGAGCAGCAAAGGGCAGCATTTTAAAGCCCAGGGTTGGGAACCTGAATGTGGAAGTTACCACCACCCACACCCCAGACCAGAGTCCCCCGTGCAACAAGTGAGCAGGTAGCTTTGTCCGCTCTGCTTCGGTCCCTTTCCTGGGACCAATTAGGGAAGGGAGCAGGGGGTAATGCCCCATATCTCTTTCCCAGACCAGGGACTGCCTGATCTGGGAAATGGTTATGGGGGGGTTGCTCCTGTTCCCTCCACTCCTAGATTGCTCCCAGTTTTTTGTATTCTGCAGGGGCGATGCTTCCCTCCCAGCACAGCACTTCATAACCCTGTATCCACAGCCCTGCACGCAGGGCTGTAGACGCCACCTTTTAATGTGCTGAGAGGGTAGAGCAGTGCTTTCCAACCAGTGTTCTGCGGCACAAAAGTGTGCCATCAGAAATGAACAGGTGTGCCGTGGAATTTTGCCATGGTAATGAGCTACAATAAGTATGAGGATGGGGAGTGCCTTAACAGGTGTACTGTGGAAATGTTTTATTAATGTAACTGTGCCTTGGGCTGGAAAAGGTTGGGAAACACTGGGTTAGAGCAAGTCCCCACACATGGGGTTGCAAGTATGGGCTTTGAAGTGCTGTGTGGGGGAGAAGATCCCCCCCCCACCCCACAGAACTTGAGAGCCATGTGCCTACAGTCCCATGCACAGGACTGCAGGTTCCAGCTTTGAAGTGCCATGCCCAGGGGGTTGGGGGACTTTTCCCATATGGGGCACTCCTGCAGCGTTGCACATGGGGCCGTGGACACAGACTTAGAAGTTCTGTTCAGGGGAGAAGCTCCCTCCCCTGTGGCTGCAGGTGCTGGCTTTAATGTGTGGAGGGGGAGAGCTGCTCCCCCATGCATTACCTGCACCTGCAAACTTGTGTGTGGGGCTGTGGGCTCAGACTTTGAAGTGTCCTTCAGGGGAGAAGCTTCCACACTACTAACTTGACTCTTGAGTTCTGGCTGTGGTGGCTAAGCTTCCTGTAGCAGGAGCCTGCACCCTAGTGAAAGCTGGGGACAGCTGCCTTGCTAATGCAAATGAAGGAGATTATTTCAAGTCTGTAGCAATAATAAGTCTTCATCAGGCAGTACAAAGAGAAACATCTGCTATTACAAGAATGACCAGCCCCACTTAGGATTAGCTTAGTATTTAACCAACTTCACAGATGCTTGTGATCCTTTCAAATATCACTCAAAAAGGTATATATTAATAAATAATGGTCTAGTGTAATATAGCCTCAGATATCTTATTTTAAGGCAGTAGTGTTCAACTTTTTTCCCCAGAAGGAGCAGATGGCTGATGCACAGTCTGTCTGTGGACTGGATCTGGCTTACAGCCCTGATCTGGCACCCAGGCACATGAAGTGGGTTTACATTTGGCCATGTGGAGAGGGACAGGAAAATGTGCAGGAAGACTAGCAAGTATGGCAGAAGACCAGCTTGGCTTAGCAAGGAACTCTTCAGTGATCTAAAACACAAAAAGAAAGCTTGCAAGCGGAAACTTGGACAAATGACCAGGGAGTACAAGAGTATTACACAGGCATGCAGGGATGAAATCAGGAAGGCCAAAGTACAACGAGTTGCAGCTAGGAATGGATGTGAAGGGTAACAACAAGGGTTTCTACAAGTATTTGACAAGTGGAAGATATGGGGAACTGTGGGTCCTTTACTGAACAGGGGTGGCGACCTAGTGATAGATGATGCAGAAAAAGCTGAAGTACACAATGCCTTTTTTACTTCAGACTTCATAGGCAAGGTCAGCTCCCAAAGTACTGCACTGGGCAGCACTGTTTGGGGAGGAGGTGAGCAGCCAACATTGGCAAAAGAGCAGGTTAGGGCAGGGGTAGGCAATGTCTTTGGCCGGAGTGCTGACCCCCCCCCCCAAATATCTACGTTGTAAGGTGCCGGAGTGCTGGCGTGCCATAAAGATAAAACCAGGGTGGGGTGTAATGTTAGGATGAACTGCATATGAATATAATTAATCATACATGTTACTTTTTTACAGTAAATACCAGGTTTTCTATGAATTCTAAACCTGGTGACAATAAATAAAACTTCATATACTACTTTTGTGTATTCTTTTTTGATTAAGCATGTTGGGATAATGAGAGAGAAAGAGAGAGGGAAAAAAAGATAAAGGGAGGGAAAGGAGGGGGTAAGATGGAGGAGAAAAGAAAAAAAAAGGAGAGGGGGGGAGAGAGAACCAGCCACATATGCATACACAGAGAACAAAACCTGCACACACTCACTCGCTTACTCGCTCGCTCTCTTGCTTGCTCAACCAGACATAGACGCACATGCACACATACAGATGTACACAACTGCAGGTGCATCCATGCCGCAGGGCTGCAGAACAAACCATCCCAATGATGCCCCACGCCCACCGCAGCCCTTGTGCTTCCCAGGTAGTTGGCCCTCAACCTTCAATGTGGCCTCTCAAGGTCCCAGCCTTTAGTCTGCCCATCAGCCAGCTGCCGCCTCCTGGAGGTGGAGGGATGCCATGTTGGGCTGGGCTGAATAGGGATGCAGCTGTTCTGCAGCAGGTAGGAGGCAGCACAACGGGTAGGGAGCGGGGGGGCAGTGCAATCCTGGCCCCACTGCTCTCACCTTGGGCTCTCCTCAGCCAAGTGTCTGTGATGCAGCTGCAGAAGCCACAAGGAGCCAGGGTGATGCTGCTGCCCCCTGTCCCCCCCAACTGGCTATGCCTGGCATGATGGGGCAGGATGCCCCCCCACCAGTGCCATCCTGCTACTCACCCTTTACTCTTCCACACACAGGCACCTACCCCCAACAGTCTGTGGGAAGATGCATCAAGGCAGGCCAGGCAGGGAGGAAGAAGGGGGAAAGTCTGCCCTGCTGGCAGTAGTACAGAGAGAGCTGCAAAAGGGGCTTTTACCCTGGCCCTAATAGCTTCTCCTTAGGCCTCTTCAGGCATTACCTCCTGAGTCATTTGAAAGAGCCTGGAATTGCAACTTAAAAATCTTTTTTTGAATATTGTCTCCATCTGTGCCAAGGCTTGCCTTTCCCTGAGTTGGGTACTATTTTAAAAAGCTGGAAATGTGTAAGTGCATTGGCCAGATACAGTGCATCCAAGGGTGCTGAAGGAGTTGGCTGTTGCAGTTGCAGAGCTGCTGGCCATCATCTGAAAATTCATGGCAGGTGGGAGAGGTTCCAGACGATTGGAAAAGAACAAATATAATGCCCATCCTTAAGAAAGGGAAAAGGGAGGATCCCGGGAACTACAGACCAGTCAGCCTCACCTCAGTCCCTGGAAAAATCATGGAGTAGGTCCTCAAGGAATCCATGTCTAAGCACTTAGAAGTGCTTTGAAGAAGGTGATTATGAACAGTTGGCATGGATTCACGAAGGGGTCTCGCCTGAAAAGGTAAACCATGACCAGCTGGGACTGGGAGTCCTGCAACCGAAGCTGCCAGGACCCAGCTAGGTTCTGGTAGCCAAGGGGTGTGGCTGCCACAGAGGTGTGTGAAACCCCTAGCCTTTCACCAAGTCATGCCTGACCAACCCAATTGCCTTCTATGATGAGGTGACTGGCAACATGGATGTGGGGAGACCAGTGGATGTCGTGTACCTTGATTTTTAGCAAGGCTTTTGATATGATCTCCCCCATATTCTTGCAGGCAAACTAAGGAAGTACAAGCTGGATGAATGGACTGTAAGGTGGATAGAAAACTGGCTGGAGCATTGGGCTCAGAGGGTAGTGATCAATGGCTGGCTGTCAAGTTGGCAGCTACTTGATATTGGAGTGCCCTAGGGGTCAGTTCTGGAGCCAGTTTTGTTCAATATAGTCATTGATGAACTGGAAGATGGGATGGAATTCACCTTCAGCAAGTTTACAGAAGACACCAGGCTGTGGGGGGAGTAGTAGATACACAAGAGGGTAGGACTAGGATTCAGAGAGACCTTGGCAAATTAGAGTATTGGACTAAAGAAATCTCACAAGGATTAATAAGGAGAAGTGCAAAGTCCTGTACTTAAGACAATCCCATGCACTGGTACAGGCTGGCAACCAACTGGCTAAGCAGCAGCTCTGTAGAAAATGACCTGGGGGTTACAATGGACAATAAGCTGAGTACAAGTCAGCAGTGTGCCCTTTTGCAGAAAGCTAACGGCATACTGGGCTGCATTATTAGGAGTGTTGCCAGCAGAGTGAGGGAAGTGATTCTTTCCTTCTATCTGGCACTGGCAAGGCCACATCTGGAGTAGTGTGTCCAGTTTTGGGCCTCCCACTACAGAAAGGATTCTGACAAATTGGAAAAAGCCCAGCAGAGGGCAACAAAAATGGTGGTGGGGGCTGGGGCACATGACTTCTGAGGAGAGGCTGAGGGAGTTGGGCTTATTTAGTGTGAAAAAGAGAAGACTGTCAGGATTTTAACAGCAGCTTTCACCTACCTGAAGGTGGTTCCAAAGAGGATGGAGCTAGACTGTTCTCAGTGGGAGCAGATGATAGAACAAGGAGCAATGCCTCCAAGTTGCAGCAAAGGAAGTTTAGATTAGATGTTAGAAAAAACTTTCCCATGAGGAAGGTAGTAAAGCAATGGACCTGGTCACCCAGAGAGATTGTAGAATCTCTGTTCTTGGAGGTTTTTAGGACAAGGCTAGACAAAGCCTTGGCTGGGACGATTTAGTTGGAGGTGGTCCTGCTTTGAGCAGGGGGTTGGACTGGATGACCTCCTGAGGTTCCTTCTAACCCCAATTTTCTATAATTCTATGATGAAAAAAGGGGCAGTCTGGCCCTGATCCAACCACATGGGGTGAAGAGGATTTAGCCTGGTCCCAACCCAGTTCTGCAAGGGGAGGGGGCATAGCCCAGCTCATCCCACCTGGCTTCCTGCAACTTCCCCCTGCCACTTGACACTTCCTTCCCCCCATGCCTGCATCCTCTGATACCTGCCTCTCCCTGTAGTGCATGTATTTTGGGCACCTGCCCCTCCCACAACTACTTTCCCTTCTTCCTATGTTCCTCCCCCACTGCTGCCTGCCCTCTGCTGCCATTTACCTTTCCCTTGCTCAGGCCCCACTCCAGCCTAGAGCAGGGAGTACAGAGCATAAACTTGTTCCAGCCCCACACAGCTTGCTCCAGCTCCACACAGCAGCTATTGTGGCAGCAGCAACTGCAACTCTGGTCCCTGTCATGTGGCCAGAGCTGCTACCACCACCACTATTGGCTGGGCTGCAGATGGAGGCAGCACATGCTCTCTGCCCCCAGAAGGAGCCAGAGCCCTAAGGGTAAAGTGAGCAGTGGTGAGAAGGAAAGGCAGGGGGGAGCAGAAGCTTTGCGGAGCATATGGAATGGGGTAAGGCTGAGCAGTGCCTGGCTCCAACTTGACCCTTGGCTTGGAGTTGGAGCTGCTGCCACTGCCCCCCTCTCCCCACCCTACTTGTACTTGCATCTAAAATAAGGGGCTTTTCTTTCCATGCTGAATGGGGGGAAAACTTTGTCTTGGATTCTAGCAAATATAGTAGAGCAAACTAAACTAGCATGTGAGTTATGTAGTTGTTTATACCAGATAACATTTTTTTTAAATTAGAAACTGACTAAGGAGAGAGAATTAAGAAGTGAGAATTGGAACATGCAGGAGTCTGTTTTATGAGTCTCAGACAACCAGCATCATGATCCGGGCCCCGTTGTTCTTGACATTCTGAAAACATGTCAGTAGAAATGACTCTTCTTCCAAATAGCTTCCAATCTGATAGTACAAAAATGACAAAGGGAGGCAGATCAGGGGAAAGTCATACCTTGTGAAGGGATGGAATGGAATAGGGTGCTGTAGGAAGAAAGGAGTATCTTTAGAATGGGTATAAAAGGCCATCATTTGCTGAGAGATACTCATGAATGTTTCTTTTATTTCCCATGGAATCTGAGAAAGGATTAGGGTAAGACTGAAAAACAATTGGTACACAGGGAGACAGTTAATACAGGATATTTCATGAACTGATAGGGGGAGATAAGGGGCACATGCAAGCATTCAAATGAACTGGTGGAAGTTTAGCAGTTTAGTTTGAGCAGTTGTAAATCCTACTGGTGGAAAACTGTAGAAGTGTTACAGGGTCTGAGTGAGTCCTGCAGACACCCTGCCCCATTGATAACACCCATTGGGGCCCCCACGTACACATTCTTACATGCCTTGGAGGCTCCCCTTTCTGCCTAGAGACCACTGACAGTGGCTTAGGGCACAGGTAAGGGCTTATTTGGTGGTCAGTACAAAGGCTTATGCCCCCACCTTCCACACAATACCTCCTCTTTCCCCATCTGTCAGGCAGTAAGACAGCAGGCCTGGAACCTGTCTACTATCTTTTCAAGCCTCCAGCAGTCTGCAATGGATTTTTTCTTCTCCAGCACAAGCCAACAGACCCAGTTCCAGTGAAGGTCAGGTGAGTCTGGTTGGGGCTAGATGCTAGTAGGCTGGGGTTGATGAGCTCCATTACTGGTGTGGGCTGTGTTTGGGCCCAGAGGGGATGAGATCAAGTGGCTACAGTGGCATGGTTTTGCTCAAACTGCTGCTGAAGCTGCTAGTGCACAAGCTCTCACGGGGGCTCAGGCTGTTTCCACAAGGAAATTGTTTCAGGGCTTCTCTACATATATAGGTTAAGGCGTGATGGGGTCTAATGCACAATCTGCAAAATCATACCTCCTGCTATGCCACACATGCATAGCAGGAGGTGTGGTTTGGGATTGTGCATTAAATCCAATTGTGTCTTATTGCCAGTACAGGGGGAACCCGGTCCTGGGCTCCTTCTGCACCAGCAAGAAGCAGGTTTCTGCAGCTGAGAGCCTCAACTAAAGGAGCTTCCAGCTCCCAGGTGCTCCACACAGCCCTGTGGCTGAAAGACTGCAGCTTCTGCAATCCCCCAGCTGTCGAGGTGTATGAAACCATGGAGGTTGGGGAATCATGGTTGCTGCAATCCTCCAGCCTCAGTGGTTTCTAGCACCCCAAGACAGCCACAGTCCCCCAGTCCTGGGGGTTTCACACACCTCTGTGGTAGCCACACCCCTTGGCTGCCAGGACCTAGCTGGGTCCTTGCAGCTTCAGTTGCAGGACTCCCAGCCCCAGCTGGGCATGGTACACCTCTTCAGCTAAGACCCCATCAGCTGACGGAGCTTCTAGCCACAGGGGAGACCCTTAAATTTACACATGCAAATTAAAGTTCAACTGGAACCAGCTATACAATTAGAGCATGTTGTTGAGGTCTACCTTTTATAATGGGTTGGAGCTTTTTAGGGTTTGATGGCTCCTTTGTACATCTAACTGGTCTCAGGGTAACTGCTCAATTAACCAGTTAATTGTGTGATTCCTGTGAACACTAGAGGAGGCATGAAAAATGTTGTCATAAGCATGAAAAATGTTGCCTACATAATTAGTTGCCTTTTTCTGGAAAGTAATAGCACATTTCTTTAAAATGTCACAAAAACAAAAACTATACTCGATGTGAAAATATTTATAGACTGGAAGGGGCCTCGCAAGATCATCGGGTCCAGCCCCTCTGTACTAGGTAGGAAAGACAACTGGAGTCAGCTGGCCCAGCAAGGTGACTGTCCAGTCTCCTCTTGAAGCTCTCCAGGGTATGTGATTGCACCACCTCTGGAAGAAGTTTATTCCACAGTCTGGACACCCTGACTGAAGGAATTTTTCCTAGTGTTAAGCCTGAAATGGTCTTCCAGGAGCTCGTGGCCATTACTCCTGGTTTTCCCCAAGGGTGCCCTGGTGAACAGTTGTTCGCCAAGCCCTTGATGTCTTACCTTGATGTAGCAGTAACCTGCTACCAAGTCCCCTCTCAGCCTTCTCTTTTTTAGGCTGAAGAGTCCCAAGTCCCTCAGCTTTTCCTCGTATGGCTTGCCTTGCAAGTCTCTGATCATACGGGTGGCTCTTCTCTGGACTCTCTCAAGCTTTTCCATGTCTTTGTTGAAGTGCGGCGCCCAGGACTGGACACAGTACTCCAGCTGTGGTCTTACCAATGCTGAATAAAGCAGAAGAATCATTTCCTTGGTTTTGCTTGAGACGCATTGGTTGATGCATGCCAGAACATTGTTTGCCTTGCTGGCTTCAGCATCACATGGACGGCTTATGTTCATACTATGGCCTGTTATTACTTCTAGGTCCCTTTCAGTTGTGGTGCTAGTCAGTTTGGCGCCACCAAGCCTGTAAGTTGGGGGTTGTTTGTCCCCAGATGGAGCACTTTACACTTCTCAATGTTGAAGTTCATCTGGTTCTGATCCGCCCAACTTTCCAGTCTATGTCTGCCTGTATCTGCAGTCTATCTTCAAGCATGACCACGCTCCCCCATTACTTTGTGTTGTCTGTGAACTTGGCCAGTGAGCTTTTCACCCCCACACCCAAATCATTGATAAATATGTTGAAAAGCACTGGACCAAACACAGACCCCTGGGGGACACCACTGGCCACTTCTCTCCAGGATGACACAGATCCATTCATTAGAACTCTCTGGGTCCTACCCTGCAGCTAACTTCATACCCACTTGACTGTTAAGCAGTTAAGCCTGCAATCCTCCAATTTTCCCATGAGAACATCATGGGATACCAGATCAAAGCCTTTTTAGAAGTCTAGGTATACAGTGTTGGTATGCAATGATGAGAGTTAGATGGAAAACAGTTTCCCCATCCCAAAATATTACTGAGATCTTTTGAAGATTTATGTATAAAACCAAAGTTAGTAAGACCCTTGCCAACCCCAAAATATCCAGTAGCGCTGTTGGGCTACTTACCAGCTATATGGTGAAGAACACTACAAAGCCCTTATCTGAATTTGTCAAGGCAAAGATTGTAACCTGAGATTACACTCATGCAAACAAAGAACCTCTGTATTTCAGTAATTTCAGGCTTGGAAAGTCCACTGATTCGAAGTCAGTCAGCAGGATATTTGAGGTCTTGGGTCAGTCTCCAGAAATTACCTCAACCCTTCTATAGAATTCCTGACTCAAAATATAATTTAAAAAATGCCAGGCTAGTAGAAGTTGGAACTGATGTCCTAGAAAAATGCCAATCATACATTCACTCAGCCATGTATGTAAAGGAGCAGTGCTTTATTCTTCTGTTTTTCCTGTTTTGTAGACAGATGCATACAACTTCCAGTTTATATTTTGGTACTCAGCAGGCCTGCTTTGAACAGCAGTTTTAACACAAAAATGTAAGTGCAGAATTACACTTTAAATTGGTCAGAATAAAGTCCCAATGCGAGTGGGGGTTCAATTTTTATTTGAAGCTTGTTTACATCACAAATAGCTTTACGGAGCTGCTATAAGGACATCCTCATCACATGCAGTAAGACTTTTTGAAGAAAGCACCTGTAAGAGTTGGCAGTGGCATAACTATGGCAGGGCAAATGGGGCAACTGCTGTAGGTGCCAACTTGAGGAGGGAAGTAAAAAAAAGCAGAAGTCACCACTGGTCCTTTGCCTGAGGGGCCCATCCATGTCCCTACGCTACTGGGAGTTGGAGACATATTCAAGTAAAAAAAAAATTCTACAGTTCCAGCGTGCCTTTTGGGAAGTTATGTATACTTAGTTTGTATAAACCAGAAACTATAATGCAGAAACAGAAAGGAAATTTGGGCCTCATTTGTAGAATCACCCTGTATATCATGGAAAGTCCTTACATATTTTCTGCATGTCTGTCTGTCAGAGAAAGTGAGAGACAGATACTACTATGTTATCAACCTAGTGATTTACTTGGTTGGTACAAACTGTCCAGCACAGGGGCACCTAACGCTATTGGAAGGGGAGTGTGGAAGGAGCATCTTACCTCTGCTACTGTTGGTGTACAGGCTGCTTATGTGGCAGCTCCTACCACAACAGTAGCAGCACCAGAGGTGAGACTCTTCCAAGCACAGTACCCTGGCTCTCTGGCCCTTAGTTTCTTCCATCCGGGCCCTCAACCTCACAAAATGGCTCAGCGACTTGCTTCACCCTCTTAAGAACAACATTTTCAAAAACTAAGGGCCTGAAGCGTTTTTGTAGTTCCCTCAGCAATCAGTTTTTTTTCAGAAGGCAGAGCATAAAGTAGCTTCCACTAACTTTAGGAGGAATTGAAAATAAAAAAATGATGCTGTTTATTCAGGTGCCTAAGGCTTGGTATTCATTTTGTGAAAATGTGTGGGAACTAGTGTATACAAGGACACAGACCTTGTAAAGACCTTAAGTATTTTTTTCTTAAATGGGTATCTTGATAAATTTTTAATTAATTTTCTTTTACAAAATGGATAATTTCCAAAGATAGAAGTTGCAAAGACAGTTGACTCACAGACCAGCCCTTTAAACTGCTAATCTGTCTTGCTTGCAGGTAAAGATGGTGACCTCTGTCATGGGATGTCCACATTTATTCTTAATGTTGCTGATGTGTGCATTTTGAGTGGCTGGTGGGTTTTTTCCCTGAAATCTTTAAACCAATTGTCTCACTACTTTACAGTGATTTAATAGAATTGAAGGCCCTTCCTATAAGAGTTCTGGATGTCAGCTTAAGTTCTTTCTACTCTAGTATGGGACCTTTAATTTCAAAAGTGGTCCGTGGTGCTTATCTTCCTTTTGATACTTTTGGGAGGATCACAGTCTTACAGCATCTGTTGTTTGCTCTACAGAATATTTTAAAAAACTGTTTAAGTAAACTTTTACCAATTGATATAGCCTAAAGATTGCCTAATTAACACTAACAAGGTCATGTTTTCAAGTATCAGGTGTATTTGTACCTAATTTGCCTGAAGGTAGTAGGGTACCTCATGGTGGTGCGATTTAGGGCAGGAGCCCCAATCACTGCCTTTGGTGAGGGTGGAGAATGTGTGTTTAAAAAAATAACCATGTTATACCTCTAATAGGGTGTAGATGCTCTGTTATGCCTCTGCCTGAAGGCCTAGGACAGTGCTAATAACCATAAAAAAATCAAGGTTAAGAGTGAGAGCCTTAACTAGTAGCCATATGAGAAGAAGCTATAGTTCTGACCCTAATGCTAGTTTAGGACTAGTCAAGGGAAAACCACAAATAAGGTTGAAGTTACACATTGCATTTAAACCATGCTAAGGTCACTTAAAACATGAGCATCCGCACATTTAATTCTTGTTGACTCATGCTAAGTTCCCTCTGAGCATCACAAAATAACATTGCTTCAGGCAAGTGTTAACTCTGGGCCATGCTACCTAGCTTGTGTTAGGGTAGCTTCAGTCTGCTCCATGGTGATAAAACAAGCAATTTACAGTCCTTTAGCATCCCAGGATGCACTGCTCCCAGCCCTGCTTTCTGCCTCCTCCCCTAAGCAGGGATAGGGCTCTCATGTCCTGGCTGCTAGCCACACCCCTGCTTGACAGCCTTCTAGAGGTAAGCTTAGAGCTGTGCAGGCAATAAATGATATTAACCCTTAACATGCAACTGCTCACAGCATTTTCTAACTGTAGCATCACTTAACACGCCACAGATTTAGTCTGGTCTAAGCATAATATGTAACTTTACCACAAGCTTTATCTAATCTTCCTGTATCCTGAAGGCCTACCAACATTGCTCTCTAGTTCCTCAACCAGCTCTCTGGTAGTGCCAGTTCCCATTTCACAAGAAAGGCAGGAAAGTCTGTGAATCCCATTACCTTTGCACTTTATTTCCTTTTTTAATTGTCTTTTCTTAAGTGGGAGATATTCTAGCATTTTTATTATTGTTTTAGCTTGCTTCTGGGCATGCATATGAACACTTCCTATGTTTAAGAATTCTAAATCCTGCCTCAGAAAATATTCAGAAGTCTTCCATGCTGTGTGTAGAATCCTAAGAAACTTTAAGCTGCCACCTGTAAATTGTTGAAAAGTTGCTCAATTTCTGTTCATTAGAGTGTTCAATGAAGTATGTACTGTCTGTGGTAGAGGAGAGGCAGTGAGAGGTTATCCATCACATAAATTTAAATATAGGAAGGAAACTTGAATTGGCATTGAGGTTGTGGCTCAAATCTAAATTAATATTTTGGTTATATATCCTACTTTACCAATTGCAGTCAATTCAGATCTTAGACATTTTAATATTAAATTTCTCCTTAGGATTAATATGGATGGATTATTTGCTTTACTAACTTGCAGATTTAACTAATTTATTATTTGATTCAAATCCACTATTTCTGCTAGCATATCAAGCTTGGTATGAAAAACTGTATTGCTTAGTTCTTGGTTTAATGTAGCATTGTTAGTAGTAGGTTAGTTTTTATTATATGCTTTCTGCTTGTATTTTTATTTGTTTAATAGCTTTAATGCAGTTTATAAAAAGGTTCCTAGACTTTTCTTTCAATAAGTAACATGGCCTAGAATCACTGAGTGCTCAGCTGGATATCAGCTGGTCCACCCCAGAACCTAGCTAGTACATTCTTAAAACCATTCCCATTCACAGTAAACCTCTAAATACTAGGGCTAGGGACAGACATTACACAGAAACCACTTTAAGTAATCAAAAAGTGGTTTAAACCTGTAATAGAACAGATGTTCAGTGCACATAAACCAGTTTGAAAATGGTGAAACCAGTTTGAGATAAACCTGGTTGAATCTAGTATCCAACTTAATTGATTTGGGTCAAACTGGTTTATGCAATGTCTGTCCAAGATCCCTTCCTGGTTTAAGTTAAATCAGAGTCCCCCAGCATCCCAGTTGCTTTACAACCCTTGTCAGGGCTCTCTGCTCCCTCCCCTCTGCTTCCTGGCTGCAGCCTGGCAGAGACTGCATGTACAGTGGTGTCTCCCTGGCTTCCTCCTGCTCCTCTTCCCCCCCCCCCTCCCTCCTTGAGCAGGGATTCCCCCATCCCCTCTGCCTTACACAGACACCTCTCAGCATTAGCTAGCATCCCACATGCGGGCTACAGTCTGTAGTGTGGGAGACAGGACAAAGGCAGACAGGACAGTGTCAGCTTAGGGCTTTTTGGAGTGAATCAACAGGTAGCTGATAATGTCCCTCCATTCCTTCCTTGGAAAAAGTTGTTTAAGAAGAGTTTGAACTAATGAGAGAGGCTGTTCTTTTGTTTGATGGGCTGATAAATGCTAACAACTCCCTGTGTAACTCCCTGCTTTGTACCTCAGTGCTCTGTTATCAACAGCGAGGGGGGGAGAACCCCTCCCTAATCAGAGCATCCTGGTAGGGCCTAGCCATGCCCCCCCATCAGCTTGGTACTATGGAAGGGAAAGGAGGGCTACTCTAGTGCTCCCCTGGCTTCTAGCTTGAACCACTGCAGAGATGTGCTGGCATTTCTTCAGTGCAGAGGGGATGTCTGTACAGTTACAAACTGGTTCAGCCTAGCCAGGTTAGACTAACCTACAAAGATTGAATCAATTCAGGCTCAGGCTTTTTGAATGTCTATCCCTAGCCTAGTATATCTTTACTAGCTAGGATCTTTTTCACACCTCCTTGTCACACTGCTTTGCCCATCACCTAGTACTTGTATCACCTGCTAGAAAGCATCCTCTTCCACTCTTCATCTTCTGTCCCATTCAACACTAACTCTCTCTCTTTTTCATACATGTGTGAATGCATGTGTTCTCTCTCTCTTCATCTGTAATATACAAATTTCTTTCCTTCTTTTTACTTGAATTTATGCAAGAAGTTGAAATTGAGAGAGATGGACCACACCAAACTCAGCACATTTTAAATTAATTTACCATATGCATTTTAAATTAATACAGATCTAAGTGGAGATATTTTTACAAAAGAAAAACTTCCTTTTCAGCAGCTTCCACATCACCCTGCAGCATCTATCACTGCACATAGGGTCATGTATGAGAGGGGTACAAAACAATGAGTTATCTTACATCATAGATATGTTGCTCCAGCTGGCTGAGAAGGGGTGGGGGTGGGAAACCCTGCTCAGGACTGCAGCCTCTGCCAGGCTTTTCTCCACTCGGGGGCAGAGTGTGTGGCGAGACCCCTTGCCAGCACCCTCAGGCAAAGTAGGGGACGGAGGAGGAATTAATTGCTCCTCCCTGCCCTCTCCCACTGGCATGGGTTCCCAACTGGGGTCTGCCTGGCAGCAGTGTAGCAGCCCCTGCCAGGCTTCCCCCCTCCCTGCTCACTGCTTGGCTGGGGTACCATATTGGTGAGAGCAGGGAGGGAGAGTGTATTCATCCCTCCTCCTTCCCCCACCTTTGCCTCAGGGTGCTGGCCTATGGCTGAAGACTGGCATGCCCACCCCCCCCCCCCCCCCCACCCCCCCCCACCCCCACGGCGAACGCG
>NW_005841864.1:3663704-3675968 GCF_000455745.1 Alligator sinensis
ACACACACACACTCAAGGGGCAAGTGGGGAAAAGCCTGGCAGGGGCTGCCTCTCGCCTTCCCCTGCAGGCACATGCCAGCTAGGGTCCATACAGGCTAGTATGGGGGTTTAAACTCTACTCCCCCCACATCGTACTCAGCAGCCTGCCAGGGCCTAGCCACCCCCCACCCCCTCTCAGCTCAAGCAAGGATGGGGGAAATGCCTGGAGGGCTTCCCTCCCAGCTTCCCTCCACCCTTCCTGCCACTGCTGAAGTGAAGGGAGGGCTTGCTCTACCACCCCCCAGCTTCTAGCCTGAACCACTGCAGGCATGTGGCTGCATTTCCGGAATCAAAAGTGAATGTCTATTCATTTGGTTCTAGGTCCAATCTATGCAGTTTAGACTAACCTGCAAAGATTGGAATAGATTCAAGCTCAGGCTTTTTGAATGTACGTACTTAGTCAATATGGCCTCCAGAAATCTGTGCTGAAATCATTTTGCTATTGAAATCTGAGATTATGCTGGTATCCTCCCAAGGATGACACAGATCTTCATTCTAATAATGCACCATGATGAAATGGTTTTGGAGTCTTGATATGCTCACATGAAACTTATTTTACCATTGAAATTAGACATAATTAGAGCTGCTGAAAACTGTTTTCCACCTAAGAGTGCAGAACGCTTCCTTTGAAATGTTTCCTCAACAATCAGTCAATTCGTAAAAGCACCCACAAAACACTATGTAATAATATGAAAATTCACTGCACAGATCTAGAATAGATTCAGTTTTGTTAGGAACTTGCAAAGGGAATAGTGCAAGTCTTGTAATGTCTAGAACTCCTGTGGTGTTGGATATATTAAAGGCACAGATACTTCCACACTCCTTTCAGTATCTATGTCCAATATTAGGCTCTCTTCTGCCTGAGAGAACTTAAATCTAGAGACAGAACTTGACTCTTAGGAGACAAGTCAAGTGTCAGAGTTCTCTCAGTCCATCCAGTTGGAGCCATGCCATTTTGTATAGAATTTATAAACATACATGGGCTGAAAGTGGGACAGAGTGTGAACAAAGGAGCATATGACTCCAATGCCTAGTATAAGGTAGAACAGGGTGGCACCTAGTAGTTTTGACACTCCCATGGCAGGCAGTAGCTACTCAAATGAATACTTAATATATACTGGTAAGTGGGTTTAGAATTTGGCCCTTTAACTGCAGATGATGGCAATATTAGGCTGTGAAACAATCAGGCTGAAAATTAAAATGAATTAAGTTCTGTGATGAATCTATGGAAAGAAAAACCCTGCATCTGCTACATTATATGCAATTAATTGGTTGTTAGGAAAGGCTCAGAAGAGAATTGACCATCAATAACAGTGAAAAATGTCTTTCTGGGTTTTTATTAAGTATTTAAAATCATGCATATTTATTGTACTTTAAGATAGTAATGACTTATTTCTATATCGTTAGAAATTGTGGCCATAAAAATGAAAGTGTGCACATGCATAATGGGTTAGTCAATACCAGAATTTAATAAGAGATTCCAAAATATTCGATCAATTAGAAGAAAACAACAAATTGGGTTCTTTTAGAAAAGGAATCACCAGGCTATTTGTATCATGCTGAGAAGTAACAACCACTGAATTCATTTAGTTGTGTTGGGAAATTTGTTATGCTGCAAATATCGTAAAGTACGTGACAGCCAGCAATACATTACAATTCTGATTTTCAGGATAGTAGAGAGGATCACCGCATCTTTTTTGTGAGGGGCTGTATGAAGCTCTGAGTAGGTAGTAAGTGATTAACTCATGAAAATGGGCTGTTGGTCTCAGTCCAGTTGTTAATAGGTGGGCAGGTGCTCAGATACCGGGATGATGCACATGGTATAAACCATGGATGGATGGATGGGTCTGCCACAAAAAAGTGACACTGGGATTGCCATTAAATGGAAGGTTTTGTTAGCAGCCTCTGCTGAAAAGTCAAAGACAAAATGGACAAAAATTAATCTTTCATCTCACCCTTAGATAATGATAGTAATTATTTTTATAGTTTCTCCTCCCTTTTCATATCCCTACTGGAACATTTTGTGGCAGTTTTTTAATTTGCATCTGTCCAAAGCTTCTTACTATTTCAAATTGGATATGTTGGTAGTGTGGATCAGTTGGGTTACCATGCAGTGTGCATGTAAGGATTATTAGTAACTTTGGTTCTACCAAATTACCTCATGGTTGCTGTTCTGCTTGTTTTAAAGCACTGTGTGTGGGCTTGCTGCCATATAAATAGTTTTAGAAGCCAGGTTTATGTAACCTCAGTAGTCAGCAATTAAAGCAGACTAAACTGTTATTTGGCAGTAATAAATTAAGTTAAATTCACACTTTTTCATGTTCACAGATTATCGATGGAAAGATCATAACAAAGGCATTCACTAAAACATGTTTAGGTAATTCTGACAAAATTTTAAGCTTTGGCTTTTTCACAAACCGTTCATACAGGATATTCACTTGATCATTTGTTGTTCAGAAATCAGAAGTTATTATTTCAGCTTTGCTATGGGTTGCTTCGGTAACCCTAATGATTATAAACCAGTTCGGTCCAAAACATATGTAACTGTGTTACAAAACTAATGGGTGCTAAGTTGCCATGGTGAATAATGGATAAGTTCATGTTTAAAAATAGTGGTTTTTTTTCTTTTGAATAAACCTGGACTGCAGGCCTTTTCATATGAACAAAACTTTGATGCATGAAGGTTCTCAAAGTGACTGTGATGGATATGACGGTAGCAAAATGTGATTCAGAATTTGGAAAAATATGCTGAATATATTTCTTTTTATAAGCCCCACTGTACTAAAAAGGAATTGTCCTGCACCTATCAGCCCATGGAGGACTTTTCTATTGAAGACATTAAAAATGTAGTACCATAAAATAATTACATTTGAGTTTTTGTTGCATCCTAGTGAAGCATTTGCTATTAATCACCCTTAGTGCTAACTTTTTTGTTTCCTTGAGGAAACATTGATCACAGTAAGGACAACTAAATGTACCTTTCTTTAAGTTTCCATGAATATGAAATCATCTTGCTTTTGGAAAACTTCAATCAAAAATGGAAGGAAGAGGGAGGAGTGCATGACTGAAGTGTAAAGAAGGTCAGTTTTAAGTTATAGAATCACATGGGTGTGGAAGAGACCTCAGAGTCCCCTAATCCTATCTCCTTTCCAAGCAGCAGCAGCCCTATTTGAATACTCCCAGCCAAGTGACTGTCTAATTTCTAATTTCTCTTTTAAATTTCCAGTGTTGGAGACTCTGTACTCTCTCTGGGTAACTTGTCCCAGTGCTCAACCACCCTCATAGTTAGAGCCCTTCCTAATATCCAGTCTAAGGCATCTTTTCACATGCTCCAGGGTGTGTGTTTTAATTAGAGCGGCTCTCAGGAGCTCCTTTAATTAAAATGCACACAACATCTCATGTGTTCAGCGTCCCATGCTTCAAATGGCAGCAGGGGCGCTTTAACTAAAGCTTATTTGACAAGCTTTAGTTAAAGCACCCCTGCTGCTATTTTCAAGCACAGGGACTCTGAATACATGTGACGCTGAGGCTGCTGAAGCACACAAATTAGCACACTCCAGCCAATTCAATTAATTGAGTCTGTTCCGACACATACTAATTAGTATGCATTGGAGCAGGCATTAGGCAAATGTATAGGTGCCCTAAGTTTCCTTTTTTGCAGTTTAAGGCCTTTGCTATATTTATGCATCTATGACATGCACCTTTTTCTGAAAATTAGCTATTTAAAATTGGAGTACATGCCTAGAGCAAGGAAAATGTAGCTAGGAACAGATCCAAGACAACTGCAATGATGCAGTCATATCCCCCTTAAATCCCTCCTTCACTCGTGGGTGCAGAGAACCCAATCACTACCAGCTGATAAGTGGTGAACTGGGTACTTTTGTCCTCCTTGATGTAATTATGGAAGGCCAGCAAGCAGAAATTTACCCCACAAGCAAGCAGATACTACCATTTATGTCTTAAAAGGTCTATTATGCTTAATGGTATAAATATTGATATGTTGGAGTCAGAAGTATTGAAATAATTTGTATCAGATGGCGAAGTTACCGAGTTAAATCATCTTAACAGTAAATATTCAGAAATAATTTTATGCAAATTTGCAGAGACCAGATTGGGTTTCGGACTCAGTATTGGTATTCTCTAAGTAAATTAAAAGACAC
Source organism: Alligator sinensis (assembly GCF_000455745.1). Taxonomy (NCBI): domain Eukaryota; kingdom Metazoa; phylum Chordata; order Crocodylia; family Alligatoridae; genus Alligator; species Alligator sinensis. Next base: position 3,667,904 of record NW_005841864.1, read on the forward strand.
ACAGTTAACTGTACCAGCTAATATTTTTTTTACTCTGCACAGAGTGGATGTTGAAAAGGATCCCAAAAAGTATGGTGACAATTCTATGAATACAACAGAAACAGATAGTGAAGCTAGTTATGTTGCCTCTGCTGCTTTCAAAATTTTGGGTCATGGTTGAAATCAAAGTACCAAGATCACCCCTAATAGAGAGTCCTGCAACAATCCCCGAGTCCACCTGTTTACTCTAATCCTGCCATTCCTATCCCTTTTTAGGGGCAGAGAATAATCGTTGAACATGTTTTAAAACCTCAAAGTGAAAAATACAGCTATGCTTCTTACAAATTTCAAATTGTTAGTGGTACTAACCCTAGACCTAGTGGAGAAGTAAACTTCAGTGTCTGAAAGCTGCAGATTCAGCAAGTTCTGTGTGATCCTGAATTGACCACAAGCAGAAAGAAGGGAAAGGTAATGGATAGTCTTCTCCCATGAGCTCTAAATGTAACTTTATATGTGGAATCCTCCACTACCTCAAGGGAAATGTATTCGGAACTAGAAAGGGTATATATTTCTGTGGTTAGTGCAAAGATATGGTCACAGTTTATCTCAATTTTTCAGATGCCAGATAAAAAGCCTTCTCAATATTTGACCAGATTGAGCTGTTGCATTACAAAAAAGGCAATAAAGGAAGTGTGGTGGGTCAGGTCCCTGATCAGGAAATAGTCCAACAATGTGTGAGTGGCTGTTGGGATGAAATCCTAATTACCCCATTACAACCGCATGACTACTTACATTTTTACATTTTATTTTATTTTGATTAGAGGCTAATAAGTATTTTACATATATAGATGATGATTTTATAGTCACGACATCATAAACCATGTTTCATAAACCATTGGATGAATGTCAAACCATCATTTATGTATTTTACTTATTCCTCCTTCTGAAATGCTCCCAGAGCACTGGAGGGGCACCTGTATCATAACATTTAAATTACATAATAAAGGAAGGGCTGTCCATAAGTATGCCTGCCTCTGCCCACCCATTCAGATGAACTAAGGAGAAAGAATGGGAGTTTGTTGTCATGCTGAAGGCCAGCAGACCAAAGGTTAGAGGAAGTCCCAGAACTGAGGATGCTTTGTCAGTAGCTTCCTCTCATTTTTATTGTAAGAGCTCCAGCTTGAGCAACTTTGCACATCCTGAAGGTAGATAAAAATACCAAGGAAAGAGGTGATCTCCAGCCAACTAGATCCCAGGTCATTAAGGTCACAAAAAAAATCTTTGAGTTGTCCCTGGAAGCTAACTGGAAACCTTTACAGATCCCAGTGTACATGGAGTATTGTGCTTTCACTACAAATCTCAACAGCATTCTTAAGGGGTTCAACTGCCTTATGGTCCCAAAACACAGCCACAGGTAATGTGCATTTTAACATTCTCGTCTTGTGCAAGAACGATGTGGCCAATTGTGGCAAGGTCTGCAATGAAGAGAAAATGTGACACTTGCATTTTTAGGTACAAGCAGACAAAAGCACTCTTGAAGGCAGCTGCTACAGGACATCTTAGAACAGCCGAGGATGTGATGGCGCCCTTAATTCATATACCTGTTTAGAAATGGTGGTCACACTCAGTGTTTGAAGTGTGCAGACATAAGGTCCACATGCTTTTCTGGATACTTCCTCTAGCCAGCTTGAAATGAGTCACCACCTATTAGTTCTCACTGAAGTCTCAAGTTCATTTCACAGCAGATAATTTGTTAGTTAAATGGGGTATCATTGATACCCCACTGTAGCTCACATCTTAGCCTTATCCCTCCTACCTACCCATCATATCAGTCCCTTCAGCATTCCAGAACAAACTGTCCTTGGAGTAGAAGAATAACTGTCCCTGGCCCTGGATTTGCTAAGAAAAATAAGAATGGAATTAGGCTAGAGAAATTTCATCTGCTCTGCTAGTGTCTGGTTGGTAGGGAGTCAACAAAATCTCCTGGTAAACTGTAACAAAGGCTGCTGAAAGGCTTAAAAGATTCAACATGGGCACTTTATCTTCATCTGTTGCTAGGAAGAGATCAGCAGCTAATGCAACCCATGCAATTTCTTGCCTGTAACGAGAGATCACAGTCAATAAATCTGAAATGTGAAGAAATAAAATAGTTTCTCCATGGGTGTTTCATAAGATTGCCTCTCCTTTAAGGAAGGTTTGAAACTAAACAACCTGATAATGTCCCTTAACGCTTCTTTTATGGAGGGAAAAAAATCTAATGCCTGGTTATTGAAAAAGTAATTGAAAACAAGATGTTGTAAATACCCTTTTTATCACTTTACTTATGTCATTTAATTAAAATACAACCTTGACTTTATACCTGCTGCATTTCTGGTACAATTCTTTTAAGAATTTAAACCAAACTGGAAGATTTATTGAAACATGTTCCTAGACACTAAAAACAATGTATGGTGATAATTTTCCTTTTGTGGTGCTAAGGTGGATATAACAAGACAACTTAACAAGTGAGCTACAACATCACATTTATATGGCACATCTATTGGACAGTGTCTCTGTAACATAAAGAAGATTTTTAGTAAAGGCCTGTATTCTGCTATCCTTGTCATGTTCAGCAGTGATTAGCAAACAAACAAATCATACCATTAACATATACTTTTGCAGTGGTATGCTATTAACCAAACAGGTGTCTATTGTACTGGAGTAAGAGCCTTTGCCATACATCAAATGCCAGAAGAAATACTAAACTGAGAAAGCAAAGAAAGAACCGTTCCTCTCGACTGTGCTGTATATGAGCACTGAGGTTCTCTCTCAAAGTGCAGAAATACCAGAGAAGACTGACAAGTGGGACCAATGACCCATTTAATACACCAATCATAAAAACAGAAAAAAAGTAATATACAGAATTTTTTACCAAATGAAAAATTGGCATGAGTAGACATGCTTGAGGTAAGCTTTCAATTAAATATGGAAAGCACAAACCTTGGAACTATGAGCAATCTGAGTACACCAAACAGGGCTGCTGCCATCTGACAAGTCTATTTCTACACTTTTCTGCAGCCTCATTTCTCTTGGCAAATGTGAAAATCTGATGCCTCTGGAGAACTGGGCTTGTCGACATGCCCACCAACCCCTTGCAATAGTAAAGCAATTTAGGTGAAATTAATCTTCATACAGCGGGGCCAGTACAAGTAACGTCTGTTTTAAACAGAACAGTTGTATAATAGATGCTTTACCAGGGTACAGTTCTGCACATTCCCACTCCATAGCTCTTCTTGCTCACTTTGTTAACTTGTTGTTTCAAGTGGGCAGTGACTTACATCTCACCATCCCAATTCTATCAGACCATCCTGTAGGTACTCTTCTGACAGCCAGTAGAGCTATAAGGCAGCCAATTACTATACTGTTCAATAATTCCTCCAATTATTTCACTGGGAAATTAGTCATGCTCTTCTATTCCATTGGTGATGCAAACCATATTTTTTACTTTCTTATTTTTCAAAAATGTCTAAGTGGTTCTCAAGGGTTTTGTTATTGACACAATGTCATGCACCTTGCACATTAATACAGAGTTCTTTAAATTAAATACCTATCTCCAACACCAGAAGCAGCAGTCTTGAACTAGACCTTTACCAAAGAGGCATTGGCACTCAGTTTCCTTGCTACTACCCCAGGCGATGCACAGACCTATCATCCCAAAAGAGAAACTGTTTTTTCCCTTCTATAACTAAGCTACATGCCCTATAAACATTTTCTTCCCCATATCCTTCCTAACATCCCCTGACCTGGCTTTATTTGCAGCTCACTCCCTCCTCTCACTAGAAGGACAACCAGTATATACTGCAAAGTAGAGATGTGTAAAAGATGACTCCTTTGGGTGGCGGAACTAGAGGCAGTGGAGTCTGTGGTACCATGCACATTCTGATCCAGGCTGTACTGGGAGGCTTGTCATGGGGATGGAGGATGGGGATCTATGCAGCAACAAAAAGTGTGAGTCTGAGAGGTTAAGAGAGGCCATAGGAGCTATTAGGGCTTGTCAATAAACATCTGCATTCTCCAGATTATGGGCCACTCTGGGGCTGGAATGTCCACTGGCATAACTTCAAGAGCACTGGAGGGCACCATTAGTCATAGTAATGCTACTCAGAATTGTTGTGTTGGTGCAATCTGAGGTCTCCTTCCTGCCCACACACTGTAACAGGGCTTGCAAAGGAGACTGTTAACTGACTCTCTTAGTTCCTGGTATGGGGGAGGGTTATTTATAGCTGTGTGTGTGTGTGTGTGTGTGTGTGTGTGTGTGTGTGTGTGTGTGTGTGTGTGTGTGTGTGTGTGTGTGTGTGTGTGTGTGTGTGTGGGAGGGGGGGCAGGGGGCATAGCTTTGAGTTCCTTTACCCTGCTTTGTGTTTAATCATCCCAGAAGGGGCTAGAACTGGGATGAGAATCTCAAACCAAGCCTACAGGTCAAATATTGGACTATTAGCAAAGCTAAATGAACATATATACCTCAATTCAGTGGCAAGAGACAGAAGGCCTTGCAAAGGATGCTTTATGTTATGATTGTATTAAGCTACGAATAGACATTGCATTTGTCCCTGGACAAGTTGTACCTGTGTTTGTCCTGGAAAAGAAATGTCCCAGGATTGGAGTGTACATACACTGCCTTTCTACTCAGGGTTTAGAGAGTGGCTGAATGTACTGCCATTTTCCTGCCATTGATGCATGACGCAATCCTGGGACAACCATTGAGGCACATTTTGGAATGCCACAGGAAAATCTGCTAGTACTACTTATCCAATTAACCTTTTTTTAGGATTTATCCTGGGAGAATGGACATGGACAGCTGAATGATTTCACTTTGTCCCAGGATAGACCATTAAAAAAAAAAAAAGAAATGTCTGTTTGTACCTTCATTGTCATAAACAGGCTATCTGGGGCTTCAGTGGTATGTTGCAAGGTTGAAAGGGACATTTAGCTTTAACAGCAGCCTTGCTATTTTGTTTGGGGTTCAGATACCTGGACAAAAGTGATGGGCTTGATTGAAAGTCTATGCATGAACTGATTTCGCTTTTTTAGAACCATTTGTTGTCTAGTCAGGATTATGAACAGGTACCTTTTCTATAGGTATAGCATTATGGAGCAGGGCTTACTAAAGGGATAGTGCCCAAGCAGAAGTGCTCGTCACTTTGCATGTGGAGTAGCATCTCATGGAATAAGTCAGGATCTCAATCTTGGATCGGTCTTTCTCGCAACATAATAGTATTTTAAAAGGAGCATCATTCTTCTTGTAATTTGAAAATTGTGAGATTAATATATGGTAGTGCAAGTGTGATATTGTAGCTATGATGGTACAGAAATTATGCCAGAGGCAAGGATTTCTTAGGTTTATATCTTTTATTGGACCAACTATATAATTGGGATAAAGTTAGATAAGCTTTTGAATAAAAGGCATTCTTTGTCAGGTCTCTGATCACAGGAAGTCATGCACAGCATAGTGAAAAAGAGCAGAGGGGAAGGTCTGAGGGAGATTCTCGGGGTAGCAGACACGAGTAGCAGAAGAAAATAAGCTGATTACTGGGAGATCAAGGTCTATCAAAAGGAAGGAGGATCATTCTTATATCTTGTGTGGAAAGAATTCAGGAGTTAATTAAAATATAATATGCCACAAATGTAATATCAGTGTTTAGCCCTTGGTTCTTAGGGCACCTGTACACATGCAGGGAGGCTGCTCCAATGCATTGCAATTACAGTGTGTTGAAGCAGACTTGATTAATCAAGTCTGCGGGAGCATGGTAATTACCGTGCTCCACCTCACTCTACTGTCATGTGTATCAGCATTCCCGTACTGAAAAAATGGCAATGGAGGCACTTTAAGTAAAGCTCATTCAATGAGTTTTAGTTAAAATGTCCCCACTTCCATATTTCAGTGAAGGGACACTGATGCACATGACGCTTTGGGCGCTTTAATTAAGCTCTTGGAGCTGCTCTAATTAAAGTGCCTCCCAGAAAGCATGTCTATAAATGCCATTAGTCTCCATCCAGCTTTCCAGCTTTTGCATTTTTATTCCCAAGTTTACCTTTTAAAGGTGTTGGGTAGATTTCTCTTGAGCACAAGGATAATGAAGTCAGAGAGGGTATGGTTGTTCTGTGAGAAATGTGCTCCTAATGGCATGTATGTCTCTGGCCTTTATGTGTTTTCTGTGAGAGTTCATTCTGGTGTGTAGCTGCTGTTTAGTTTCACCTGCATAGTTGCCATAAGGGCACTTGGTGCAATACATAATAAGTCATTTAGTTTTGTCATTTGACTTCTCAGATTTGACTTGAAACTAAAGAACTGATTTTTTTTTAAATGTAAGCCTTTCTTCACAGTCAAGAGGTCTCAAAAATAATGGTTGGAACTTTTTTTTCTATTTTTGTTTTGTTATATTTTTAAATCAATGCTGGAATTCTGGTGTATTCATGTGCCCCAGGGTCTAGGATTTAAAAAAAACTGCACACACCAATTTATGTGGTTACAATCAATGAGTGTTTTGCCTCCGTTGCTGAACAAGGGTCAAGACCAGTCTCCTAATGGGTTCTTAGATGGTCATCAGAGGGACACCAGACTACCAACTGTTGACGCTGACTTGATGCAGTCACTTGGATGGACTGGATGTATTTAAATCAGCAGGCCCGAATGAGCTGCATCCAAGGGTACTGAAGGAATTGTCTGGTGTCATAGCAGAACGACTGTCACGGCTATTTGAGCACTCATGGCACTTGGGTCAGATCCCGTTAGACTAGAAAAGGGCCGATGTGGTCCCTGTTTTCAAGAAAGGGAGGAAGGAGGATCTAAGTAATTAGAGGTCAGTTAGTCTTACCTCTATCCTTGGAAAAGTCTTTGAAAAAATTATTAAGGTTCATATTTGTGAGAGTCCAGCAGGCCAAATAATGCTGCAGGGCAACCAGCATGGATTCACAGCAGGTAGATCATGCCTGACTAATCTGGTTTCTTTTAATGACCAGGTCACAAAATGATTAGCTGCAGGAATAGAGGTGGATGTCATTTATACATGTGATTTTATGTCGTGATTTTAGGAAGTCCTTTGATACGGTATCTCATCCCATTCTCATAAATAAATTAAGAGACTGTGACAGATGATTACACAGTCTGGTGGGTGGCAAATTGGCTTGGGGGTCGCACCTAGAGAGTCGTGGTGGATGGGTCAGTATTGGCCTGTATGGAGGTGGGTAGTGGGGTCGCGCAGGGTTCGGTTCTTGGACCTGTACTCTTCAATGTCTTCATCAGTGACTTGGATGTGGGTGTCAAGTGTACTCTGTCCAAGCTCACAGATGATACTAAATTGTGGGGTGAAGCAAACACATCAGAGGGTAGGGAACAATTGCAGGTGGACCTGGCCAGGTTAGAAAGGTAGACAGAACACAGTAGGATGCAGTTCAATGAGGACAAGTGCAGAGTGCTGCACCTAGGGCGTAAAAATATCCAGCACACCTACTGACTCAGAAATAACCCTCTCCATAGCACAGAAGCAGTAAGGGATCTCAGAGTCATAGTAGACTCTAAGATGATGTAAGACTGAGGTAAGAAAACTAGTGGGGAAAGCACAGAGGTCCCAGAGCTGGAGGGAGTTGAGTGTCCAGGAGGAGTGGTCGCTCCTTAAGGAGATGATCCTCCAAGCTCAAAGGGAAGTAATTTCTACACAAATCAAAGTGGGCAAGAGGGCGCAAAGGCCCCCATGGCTCACCAAAAGCATCTGGGAATGTCTCCAAACAAAAAAGGAGGTGTACACCCGTTGGAAGCGAGGGGCCATCACAAGAGAGGGCTATACCTCGGTAGCTCGGGAATGTAGGGGGACGGTCAGGAAGGCCAAGGTGGAAATGGAGCTGGGACTAGTGACCCAGATCAAGGACAACAAGAAGTTCTTGTACACAAGGGCAAAAGAAGGTGCCAAGTAATGTGGGGCCTCTGCAGGACATGCTAGGAAATCTGGTCATCTCACCTGATGCCAAAGCTGACATATTCAACAATTTCTTTGCCTCCGTATTTCTGAGGAGGAACCTGGATATCTCCCCCACTGCCCCCCCCCCCCCA
>NW_005841864.1:3676706-3680294 GCF_000455745.1 Alligator sinensis
TGGGGAGGAAGAACCAGCAGCATACCTACAGGCTGGGGAACTCCCTTTTCGCCAGTGTTGAGACAGAAAAGGATCTTGGAGTCATCATTGATGACACAATGAACATGGGCCAATAGTGTGGGGACGCAGTCAGGAAGGACAACCATACCTTGTTGTGCATCCACAGATGTATCTCAAGCAAGTCCAAGGAGGTGATCCTCCCCCTCTATGCGATACTGGTCAGGCCGTAGCTGGAGTACTGCGTCCAGTTCTGGGCGCCGCACTTCAGGAGGGATGTGGCCAATATGGAGAGGGTCCAAAGGAGGGCCATCCACATGATCAGGTGTCAGCAGGGCAGGCCCTACAAGGAGAGGCTGAGTGACCTGAACCTGCTCAGCCTCCATAAGAGAAGGCTGAGAGGGGATCTAGTGACAGTCTACAAACTAGTCAGGGAGGACCAGCAGGCAATGGGAGAGTCCCTGTTCCCTCAAGCAATCCTGGGAGTTACAAGAAACAATGGATACAAGCTAGTGGAGGGTAGTTTCAGGCTAGACATTAGGAAGCGCTATTTCACTGTCAGGGCGGCTAGGACCTGGAACCAACTTCCAAAAGAAGTGGTGCTGGCTGCTACCCTGGGGGTCTTTAAAAGGAGGCTGGACGAACATCTGGCCAGGGTTGTTTGACCCCAGTACTCTTTCCTGCCATGGCAGGGGGTCGGACTAAATGATCTCCTCAGGTCCCTTCTGACCCTACCAACTATGAAACTATGAATATGAGTCATCAGTTTGACTAAATCATCAGCGAAGCTAACCACACTTTATCATGCATCAGCAAATGCATGACAAATAAAACAAAGGAGGTGACACTTCCCCTCTATGCGGCATTGGTTGGAGTACTGCATCCAGTTTTGGGTGCCATACTTTAAGAAGGATGTGGATAACCTTGAGAGGGTCCAGAGGAGGGCCACTTGTATGGCTAAGGGTTTGCACGCCAAGCCCTATGAGGAGAGACTAAGGGACCTGGACCTCTTCAGCTTCTGCAAGAGAAGGCTGAGAGGTGATCTTGTGGCTGCCTACAAATTCATTTGGGGAGGGGGTGCAGCAAGGAACCAGAGATGCTCTGTTCACCAGGGCGCTTCTTGGGGTAACAAGGAACAATAGTCACAAACTGACAGAGAGCAGATTTAGGCTGGACATCAGGAAGAACTTCTTCACGGTAAGGGTTGCCAGAATTTGGAATGGGCTTCCAAGGGAGGTGGTGCTCTCCTCTACCTTGGGGGTCTTTAAGAGAAGGCTGGATAGGCATCTGGCTGGGGTCATCTGACCTGACCAGGGCAGGGGGTTGGACTCAATGATCCGTTGAGGTCCCTTTCGAACCTAGCATCTATGAATCATTAGTCTCATATGAGTTGGCAATGCAAAATATTGGATACAAAGTTTAATGCTAAACCACAACTCTTGATATAACCTATGTAGAGACATGGCCTAATTCATTTTTCTCTTCTTGTGACTGAAGTTCTAGTTAAGTGACAGTTTATTAAGTGATTGTTGCAATAATTCCGTTTTTTGTAACAGCTGTGATAATATGTAAACTTGCTTTCCATTTTTATTAGAAATTCATTGGCCCTGATGAGCATGGCTTAACTTCTCTGCACAGAAAAGAAAAGCATTTTTCCATGAAGAATTTGTTTTAAAGTACAAACTGCAGTGAGAACTTTAAATTATTGATTTCTACTGTGAATTATGACTCAAAGATTTATGCTTAGAGCCATACATTCAGTGTTTATGTCTAATGCCAAGTTGCAGGGAAATATTTCTGACAATATTTTCCTTGTGCTCTGCACTGACTGATCTAAATTTACAGTTGACCTCTTTGACAATAATTCTGTCAGTGGATAGGTCCTTTAGGCAAATTGCCAGTTCAGATCTGAAACACTGCAAATGGAAGAATGCAGAAAGTCTTCTGAATTAAAACTCTAGTGTGAGTAGGAGATGTAAATTTTTCCTGACAAAGCTGGCATTACAGTTCCTTTTTCAACTCTCTCCTTTATCACTTTTCTTCCAACCAAGGGGAAAAAATTGATTTTTTTTCCCCTTCTGGGTAGAGTCCAATCATGCTAAAATGCTGATGTACTAAATGCCAATTACTCATTATTACTCTTGAAACTTTGCCCTCATAGATGAAAATTTGTGGTCACTAAGAAAGTTTCAGTTAGTTCTTCACTCTAAACTGAAATAGCTTTTCTACAAACTACTAATGGAAAAGTTTAATTTTGGATTAGTCTGGAAGAAGAGCATTCTTAATAATAATTTGATGCAGGGGTCTATGGGCTATATATTAATGTTGTAATTTTAGGAAATTATTTGACTTATGTCTGTGTGTGTGTTCCATGCAGTTACAAATATTAATCTTAATCATATTTGTACCATATTTGTATTGTTTATCAGTTTGTTTTCTTGGCTACACATTCACTATTACAAATGAGGTATTAAGATTTTTTTCACAATGGTAATAACAAAAATAATTATCATTCCCTAGTGGTGATAGCTATTTTCCATGACACAAAAAGAAAGCTTTCAGGGTATGTATAATTAGTATACATAGATAAGCATTTGTTCTGGCATCCATTGTTCACAGGTTATCCATGCCATGTGGGAATGGTCAAATATGCTTGACAGGTTAGGACTCTCAATCTCTAACTAGTTTCTAGCTAGTGAGTAACTTAGACTTCATAGACAAGAAGCCCTTAATAACATAGCTGGATATAAAATAATGATTATTACTGACACATTCTCATAATTTCATATAGGTAATATGTCCATACCTGTTGAAATCTAGCTGTATATTTGCAGCCATACTGCTATCAGATCTCAAAATCAGCCAAGAGGGGTCAGGTTATTATTAAGTGTTTCATTTTTGTCTCTCTACAAAGTAAGTATTATAGGAAGAGGTGACAGTGATTTACTAAGAGATATGCTTTCTCAGTGAATGGATGCAATTGCATTCTGCTGCTGTAGTTGTTGTCTTTCAGATGGGCTGTAAAAATAGGACTCCGATTAAATCTTTAAACATCTTGGGTCACTTTGATAGATTTGGGTTTAACCCCAGTGTCCTAGAGAAAAACGAGCTTAGATAAATGCATTGTGCTTTCCTCAGATTCTCCTGTCATATAATTAATGCTTTACTTCAGGATCCAAGCTATTGTGTGATACAAGGCACAGGATGAATTATGTACCTTGGGTTGTGCTTCACCAGATCCAGCATTCACAGAGGGGAGATAGGTAAGTTAGCCATAAGAACTGACAAAAAGGATCCATTTTAAATTCTGCCCTTTTGTGATGCTTAGACACTTTATTCAGGGAAGTTCTTTTCTCCCCTCAGGATTCACAGCCCTAAACTCGAAGTATTTTCATTCAAAACCAAGCAAGGGTCATGGTATTCTTTATAAAAATAACCCAAAGTTGAAGAACTTGTATCTTCAGTGTTTGGAAAACTCACTCAGGATGCTGAAAACTGATTCCATTTCTTTTCCCTGCCTAATGGCATTTCAACCCACATTTCCCACTGCTCAGGAGAGTGCCCTAGTCACATTCTCAACCCTTCCTGCTG
>NW_005841864.1:3680325-3684331 GCF_000455745.1 Alligator sinensis
GCTGAAGCTTTTCCTCTTGGCATCAAAGAATTCAAGATGCATTGGGGCAGGTTGAGCTAGAGAGTGAGCATGATTCTGAAGGGGCAGGCCTGCAGATCTTGGTAACTAAAAGTGCATCAGACTAGTTTTTACAGTTTTTACAGTATTAAACTAATACATTTATTTAAGTCAGTGGGGCCTAGTTAAACTCATCCTAGGGCACTGAAAGAATTGGCTAAAGAAATCTCGGAGCCACTGACAATATTATTTGTTGTCATGGATGGCAGGTAAGTGGACATGATATAACTATTTTAATAAGGATTTTCATACTGTCCCACATAATGTTCTAATAAGCAAGCAAGAAAAATGTGTTAGATTGAATTTTTATTAGGTGAATACATAATTATTTGACCATCCATAGGCAAAGGGTAGTTATAAATAGATAGATGTCAGAGTAGCAAGAGGTCGCCACAGAGGTCCACTGGGGGCTTTTCTGGGTCCAGTGCAATTTACAATTGTTAATTGGTTGGATGCAGGAACAGAGCGTTTTCTAATCAAGTCTGCAGAAGAAACTGAACTAGAAGGACTGGCAAGCACTTTGGAGGGTAGGATTAGAATTCAGTAGGGCCTTGGTAAAATGGAGAACTGGACTATAAGGAATAGAATGAAATTCAAGACAGACAAATGTAAGGTGCTACCTGTAGGAAAGAAAAACACAATGCACACATCCAAAATGAGGGAGAACTGGCAAGGTAGCAGTATTACTGAGAAGGCTCTAGGCTTACAGTAGATCACAGATTCACCATGATTAGAGGTGTACTGATACATTGGTCCAATATCGGATTGGTAGTGATATAAAGAAAACTGGCTGTATTGGATATTGGCCCAATGGGGCCAATAATTTGGCAGATAAATGCCTGTGCTGCACACAGCTGCAATGCAGCACTTAGGTAGTGAGGAGCACAGCCAGCAGTGTGGAGAGCTGCCTCCAGCTGGTAAGTCCGGTGTGGTGGAAGGGGAATGGGGAGGGAAGGGACATAGGGGGGCAGAGCAATGTCCCCCGTGGTGTGGGAAGGGGCAGGGGCAGGTGTTACCCAAGCAAGGTGGGGGGAGCCAGAGCTGTGCCTTGTCGCGGGGGGGGGGGAGGGCAGCTCCCACCACTGCTTGCACCCTGGGAGGGCATGGGATGGAGTGAGCCAGATCTGGGGCAGGGCGGTGGGGGCTGCAGCTGGGGCTGTGCGGGGCTCTTCTCGGTGGGGGCTGGACACAGAGCGGGTGCCAGTGGTGCTGGGAGGATACTGCATCCACTCTAAGTTTTGCTGCTGCTCTGCTCCCAGCGCCACCACTGCCAGTCGCTCAGCGCAGCCCCGGCTCTTCCTGGCATGTGGGTGGAGGTGGGACATTGAGCCAGGGCTGTGCCAGGTGGCTGGTGTTACACAAATTGCCAATTGCCTAAATCATGAGCGAGACTTTATAAAGGGGGATAAGGCAGAACGCCACGTTTATTGATTACATGAGTTAGACATAGAGGTTGTGACTCATCATCTATAGAAGTACACAGAAAACACCATGCACATTATCACACACAGACATACATACACACAAAACAACCATTCTATGCATACAGACAGACACGAGATATAGTTACCAGCAATAGTTGCTCAATGTTAACATGGGGTGGCCAACCCGTGTTCACTGAGTAGCTGAGATGTTGTAGCTGATGATGGTGGTGAGCTGGAGCAAGGTGAGAAGCTGGCACGCCTGTGCTCCGGAAGGAAAACAGAAGATTTCTCACCCAACTTGGCATCGTTTGTGTTCTCCTTATATATGGTTTTTAGTCTCTGTTTTACTTCTTGGGGGTTTTCCATGCTTAGTCTGTATTTCTAGCAGCTACTCTGCATCCGTCTTTTCCTTATCTCATATTGAGTTCACTCCAGTTGTAAAAGATGGGTCTCAGCCTTGAAGCTTTCTTGTTGCCCACATGGCAGCATTTTTGCTTCTGTTATCTCCTTTGTGCCCTCAAGCTTCAAAGGGATTCTTCAGCCATTTGTTAGTTAGTTGCTGGCTGGGGGTTTTCACCTCTGGTGCCTTATTACTTACATAAACAATTACATCCTCTCTCCTTTTCTCATGCAAGCTCCCATTCACTCTTCACTCACCCCTTGCCCATATCTCTCTCATGCCCGGGGCATACAAAGTTTATTCACTTGTGTCAAGCTGGAAGCATCATAGAATATAGTCAAGCAGCTACTTTTTAAAAAACAGAAATCAAATTATTGCAGGTGTGCTAGATTTAACTATACTAAGAAAAGTTTAACCAAATGCTACAAATGCTACACTGGTGGCAGCGGTGCTGGGAGCAAAGCAGCAGCAAAATTTGGGGTGGATGCAGCATCCTCCCAGTACTGCCAGCACCTGCTCTGAGCCCAGCCCCCACTAAGAAGAGCTCCACACAGCTCTGGCAGCAGCCTGCCCTGCCATGCACAGAACTGGGTGGCACATGCCCCCCCATAACCTCCCGGGGTGCAAGCAGTAGCCCCCCATGAGCTGCAGTTCTGCCTGCCCCTGCCCCCTTGCTCACTGTGGGGGGATATTGATCTGCCTCCCCCACACCCCTTTCCTCCCCACTCCCCTTCCACTACACTTGACTTACCAGCTGAAGGCAGCTGTATCAGAAATTGGATCGGTATCGGCCAATATGCCTCCTTAAATATCAGCTATCGGTATTGGCCCCAAAAATCTCTATTGGTGCACCCCTAACCATGAGTCAGGAGTATTATGCTGCAACAAAGAAACAAAGCAATCTTGGGTTGCATTAATTAGGGGCCCCTCTACACATGCAGGTGAATGCGCAATTGGATCTAATGCACAATCCACACAGTTGCTCCTCCTGCTATGCCACACGCACATGGCAGGAGCCATGGTTGTGGAATTGCATTAGAGTCCATCATGCCTTATTGCTGGTGCAGGGGCAGCCTGATTCTGGGCTTCCCCTGCACCAGCAAGAAGCAAGCTCCTATGGCTGGGAATCCCTACTAATGAGGTTCCCAGCTGTGGGGGTGTCCCACACACCTCCATGGCTGGAAGACCAGCTGTTGCAATGATCTCCCAGCCATGGGGGCATACCATGCACCTCTGTTGCTAGGAGATTGTAGCTGCAGTCTCCCACCTGTGAAGGTGCGTGAAGCCCCCCCTATGGCTGGAAGCCCTGTCACCTGTGAGCTCTCAAGCTCAGGGGATACATGTACCCCTCCCCCTCTACCCAGCTGATGGGGCTCCCAGCCACAGAAGCCCCTGGCCACACGTTCAATTAATGGCATGATAGGAAGCAGCTACAAAGTTATCACCATATTTTGTGCAATAACTTTGTAGCTTATTCCTCTTTTTATCACACCATTAATAAGTTGAATGTGTGGCCAGGTGACCACTTAAAGCATGATTAACTGGCAGTCCATAGAGAGGAAACTGGTTAATCACACCTTAAGTGTAATGTGTAAATAGAGCCTGGCAGTATTATATATAAGTAGGGCCTGATTTAAGTCATGGGCCCAGCTCAATAATTGTGGCCCTATCATGGTGGGGGCCACCATTGTTACCAGATTTGCCCATTACTTTGGGGTGTGCTCATTTAAGGGATACATTTCTAGGGTCTTGGTAATTCTGTCAATGTGCTGCTTGTGTTACTTGTGTTTCTATATGGAGCTGTATATCTCCCTTCTGCAAGTCCTCACCCCCAATGGAGCTATCTTGCAGGACTCTGTTTCAATGGGGCTGGGTTCCTCCAGTCACCAAATCAGTCATACACACAAACACACACAAATTAACGTGACACGCCTGACCCGGCCGGGTTGATCAGCATGAACAGGCTGACACCCTCATATGCCAAGAATCAGTTCATCAGAGCAACAATAAATTGCAGTCAGACACAAGCACACAAGTAAGCAGAATCCCTCTGAATCCGGCTGGGTGTCCAGCTGACACCCTCATGGGCCAGCATTCAGTTCATAAGGGCACATCTGAGTCAAAC
>NW_005841864.1:3684948-3687361 GCF_000455745.1 Alligator sinensis
AAACAATAGATAGCTTGCAGCATCAGGATTTTGGATTTTCACTTGTTGTGAACAAGCCTCAGTTTAGCATGACTTTTCCAGATCTTACTATAGTCTTTTAACAGACTTAAGGCAATTATTGGAGTGTTCATAACCTTTGGGCAGGAGGACTTCCACCAGTTGTCCTGGGAAAAATATGACAACACTTGTGGTCAGGGCTCCAACAGGCTGGATGCTGTGATGAACCCTTTACCATTGTTCAAATGTTGCCCATACCCGCTATGACTCGGTCTCTTCCCTCAGCATTCCCTAACCCAGCAACCGAGTTTTAGTCAATCAAATTTAAATAGGCCTCCCATAGTGGGACTGGGGAATGTACGGTGCGAGATGCCTATTAAACTTAGAGGTGTGTGCGCGTCGGGGGGGAGTCCTTTGTAAATCCAGGTTAGAATTGATCTGATTAAATGCTGAGCTGGGTGTGCGTAAATGTGGGTTGATTAGCATCTGGAGCACAGATTCCCCATTATGCAGTACTCCCCTGCTTCTCTGATCCCAGAATTCACTGCAGTCTCTGCTTCAGGCTTTCTGTTCTCCATCTCTCATGTAAATGAATGGTCATCTGGTTAAATCTCGGATGCAAATGAGACCTAGGGCAGTTGTTTCACTCTTGTCACCCTTATCTGGAGGGTTTTAGGTGCGTCTCCCACTGCATCTTAATTAGTTTCATTTATGTAGAGGAGGGGAGGGAGGTGAATCCTTTGTGAGTCAGACAGGCTGTGTCCTGTGCCAGTTTTCCCTAAGAACACAGAGCTGAGACGTAACACCATTTTTGTGTCCAGTTTCACGCCCTCTGCATGCCCATTTTTGTGCCCTCTGCATTTCCCCCCCACCCCGATTGGCTGAGGGGGCAGGTTTAGGGCCATCTGGATACCTGAGCCTGGCTCAGTGTGAGACTGGGGTTAGGAATCAGGGGTATCCAACAGGGAAGGGTGGAGGGATAAAGCTTCCAACTCACCTGGGGACCCACCTGGCTGCTGGGAAGTGGGGCAGGGGGTGGGTGGATTCACCTAGTAGCATGCCCAGCACCAGGCAGTGAGGAGCTTAGCAGGGGGGATGTCAGAGGCAGCTCCAGTGCCAAGTCTCTCTGCCCACCTCCTCTCCCCAGTGCTGGCAGAGCAGGGCCCCTCAAAAGGCAGTGGTAGGTGGAACCCCGTGGTACTATGCAGTGGGTAGCGGGCAAGCTGCACATCAGTATGGCCAGGAATAGGGACTGGGAGCTGCACAACAGCTCAGGCACCCCCACCCCCCGACCCCCAGCTCATAGGGAACAGGCTGTGAGGTGGAGCACTGTGCCTGTGCTGGTTGCCCCTGCCTGGGCATCTAGCATCATGCACCTGCCTGAGCCTTGGGGAGCTGAACTCTTGAGCTTCTTTTCAAACAGCCCCTCTACTACCCAGTGCCACCTTTGTGGCACTGGCGGGAGAAGTTGTTTGAAAGGAAACACAGGGACTGAGCCCCTCAAGGCTCAGGCAGGCGCATGTGCAAATCACAGTTTTCTTGAAAATCACTTAATTTTGTGATTTTTCATGAAAAATGAGAAATTGTGATATAAACCAGATCCTATATATAAGATACACAAAGGTACCGCTCATCAGCATTGGTTAAATCAGCACTGTATCCAGTTCTTGACACCACATTGTAAGAAAATATAGAGAAACTATACAGGATCCAGAGGTGAGTAAGGAAAATTAGTAAAGGGGATGGAATTGAAGCCATATGAGGAAGGCTAACAGAACTAGATATGTCTAGTCTTGAGAAAATGAGATTAAGAGGGGACATGGTAATCATTTTAAAATATTTAAAACTTTGATAAGGAAGAGGGAGAATAACTGCTCTCCCTTGCCTTGGAGGGTAGGACAAAAGGTAATGGATTTAAAGTGTAGCAACACAGAATTAAATTAAACTTCAAACAAACAAAAACAAAAAAACCCTCTTCCTTGGTTTCAGAATGGTAGGAAGATAGAGCAAGCTCTAAGATAATCCATTTTCTGCCACAATGAGATGCAGGATACTGGGCTAGGTCCATCTGCAATCTGACTCACTTTGGTATTTCTTATACTTGTATATCTAGGAAAGATTCAGAATCTCCTTCACTGAAGGTTTTCAAGAGGAATCTGCATAGAGATTTGTCTGTGATAATACAGGAATAGCACATCCTACATTCATGCAGGGGAGGAGCATGCAATTTTTTTTATATAGAAGCTACTGCTGTATAGAATCCTGATCTTCCCTGAGATCCCTCGATGTTACTGTAATGTGAATAATTAGAAATAATAATGTAAATCTAATTTGTTGTTTACAGATTAAATGGATACAAGATCATTTTATTAATTTCTTTGTATACTTGTTTTGACATGTATGACAAACATTCCTG
>NW_005841864.1:3687392-3704075 GCF_000455745.1 Alligator sinensis
TGCTTCAATGAATTTCCCTTTTCATAAAATATTTCAAAACTGAGTAAATATTTATTTCACCAAATAAATCTTTTTATATAAAAATAACCTGTTCCTTGACACATTACATTTATTGTGCAATTAACTGCTTAATTGTACAATACATTTAGACATGTAACATGTGCAAAATAATTATCACATGATAAAAATAGCCAGTTAGCCACAAAAATAGCCAATCAGCTGCAAATAACTTCCTTGAAAAATATAGAACACTTTTATAGCTGGTTTCTATCAAGCTTTAATTTCACACATTGTGTGATAGGTCTTTGCTGGGGCCTCTGGCATTTTAAGGTGCACTATGCCTTTCCCCACTTAACCATCCATCTATCTGCTGATGCCCCTACCCTGCAGGGGCTGCAGAGTAAGAAACTTTAAAATGCTTGGTTGCTAGGGAACTGGGCTGAAGATATGACTTTCAGATATGCTGGGCCCCGGGGAATGGCCCCAGTATCCTGAGGCTCTGGGACTTCTAAAACACTGAACATGCAGTTGGGCAGTCCCAGGGCCAGCTAATAATCAGCTGATTGTCACCAGGAACTGGACAGCCCAGGGACTCACACCTGCCCCAGGACTCTGGGATTGAGTCTATCAATCAGCTGATTGTCAGATCCAGCCCTACACAGTCTGGGGTCTTCAAATGGCTCTGAAGCTATCCCAAACCAAGTCCAACAAGCAGCTGATGGTCAGATTTGACTCTGGACAACCCATGGTCTTGAACCCTGGACTGGGGACAGCTTCCCTCTGCCTGATCTGAAGGACTGGGCTTGAGGCAGCTTCCGAAGGACACAGTTGGGATCAGAGGAATTTATGTCCCATCCTAAACTTTGCACCTCCTGCCATGCGTATCTGGCAGTTGAGATATGCTACAGAGGATTCAAGTGTACATGGCTTTTAGCATAAAGACTAAACTAGATGTTTAAAATAAAGCCACAGTATGATCCCACATTATTGAAAAACGGATAGGCAAAGTGTGTATTTTAACCAACTTTAAATTCTTAAGTTTCTTTAAGTTGTGTCTGACAATGAGAATGGAATGCAATATGAGCAAAGAACTGGGTAGGAGAATTAATATAAATTTTAGACTGACAGGTAAAAATATTTAGAGGGGGGAAGTCAAGGAGAAATTAGCATCAGAAATATATTAAAAATAAACAGTAAACATCAAGATGAATAGGGAGAATTCCCTTTAGTGCTAATTAGGAAAGTGAAAAGTCAGGACTATAAGGGTAGATGATAGTAAAAAATAATTAAAACAGCATGAAAAATGTCCAAAAGTTTGTGCATCAGGAGAGCTGTGTTCTCTGCTGTTTGCCTTCCCATTTAATTTCTTTTTACTCTTTAGTCATCTTATCACTAATAGATCTGGTCTTGAACTACAGATTTCAGATTAATTCAGCCATTGCTAAACTGGGGTTATATTTTTAGCCACCTCCAGTTTTAGAGAAGCTCTGCATATTTCAGTGTCTCATTTAAATACTATCAGTCTCATTTAAATACTATCTATGCTTACCGAAAAAAACACAATCTGTTATAAAGTAACACATGTCAATCATAATCCAGGCCAAATCCACTTCTTGCATCATCAGGTACATAATTTATAAGGGTGTGTATACACAAGTTCCAGAGGAGCGGGGGGCTTTAATTAGAGCACCTCTGAGAGCCGCTCTTAGAGCGGGGTGCTTTAATTAGAGCACCTCTGAGAGCCGCTCTAATTGAAGCACCCTGAGTGAGCCATGTATCAGCATCCCCATGCTGAAAATTGGTGGTGGGGGTGCTTTAACAAAAAATGGCAGTGGGGGTGTTCAAGCTTTAGTTAAAGTATCCCCGCTGCCATTTTTCAGTGCAGAGATGCTAATACACGGCACGTTGGAGTCTTCTCAATTAACTGAGTCTGCTCCAACGCGCTGTAATTACAGCACGTAGGAGTAGTCTCACTGCATATGTATAGGCACCCTATCAGTCAGTTTCTCCCAGTCTGTCTTGTCCTGGGCAGGTTCCAGTAATCTGCTCAAATTGTTAACTTGTAAGGTTGCTACTTTAGACCTTAATGTACTGGAAAGATCCCTCTGCATCAACATCCCTTCCTTTTGTATTGAGGCTGCCAAAATAGGTCTTGCATGGGGAGCCCATTCTCAGAACATAGCCAACATAAATACACCTTCTTACCTATATGTTTTGTGTGTCTGGTAATAACTGAGCAGTTCCAAGATCTCGGCATACTCAACTACATTCTGTCCAACAATTTTACTTTGACTATCCATTGTAGGCCTCCATAAAGAAAACTGTATAATATCTTCTGGATAGGCTTGTTTTTTCATAGCTCCAGTCCATACAAGACTATGCTTAGAAAGTACATGTATTCATGCCAATTAATGCCCACAGTTATCACACTTAAAACACTATATTGCTAGCTGCCTATAAAGAGTGAACATACATGTTCTTATCCATGTAAATCTGAATCAAGTAAGAATAATGGCCACTTCTTACTACTGTGTACTAGTCAGTCTATTTATTAGAAAACAGTTAGGATCAGTGAGAAATTTTCCTAATATAGTGTAATATAATTAAGTGCACACACAGATGGACATAACTAGGACAGGTCAAACAGGGCATCCATGCCAGGTAGTGACTTGAGGGGGGTGAATAAATAAATATTGACATCCCTCATCTACATTGTAGTATAGTTAATAAATATTGTCTGTTTTCTTGTAGGTGTTATAGTAGAAGTGTTCTTGTAAAGGAATTTGAACAGTATGGACTATTGATCTGCATGGTATGGTAGCTATTATGGTCAGATTATCCTATCTGTATAGAACCCTGGTAATGTCAAATGTAATGCAATGGAATAAACATATTTTATATTCTTACAATAAATTTCTTTCTCACAGGAAGCTTTTATGCCTTTGCCTCAAAAGCATCTCACCTTTAAAATATCAGCAATTCCTCCCTCTCCTTTGTCTCCCCACCTCACCCAGTGAAAGCTGTTCCATTGAACAAACAATTCAAAAGGCATTGGTTCAGAAAGACAAAAAGCACAAAAGCAAATGTGACTATCAGTTAAGGCACTAATCTAGAAGAACACATCTTTTGTTCCCATTCCCATAAGTTTTTATGCAATTTAAATAAAATTAATTATTCCAACGATATTTTTACAACAGATCAATATATTTCTCTTTATTTTGATAGGTTTATTTAGAAAATAGAATACATATTAAGAATTTCAGATAAGAATCAGTAAAAATAGAGTAGTGTGAAAGATACAGAGTGCAAAATAACTTCCATAGATTATTATTCTATACAATGCACTGCTCATAAAGAATATGTGTCCAAGACTAACCTGCATGTAGAATATTATTCCATGACCAATAAAAATTGAACAAGAGAAAGAACAGATAAGTTCATCTATTAATTTCTGGCCAGCGATAACAACCATCTTGCCAAGCCCACTAGAAAATTAATCTATCAGGTTCTTTGCTAATTTGAAGAAGATGCCCAGCCATGGTTCTTCATTTCTGGGAATAAAAACAAAAACAAAAATATTCTTAGCCAATGGCTAGAAAATGCATGAAACACTAACCTGGGGGTGCGATTTAGTTTCAAATTCTTTTAATTTTTCTCATACAAATAAGCCCATTGACATCAGCACAACTTGTACAGATCAAATATACAAAATCACTCAGACAAATAGTTGCAAATTTCCAAAGACTGCATCTCTATTAAAAATAAAATTCACAACTGTGCTTTTCATTATATGCCATATAACATTCATTCAAAAGATTTGGTTGAACTGTATAAAGTCAGATTAAAAATATACTTTCTTCTGAAATGGGTCTTTATATCAGTTCTTGAAATGCAACAGGCTTTTTCTGTTTCATTCTTGTTGACCTATTGTATAATCACATGTTGGTGGAAAGAGACAGCAACCCAAAAGAATATTCTGTGTTGAACAGATTTTCATTGTAAACTCTGCTTTCTCTTCCCTCCCCCTCATAAGATTGAAAGCCTCCATGCTGTTATGCCAGATGAATGCAACTAAGTTATAATTGTCTCCCATTTTTCATGAAGGCCTGAAAGGACAGCGTTATGTTGATTTAATCAGGTGTGGAAGGAATTCAGCATTGTTATGGTATATGGTGATTGTTAATATACAGCAGTTTTGGGGGGGAAGGGGACCATATTTTACCCATGTCTATGAATCCCTTGCAATTCTTAAAACAATGGCAGGAGGTTAAAAGAAGCATATGTCAAAGCAGCCTACAGGCAAGAACTGGGAAACTCAAAACAAAAAAAATGGCTAGAGAAACGAAGACAGATAATTTGGTCAGGCTCCTGACAGACCAGGGAGGGAAACCAACTTAGAAAACCTAAATACAGTTACATTTGCTTAGAAATGAGCAAAGAGAACATTTTTGTGGCAGGGAACAGACTACACCAGGCAAGAACAGGGGAAGCTCCTGTGGTAGGAGAGGAATAAAAGAGAAGCAAAGCTCATTGGCCTCCAGTGGCAGAAGCAAAGCTGGTGCGATATACCCAGCTCCACATTCTGGGCTAGCTGTCCAAGTAGCTATTATAGCAAATGCTTCCTGTCAGAAGGCATAGTGTAAGGAAAGGAGCTGGTACTTCAATAGCTGCCAGCTATGCCTAATAGTAATCCAGTTAAAAGCCAGAACCAGCAGGGCAGAGGAGAACAGGAAAGGTGCCCCAGAAATTCACAATCAAAAGGAATTCACTCAAGAAAGAATTATATAGCCAACCTAACACTGAGACTTTCTTACGACACTAGGGAGTATAGCACAAGTGTTTAGTTACATAGGAAAGAATTCCTTAGTGATAAATTATCTTGACAAACAGATCACTGCTCCTGAGTGTCCTAAGTACAATGCCATAAAAAGTCTCATAGACTACCTACAGGATTTTCCGAAATACACTGTTGATATTCAGGCTTGGTCAGCCTACAAATAGAGTTGGCAGAATTCAGCAGCATTGGCAGGCACAAACTGTGATGCCAATGCTACTGCACAGTAGCAATGAGTAGCTCACCACTACTGCACCGTAAGGTCAGAAACAATCTGTACGCCTCCAGGACTGTGCAGTAATGGCAGTTACTGTGCAGTCATTTAGTACTTGTTAAAATAAGTACTAAATGACTGCCCAGTAACAACTGTGCAGTCAGGCACACATGTAGAAGTGCTGTGTAAGTATGAATGAGGGGCCTGAAAGACGGTGTAAATTATAGCAGTTCAAACTCCCCTGCATTTACTTGCAATCACCGCTGAATTAAGCCCAATGAAGGCCAAATTTAATGAGCTGTGCAATGCAGTCTTACAATGCTAATGTAAACTCTTCCAACTTTGATTAGCAGAAGCAGCAACATATTAATTTTTAAAAGGGAATGTTCTGTTTAGTGAACCTTTCTGTCAAAATATATCTTGAAGTCCTTGAAGATGGAAAGCTAAACAAGGTGTCAAAGTAAAACATGAAGTAGGCTTGTCAGCTACCTTTAGCAGGATAGACTGCATGATAGAGATTTCCAGTAATATTACATTACAATGAAATCCTATTCTAAGAATTACTGATAAAACAATAAAATATTTATTAGAATCAATTATGTATGTCTCAAACCATTTTATCTACCTAGCCATTTAACAATAGCTTTGAAATGAATAAAAATGGATACATGCATTAAAAAGCCTCAAACCTTTATTCCTTCATCAGTTTTGCTCTCTCAAAATTTGAATACATTTTCCAAAAAACTCTGTTCTGAGTGAGCATATAGAGGCAATTTGAGTGTGCTCATCTGTGACTCTTCAGGAGGATTGAGATGGGAACAGTAATGGCACACTGAACTCATATGAGCTAATCACATTGTGCTTCATTACAGCATTGGTATAACTTGTAATGTTCAGGGAAAATGTGGCTGTCCAGGATAATTTGTAAAGTTCTGATCAGTGTGAGAATGAAGGATCTGTTCCAGATGATGTCCTTCTCCATAAATGCAACTGGGCAGGTACAGGTTCTTGTTCTGGAATGGGAGAATGTGAATAATAACTTTTTCTATGATCAGACACTTACATGGAGCGGTTTGATGTAAGGCAAAAATTGTTTCTGGTAGTTATCTTATGAGGATTTCTGGAACCAGTTCAGCCAGGTGCTTGTGACATAGCTGCACAACAACCTTCCAGTAGGGGGGAAGGGAGATGGCTGTCCATGTTAGACGAAGGGGAGGGGAGGGGGAAGAGGGTCAGAGGAAGAGAACTTACCAGGGTAAAGAGCACATATCTAGGGGAGAGTGAGGGAGAATAGGATGAAGAGAGTAAAGCAGTACCTGCTGGAGGGTAGGATAGGTGGAGAGAGCAAGGAGGACTGTGGATGGGATCAAGAGCATGGTGCAGGGCAGGGAAGGAGACTCGATGGGCTAAGCTGCTTGCTGCTGAATCCTTGTACTCATGGGCCAGATCCAGTCACTTCAGGGGCCAGATCTGGTCTGTGAGATGTAGGATGAGTACCATGGCCCTAAAAGATTACAATATGTAGCAATGTGTCAATGGCCTGGTACAGCATTCTTCTATCGTCACTCTTTTTCTCAGATATGTGTACAGTAGCACCTAAACATCCTTTTTCTGTATGTCATCTACACAGATCACTATAAATTTATATTATATATTTCTTGTATGTCAAGCTGTGCAAATTATGGTATTGTTGTGGGGGGAAAGGCTGTTCTTGAGATCTCTCTGAGAAACAGGCACAACTTGTTCATCATGGCTGTTGTTATGGAATTATCCACTGTACTGGTTGTTGATCATTCAATAGTAGATTTCTGCTTAGGACATGCAGGTTGGGTGACAATGTTGGAAACTGCATTCCATGTCTGACTGGCAATGGGAAAAAAGGAAAAAAAGAAATGAAAAGAGAATTACAATCCTGCTTTTGTCTGTGCTTGAGGCAAAGAAAATAATTTTCATTTACACCACTACATTTATGGAGCCTCATCTAGTAGAACTGTTTCACAGGGAAGATGCCTGAAAAATTCAATGATCTGAATGACAACCTTTTTTTCCCTGTCTTAGTCATAGAAAAGTAGATCTGGAAGGGACTCCTGGAGGTCATCTAGTCTAAACCTTCCTGAGGCAGGATCCATCTATACAAACCATCCCATACCAATCCTTGTCTAACCTGTTACTAAAACTCAACCCCACAATCAGTCCTGTTCACAACTTCAGCTGCAAGGGCTGTTAAGAGAGATCCAAGAAAGAGGTCCACCTGCCCCCTACAGTGAAAAACAAAATCCCACAGTCCATACCAATTGACAATGGGGTACATTTCCTTCCTAACCCCACGTGGTGGTTGGTCTAACCCTGAACAGAGGGGCAAGGTTTAAGTCCCAGCAGGAACACTGGCACACTCCAGTCACCAACACCCAATGCTTTTGAAGTAGTGGCATAACTAGTTCAGGGTGACAGGGTAAACTGCCCTGGACTTCAGTGGGGGGGCGGGGGTGTATACAAACCTTTTACCACAGCTGTGTAATTGTGATAATGGCAGCAGCAACAACTAGTAGTTGCTTTGCCCCTGTGTGCAGCAGCTGCCACAGGGACCTGACTGTTTTCTTATGCTGTTCCTTCTGAGGAAGACAAAAAACCCCATCTTTACACAACAGGAGGGAAAAATTCCACCCTGGCCCCATGTGGCAATCAGAAAAGCCCAGAAGCATGGGAAATACCCATAGAATAGCATAGGCACAACCTCTCCTAGATCATCCCTGACCAATGCTTATCCAACTTGTTCCTGAACACCTTCAATGATGGACAGTCCACAACTTCCCTAGGCAGTCTATCCCACTGCCTTACTGTTCTAACAGTGAAGAAGTTTTACCTGATATCCAAACTAAATCTACTTTGCTGCAACTTCATGTCATTGGCCCATGTCTTATTCTCTGCAGCAAGATAGAAACGATGTTTTCCCTCTTCTTTATGGCAACCCTTCAAGTATTTGAAGACTGCTATCATGTCTCCTTTTAATTGCCTTTTGCATGCTTAATATGCCTATATCCTTCAGCTTCTCCTATGTGAAGGGGCATATCTAGAGGGGTGCAGTGGTGCAGTCGCACCTACTTCGGCTGTGCGCTACATGCACTGTGAGCTCTGAGGGCATGTCAGCAGAGCTCTTGCTGGGAGCTTTGCATGTGTGGTGAGCTCCATAAGTTCACTGGCTGGTCTGCCTGGAGTCCCTGCTTCCAAGCATTTCAGAAATCTGCTGCTGTTTGGTCTTCCCTTCCTTCCACTTGCCTTGAATTCAGTAGCGGGGAAAGGCAAGAAGAGGAGTTGCATCTGCAGCAGCATCAAAGCTCAGCTCCTGCTTTCTCCCACCTCTGGACTCTTTCTAACTTCTCCATATTTTTTTTTTAAATGTAGAGCCCCAATCTGCACACGCTATTCTAGATGAGGTCTAACTGGTGCTGAGTAAGGGGGCACTATCACCTCCATTATCATGTCTTGCATCTAATGTTTCCATTGATGTATGTTAAAACTGAATTCACTTTTTGTGTAGGTCCTATTGAGTCTGTGATGAACCAAGACTCTCAGATACTTCTCCCTAGAGCTGCCATCCAGCCAGGTGTCACATTTTGTATTTGAGTTTTTGATTATTTTTCCTGGGATGTAGCACTTTGCATTTTTCTGCATTAAAATTCATTCTGTTATCTCCAGGCCAGCTTTCCAATCTGTCAAGATATTTTTGTCCTCCAATGTGTTCACACACTTTCCTAGTTTCATGACATCTGCAAATTTGCTCAAGAATTGCTTTATTCCAGTGTCTACACCATTAATAAACATGTTGAACAGCACTGGGCCCAGGACAGACACCTATGGGACTCCACTCAAAGCTTCCTGCCATTTTGACACTGATCCATTTGTAATGATCCTTTGCTTGTGGCTTTTGAACCAGTTTGTTTATCCACTTTGCAGTTAGATCCAGCCCACAGTTCTTCAGTGTGTTTGTAAGAAGGTCATGTGGGACTTTCTCAAAAGCTTTTCTGAAATCCAGATACACAATATCCATAGCATTCCCTTCATTCACCCAACTAGTTATCTTGTTGAAAAATAAGATCACATTTTTTGTCATGATTTGTTTGTAGTAAATACATTCTGGTTGGTTGTGATAAGCCTTTCCTTCTCCAGATGCTTGCAAACAGATTTTCTTATAATATGTTCCAGTAAATTCCTGAGATGAGGCTAATAGGTCTATAGTTCCCCAGGTTCTCCCTTTTTGCTTTTTTTAAAGAGGGGCACAATGCTGGCCCTTTTCCAATCCTCTGGTACCTCAGCTGTTTTCCATGACTTGGCACATATCATCGCCAAGGGCTCCGCTGCCAGTTCCTTCAGTACTTGGAATGAAGTTCATGATGCCTATCTGACTTGAATTCGTTCAGACACATGAAAACCTCTCTGACCATCTCTCTTATCTCACGCCTCCATTTGTGTCCTTCCTTACTGTGACAGGGCCCTTGCCCAGTGGCACTGTCATGCCCCTTGGTGTACAAGCAGCTCCTGCTCACTCAGATCCCTCAGAGTGCTCTTCCCTGTTGCTCATCTGCCCCTTTGTTGTTCAAAAATGGGTTGGGAGGCTGCCTCGAGAGTCCAGAGTGAGTCCAATCCACTGCAAATTTGTCTTCAGCCATATCCAAGATACAAGATAAATGATCTCCAAGTTGTATCCTCAACTTTATGAACCAGGTTAGAAACTTGCTCATTGTTTTATGTTTGGCTGTATTATTATTCCAGGTATCTGGAAAATTGAAGTCTTTCATCTGTACCGTCTCATTATTTTTGGATAATTTTGTCACTTCCTTGAAGAGTGCCTCATCCATCCTTCCTTCCTGATTTGGTAGTCTTATAATAAATGCCCATCATTTTATTGGTGGTGTATCTTTTGCCTGTTATCTTCACCTAAATACATTCTGATCTGCTATCCTCTTTCTCCTGATCCAGAGATAAAGTGTATGATTTTTTGATATATAAGGCAATGCTACCACCTTTTTCTCCAACCCTGTCCTTCCAAAACAATCTACCCCTCAGTGTTGATGTTTCACTTGCAAGGGCTGTCCCACCAAGTCTTTGTGATACCCACCACATCATAGTTCTTTTCACAAGCTGTGACTTTCAGCTCACCTAATGTGTTCCTCATACTTATCACTTTTCTATATATACATAAGACATATTTTGTGTTCTGACCTACTTGTTTCCCTTTTGGATACCTTATTGTCATTATATGACTCTCTGATCCTTTCCCTGAGTTGATCTGCTTTTTCTGGCCCTGTCTGGATTGCTTGCTTTGTTGCTGGATGGTTTTGTTCATCATTCCCCAGGAACCTAGTTTAAAACCCTCCTTACTAGGTTGGCCAAATGACACTTGAAGATCTACTTTCCAGTTCCGGTCAGATGAATCCTCTCTTGATAGCGGTCTTCCTCCCAAGAACATCTCCCCACTGTCAAAAAATTGAAAACCTTCATGGTGGCACCATCAATCTCAACCACACATTTATTTTCATGATGCAATGTTTCCTGTCTGGGTCCTTACCTTTCACTGGGATGATTGACAAGAGCACCACTTGTGCTGCAACCTCCTTTACCCTTCTGCCAAGAGCTTCACAGTCTCCTCTGATCTGCTCAGTGTTATTCCTGGCAGTGTCATTGGCACCTACATGGACAAGCAGGAAAGGGATGGATGAGTCTGTCTAAGGGATGGATGAGTTCCGGCAGTCTTTCTATCTATCTTCTTCATAAAAGAGCTAAGTTGTTTATAGACCGAGGCAGCAGGTACAAAAAAGTCTATTTTCCTGGGGTTGAATTTAAGTCAGTGTTAGTCATCTTCATCCTAATCCTTAACTGGATAAATTGGCATTCCTCCCCTAAAGCCAGTAGAACTAAGCTAACTTGTACCAGCTGGGGATCTAAATGAAGCTGTGCCAGTTTACACTGCTTGAGGAGTTGGTCTTAAATTTCTGAATAGTTTGGGAGTTTCCTGTATTCATTTATTGGTCATGACTTAGTATAATTAGGTGAAGAGGACTTCAGTCCACTCTTGGTTAAGAATGTCCTTTCCTCCCTGTTGTGGGACAGGGTGTCATCTTTCATGAAAGTCTGAAGTTCATAGGTCTTTGCTCAAGAAGTCTTTTCATGGTATTTAGGATCTCACATGTACTAGCTGCCTATCTGACAGGTGTTCAAGGCTCCTATATATTAATACAAGGCCCCAGGAAATTCCTATGTAATGGTCTTTAATTATGCAAGTAAAATTGTTGTATCTAGAAATAAAATTAGGAACACATAAACAGCATAAAACCACATTATTACTTTATGTGTGAAATCTGCATGAGAGGAACAGCCAAGAGAAACTTGATCAAGCAGTAT
Organism: Alligator sinensis; assembly: GCF_000455745.1. Lineage (NCBI taxonomy): Eukaryota > Metazoa > Chordata > Crocodylia > Alligatoridae > Alligator > Alligator sinensis. The sequence continues at coordinate 3,698,840 of NW_005841864.1, forward strand.
GTATACAACAGCTACAAAACAGAACTTTTCTATTTACTTAGGTCAGTGGTTCTCAACTTTTTTGTACTCAAGGCACCCCCCCCCCCCCCCCCATTAAACTCAGAACACCCCTTGGGAAAATGCCAGTTCTTAGTTTTCACTCATTTTCTCACTACAGAAAAAGAATGGAGCAAATCTTCTGTTGTAAAGAACTCAAAAAGCTCACAACAGGTCAGAATGTTTTTAACAATATTTAAACCTCTGGGTTTGTCTTGTGAATCAGGTCTGCGCACCTAACAGTGCTAAAATTATTTGGCCCTGTGGCACCCTTGAAAGGAACCTGCAGCACCTCAGGGTGCTAAGGCACCCTGGTTGAGAAGCTTAGAGTCAGCAATAAGTCTATTTCCTTAGGTAACCTACCACTTATTAAATATAGTCAGCTAGCCTCCTGCCTTTTTAAAAGGAATAAAGACATTGCGTAGAAACTTGGAAAAATCTTACACACTGCCGTGGGCCCACTGAAAGAACTTTTCCCCACCGCCCCAACTCATATTTTGCTCCTGGCTATAGCAGTATTAAAAACTCAAGCTGATACTTCATTTGGACAGTTCAGTTAGTGTTGACTGAAGGAATGATGTGGAAGAAATATGCAGTAATGGCAACAAGTTCCCTCAAGTTAGTCTTTTGCCTGTTAGTAGCAGAGGGTGAGGACTTTGAAGTACTGGCTTGCTTTTGGTGAATAAAACATGGTCCAGACATTGTTCCATTTTTACTTCTATGGAAACTTATTGAGCATATGGCCACTGAATATGTGGACATGACACTTCTGCTGTTATCAACTTCATTTTCCCAGTTCCTACTTTTCACATCTGTACAGCATTATGGTGATTGGACAAGTAGCCTGATGCTTTTCAAGGAGGGGGAGATTACTGGCTGATGAGTGTGCGTTACTGAATGATTTATTGGTTGCTGAGTCTATGTCCACAGTCCTGCAAACAAACCACTTTCTGAGATTGTATTAGCTGAGGAGCTAAATGAAGCTTTGCATACAGTGCACACACGGTGGGATAACTTTTATAAAAATATAGCAAGCCTATAAGTATTTGCAGGAGTGAGAACTGTATTAGAAAGATGAAAATGGTTCTCTTGCCAGTACAAACTAGAAAAACTTCATAGGCAAAATATATCATGCTTAAGAGCCTTCATCATAATATCCAGGGCACTGCTCATTTTTATATAAGTAAGAATGCTTCTTGTAAGAGTATTATGTAGATGGGTAGGATAGTCAGGTACTTAATGAACCAGCCTTGGTCTTAAGAGACTGTGGTTTTGTCTAACTTTGGGCTTATCTGGCCCCTCAGTGCCTCAGTAAAAGTGGGAAAATAGTATTTCCTTACCTCAGATATAGGTAGTGAACATAAAGTCATAAAGGTTAGAATGTGAGGTGCTCAGATTCTGTGGTAATGGAGAGCTGGACAGAGAAGATTAAAACAGGTTTTCTGCAGCAAACTGTGTTACATATTTACATATCAAATGCCAGTCATTTGGAGATGAGCTCTGTAGCAGTGGGGCAGCTGGGGATGCATGCTGGCCTCTAGTAGAGTTCTGAGAACAGCGTGTTCTCACAAGGGGTTGCAGGTTTCTTGTTGCAGCTTGTACATATCCTTCCTTCCCAGGGAAAATGTCTTATGAGGTTTGTTTTTTTTTTAATAACAGAGCATCAGTGAGATAAAGCTTGCATAATAATACCTAGCATTTCTATATACCCTTCAGTTAAAGATCTCTGTGTGCTTTAAGGTCATTTATTAGTGCAAGCACAGGCACCTCTGCACAATACAATACAACACTTGCCATAAAAAGTTAACATTTGCCAGCAAGTCTCTTACAGCAGTATTTAAGGGAGAATGCATTTCCTATTATAGCAAAGTACAGCAGGATCTCATGCCTCACAGTGCTAACTGTAAATTCAGTGTTTAAATGGGGACCATTAAAGGAAAGTCCTTTTGCAGAACCTTATTAAACAGGGGAAAATATTGAGTTTCAGGCCAGATGCAAATGAAACTTGCATGTGCTCCCATGTGGCCATTGCAATATATCAAACTTGGGTGCCTCAGTTCAGGGTGGTGATCAGATTGACAAGATCAAGTGCCTAAAATCCCTATAAAGGCTGCAGTCTTTCTGGTTCCATTTATTGGACTCCTAGCTGTCCAGTGGCCCAGCTTCTGCAAGAAGGGTGGAGGGCCTTCCATCCAAACTATAACCTCTGTCCTATAATCCAGCACTCAGGCCTAATAGGTCCCTCTTGGCCTGAATAGGCCCCTGTAGGGCATTAGTATCCTTAAGGGCAAATTGCATGGCTCCTTTTCCTTCCCTACGCCATGCCCCAAGCCTCACAGATGTTCTCTCTCTTTGACTTACTTATACACTCAGCCCCCTTGGGCCTGTGGACCCCCTGGTTCCTTATACCATCTCCCTCGAAATTCTCGGACCCCTGGTCCTGCACGCAGCCCCTCCTCTAGGCTCTTGGACCCTCTGGTCCAGCTTAGCCTACTCAGGGCTCATGGACCCTCTGACCCGACTTAGCCCTTCCCTGGGCACATGGACCCTCTGGTCCAGATCTCAGCCACAGCAGGGCTCAAGGCTTAACTACCAGTGTAACTTAAAGAGCATCTTAGCCCTCTGGTAGATGCCTCAAAGCCCCTATCAGTGTAACACAAACAAAGGCCACTTGCTTGTAAAACCCAGTGCTGTTTAGCTAACTCTAGGTCCCTGCAGGAGCCCTGCAGCCAGGAGCTCCTCGCTTCGTAGTTGCCAGGAAGAGACTAACTGACTGGTTCAGGCTCTGGGCTTATATAGCTCCAGCCTGAGCCCTCTTCCCATCAGGTGAGCCTCTTGTTAGTCTCTCAGGCTGCTTGCTTTATTAAAGGAGCAGGCACATCACAGTGCCCTGCTACAGTTGGGACCAGTATTTTTATTATGAGCTGTACATGCTGTCGCAACATGTATGCTAGGTATGTTCTGTGGCCACCTAAGCAACTGCGGACTTTGGCAGACTTTAAGCATGTCACAACATTGATCTGGATCTCAGCAGGGCTTCAGGTACCTAGAAGCCCAATCTGGATTGCTTCTGAGCATACACAGTATCCTAAGAAAAGTTGCCAAGTCATCTTTTCAGGCCAAATTTCAGGCAACTGTATTGTTATGGCTGCAGGAGTGGAATCCTTCTGAATTGCTTTTTATGATTAAGGAGACTAAATTCCATCCAAATCCAGTGAAGGTGTCTGCAAGGTTGATTTGGATGAGAACACGCAGCATGTCTGTGGCAGAGCTTTGCTTCTCTTGTCCAGTTAGAATCTAGGCTCCTTGGGGCAGCAGCATCTCTTACCCTTGTCTGCACAGTGCATGGGACCACTAGTTAATATCATAATAAAAATTGAAATGGTTAGAAACTAACTTATGATATTCAATACTATGTTACACTTCTTCCCTGAGAGACCACACATAGAGAGGTGATTAGCATCTGACAAAGTGGGCCAGTGGTGCCCAACCTTTTGGCCCTTCTTCAGGTGGGATAAGTGGTTCTAGGCTGGTCCGTGGGCTGGATCTGGTTCATGGGCCTGATCTAGTATGTGTGGGGACCTGTCCCTTGAGCCATAGTCTGCCCATGGACCCAGCTAGATTGGGCACACCATGCCAGCCCCAGCACTGTGCGTGCTGGATCAGGCCAGCCATCCTACTCCCAGTCCCACACATACTGCTGTGGCAAAAATGTCTCACAGCTGAGAACTGCAAGTTGTTTCTTTTTCTCTTCTTTCTTCCTGCATTAAATAAGCAGTAGCATAGTAAGAAACAGTCCGAACAAATGTTCGCTTTGCAATAAGGCTCAGATTCCCGTGGGAACACAAAGATTAGTTACTGCTTGCTTTGCACATACATTTTGCAACCCTTGTTACTTGCCCGTTTTAGAACTACGCATGTATTAAACTTTGCATAAAACTGTAGCCAATCACAGATTGCCACAATGGAATCTTGTTCATGAAAACTATAAAAATGTAACTTTGGGCGTGGCTAGGGGTCAATTTAGCTTTGAGCATTGAGCTCCACTGTCGACCTGTTTGAGCAAACAATAAACTCAAGTTAAACCCAGCCTGAGTGTGTGTGACTCTGTCCTTGAGGTAAATTGAACAAGCCTCCAGGGGCATGAAACTAGCAATTTGTGCAACAATTTGGCGAGCCAGGCAGGAGCAGCCCTTGGACCACCCCGGGATCGGACGACAAGACCGGAAAAGGTGTCCGTGAAGTGGCCACCAGACCGCTTTTGGAGTCTGCCACAGCACTGGGAGGTTAAAGGCTCTCCATTGAATGAGTCAACCAGGCTAAATGGGTCTGAAGAGACGGCGCCAGGGTGTTGGCGGAGTAAGTATTCGCTTTCCTTGTGTCTTTTGGGTAGTCTCTCGGGGACTTTGTTTTATAATGTTCAGCATATAGGTCTGAATTTTGATTGACACAATGGGTTCGGGTAGCTCCCGAGAAGAAAACTCCGCAACCCCATTAGGATGCATGCTAAGAAACTTTAGTAAATTCAAAGGAGATTACGGGGTAGAAATGTCAAAAGACAGATTGATTACTTTTTGTCAGTTAGAGTGGCCATCATTTGGAGTGGGGTGGCCGGATGCCGGTTCTTTCGATGTGAATCTGGCTAAAGCAGTGTGGGGGAGGAGGTAGGTCTGACTGAATGAATGTGCATCTGTGTATTTAGAAAAATGAGCCACTGACCAGGTCTGGGACTAAGGCTGAGTCTAGCCGCCCCGATTCTGCCTGATAAGGTAGTGTCGAACGCAAGGGGGCTCAGCCAAAACCTCGTGACCCAGTGGACAGGTGTCTGAGTGATTTTGTCTTTTCCAAATCCGTTGTCCCAGTATCTTCTGTCAAGGGCAGAAGTGAAAGAATCCCTTCTGTGTTTCCCTCCCTCCTTTCACTGTATGAGCCGGTGTCAGGCCAGTGGCCTTGGGTCTAGGCGGTAAAGACTGCGGGGCAAGGCACTGAGCAGCCCAGACGTCCTAAATAAGCCTTTCCTGTGTCTTTCTGTGTGCTCAAAATCATGGTGACTGGATCTGAACCTTATTAAATACAGGTCAGTTTAAAACCTTACTGTCGGCTAGAATTTTGTCTAGTAAAGGATCCTATTTTTGTGTCTGATAACATACGTTGTATTCGGGGAGAAACTGCTCAAAGCGCCCTCATCCAACAGCACGTC
>NW_005841864.1:3704302-3719629 GCF_000455745.1 Alligator sinensis
GCTTTCAGAACTCGTAGAGATTGCGTATAAAGTTTATGGGAATCGTGATCAGGTGGCAGAGAGGAGAGAGGAAAAGCGTGGACAAAAACAGATGGTAATGCTGGCAGCTGCCTTGGGCAAAAGCACAAATACCAGTGCGGGATGGAAGGAAAAACCTGAGGGGGGGCAGAAGAAAGGAAAAGGCCAACCTAAGCCTAACAAATATGCATATTGTCGAGAGAAGGGACACTGGAAGAGGGATTGTCCTAAGCTGAAAGACAAACAGAGGGAATCCTCGGGGGAGGATTCTAGCTGAGGGGGACCGGGATCTGGGGTCACCACCCTGTGAGCGAGTGCTCGGAAGGATCCCATGATAAAGACAAGGGTTGGTGGCAGAAACTATGAGGCTCTGGTAGGTGCCGGAGCCACCTTTTCCATGATCCCTGTGAAGCCCCTCTAGCTAAAGAAAGCGGAAAGCATGTGACTATAAAAGGCATTAGAGGAAGATGGACTAGATTGCCTGTGTATAAGCCCCTCCTCACGAAAATTGGGAATAACATGTTGGAGCATGCCTTTGTAGTTTCCCCTGCCTGCCCAGTAGCCCTCCTGGGGCGGGATTTACTAACAAAGCTGCAAGCTGAAATCTCCTTCCATGAGGATCAAATTGTAGTGCGGCTGCCGGTGAAACAGGGCTCGAATTACCAAATGGCCCTCCGGAGAGCCGAAACTGTGTCAGAAGCCAAAGGAATTGAGATTTTAGAGAATGTTGATTCATGTATATGGGCAGATGGCGCCTCCTTCAGGTTGGTATAAGACCTGAGGGCTGTAAACAAAAAGATTTTAGTAAATCATCCTATGGTTCCAAATCCCCACACCATTCTAACCCAAGTTCCAGCAAATGCCAAGGTGTTTTCTGTGCCAGATTTGAAAGATGCTTTCTTCTCTATCCCGCTGCATGAAGAGAGTCAGAAATTGTTTGCTTTTGAATGGGAGGACCCAAACACGTATCATAAAACTCAATTGTTATTGACAGTGTTACCCCAGGGATTTGTCTCATCCCCTCATACCTTTGGAACAGCATTGCAAAAAGACCTGGAGCATTGGAAAAGGAGACACCCTGAAGTGGCGTTGTTGCAGTATGTTGATGATTTATTGGTAGCAAGCCCCGATGTGCAGACGAGAAAAAGAGCGACAGAATCCTTGCTGAATATCCTGGGAAAGAAAGGGTATAAAGTGTCACGGGAAAAGGCTCAAATTTGCCAGCCAAAGGTCACCTTTTTGGGTTATGAGATTGAGGAGGGGGTTTGGGCTCTGAGTAGAGATCAAATTCAAGCAATACAGGATATGCCCGCTCCCAGAAACCCCAAAGAGCTGTGAGCTTTCCTGGGACTAACTGGGTTTTGTAGACTCTGGATTCCTGATTATGGGGGAAAAGCCAAACCCCTATATGAATCCCTCACAAAGGAGGGTCTCACAAATTGGACATGGACTAAGGAAAATCAACATGCATTTGAGTTGTTAAAAGCTGCCCTCTTACGACCCCCAGCGTTGAGGATTCCAAATGGGCGCAAGCCCTATAGACTGTATGTGCATGAGAATAAGGGGGTAGCCTCCGGGGTCTTAAATCAACTGGTGGGCCCAACTTGGAAGCCCGTGGGCTATTACTCCAAGGTCCTAGACCCAGTGGCAAAGGGGTGGCCTGCATGTTTGAGGGCTGTCGCTGCCACAGCTACTCTTGTGGAAGAGGCTCAAAAGATTGTTATGAGAGCTGATATGGAAATACATACCCCACATGGAGTTCCCCAAATCCTTGGAAGAGAGGGAGGAAAAATTTTAAACCCCTCCAAACAATCCAGATATGAAATCTTTCTCCTATCTAATCCAGGCCTTACCTTCAAGCACACCACTGCTTTAAACCCAGCCGCCCTGATGCCAGAACCGGAACCTCCGTGCCATGATTGTTTAGAGGTATTAACTCAAACAGTACTGATTCGTCCTGACTTGGCAGATTGACTTTGCTGAACTTCCTAAATCCGGTCGTTACCCTTACCTGCTGGTACTGGTCGATCAATTGACTGGATGGGTAGAAGCGTACCCCACAAGAACGGCTACCACATCCACAGTGACACAAGTACTACTCCACGAGATGATACCCCGATTTCTGTTGCCTGAGTCTATTGAGTCAAATCAAGAAAGTCATTTTTTTTGGAGAAAATAGTACAGGAAGTGTCCAAAGCTTTAGATATCAAATGGAAACTCCATGCTTTATGGAGACCCCAGAGTTCAGGTCAGGTGGAGCACATGAATAGAATGCTAAAAGCTATGTTAACAGAAATCTGTATTGAAACTCATTTGAAATGGCCGCAGGCACTCCCACTGGCTTTAACTCGTATCCGTAGCACACCACGTAGAGGGATTAAATTGTCACCTTTTGAATTAATGTTTGATATGTCTCCCAGAGTCTTGCCAGTGGGGTGGAGGGAACAGGTTACTGTAGATTTGGGAAAATCCGAAATTTGGGAACATGTTATTGCCTTGCAGTCTGTTTTGTCTTCCCTACATAGGTTAGCTGCACCCTTCCAAAGTCTCCCGCTTGATGCGCCGATCCACAACTTTAAACCAAGTAACCAGGTCCTGGTACAGAAGTGGAGAAAGAATGCCCTTGCGGAAAGGTGGGAAAAACCCTACCAGGTGCTGCTGACCACACACACAGCTGTTCGCTTATCAACCAGCCATAAGTGGACCCATTGCTCAAGGGTGAAGCCTTTTCATCAGGAGGACACCAACTCCCAGGGTGTGGTCACTCCGGAAGCTGGCAACACCCGAAAACAAGAGGCCAGCAAGTGGAAAAGTAAATCAGTAGGAGAATTAAAGTTACGGTTACAAAGATGTGGACACTGATCTACCTATTGGGGCTCTTGTCCCTTCTAGGTATATTGAACCCAGCAGTTATATATACCTGTTGTAAGTGTTCCCAAAATCCGTGTGCAACCCTTAGTAAGGCTAGCTACGAAACTTTTAAGTCTGCCATAATCAATGCCCACCTATTTCCCATTTCCTCATGTTGCTCACGTCAAAAAATTATACTAGTACTGGTATTCAGTGCTGGTACAATGGCAAGGTATATAAAGCCAAACTCAAAACTCTAATATGGTTAAGAGGAGCTTTCTTAGTCTTTTGCCTGATAATGTTAATACTTTGTTTGCTCCCCTGTGTTATACCCTGCATCATGGCTCTTGTGAGACGAACAGCACAGTCAGTCATCAACCAAGAGATGTTTGAGCATTATCAAAAATTAGCAATGGCTGAAACCTATTAAGATTAGAGTTAAAAAGCATCTTGAGGGGGGAATTGTGGCAAAAATGTCTCACAGCTGAGAACTGCAAGTTGTTTCTTTTTCTCTTCTTTCTTCCTGCATTAAATAAGCAGTAGCATAGTAAGAAACAGTCCGAACAAATGTTCGCTTTGCAATAAGGCTCAGATTCCCGTGGGAACACAAAGATTAGTTACTGCTTGCTTTGCACATACATTTTGCAACCCTTGTTACTTGCCCGTTTTAGAACTACGCATGTATTAAACTTTGCATAAAACTGTAGCCAATCACAGATTGCCACAATGGAATCTTGTTCATGAAAACTATAAAAATGTAACTTTGGGCGTGGCTAGGGGTCGATTTAGCTTTGAGCATTGAGCTCCACTGTCGACCTGTTTGAGCAAACAATAAACTCGAGTTAAACCCAGCCTGAGTGTGTGTGACTCTGTCCTTGAGGTAAATTGAACAAGCCTCCAGGGGCACGAAACTAGCAATTTGTGCAACACTGCCATACCCCCATCTCTGTACGCACTGGTTCGGCACTGCTGCCACAGCTCTGGCCCCTTATACACCCACCAGGTCCGTGCTCAGGGCCTTATCATGTGGTCTGTGAGCCTTGGAAATTTGATGGTGGGGGAGCAGTGATAGCATTAATTAGCACTGCTCCCTCACTGGAAAATTTCCATACCTTTGGGGGCCTGCAGGCCAGATCACACAACTCTACAGGGTTGGAGGTTCTGCATCCCCAAAGTAGGTTGCTGTCTATCTGTGAAAGTTCATGCCTATCTGAACCAATTGGTCTCTAAGGGTGTTTCCAGATGAGTGGGAATATGTGTGTCCTTGGGGACAAATAGCAGCAGCCCATAGTTGTGCTGCTGTTACTTGCCTGGGGAGCGCCCCTGCATGCACACTCTGGTGCATGGCAAATTGCCCCAGGTGGGGTAAGGGAGGCTGGGGCAGCACTTGGGCTGGCCACAGCAGCCTTACCTGGGGTCCTGAGGGACTCCCAGGGCTACAATAGTGGCAATGCAGGAGTGCAGAGCCTAGCCAGCAGCTGGAGCATGGCTCTGGCCAGCCAGGTTCCAGATTTGGGCAGCACATGCTGCAGCCACATGTGCCACCTTGCTCTTTTTTGGGGGCATTTTTTACAAACTGGGATTTCCCAGTATTTAATTTTGGCTCTGCCCTGCAAATATGCAGCGCAGAGAACCTTTTCATGTGCACCATGAGAGTTTTGTGGCACCTCAAAAACCTTTGAGGTGCCACAAAGCGCATATTCCTGCTCATCTGGACATGCCCTTAAGTGCCATCCTGACCTACCTTCTACACTTGTATCAAGCAACAGAAGGGTGAAGACAAGATGCAGCTTGGCCAAACTGAAATAAAATCTCTTGAAAGGTGGAAACAATTGTTTGTGAGCTTGACTTACGCATCACAAAGTACATGTTCTCCACCACAATTGCAAAGAACAAACATCCTATTGTAAAAATAATTTAAAAACCTTTACTACTTACAAATATTGCTTCAGCAGTGACATTTTAAGACTGAGCTCCAGAACGTTATTGAAAACGATAGCCAGGAGTGATAAACAAATGACTCAGCTTTGGTGCTCTACAGAAAAATGTATTTCTGGAGCTGAACATTTGTACAGTTGGGTTCACAATAAATGGCAACAGATGGGGACTTCTACTGCTTTAAATGTGGAGCAGGAAACCACAACAATGCTGTGGAGAGCTTGCCAAAGAAAACTCCACATTGGAGAAAATATTCTGGGTTTCCCAGAGATGTCAATACCAATTTCAGCTGAAGTGCTGGTGCTAGAAGTTAACAAACCATTGATTCTTTCATTTTTGGATGAGAATTACCCTCTGCCTAACAAAAAAGCATATAGCCTTGAGGCCTTCTCTGTATCATAGGGTCTCCCCCTCCTATCCCCTTCACAGGCAATAGCAAAACTCACAAAGGAGCATGAAAAAGCCCTTATTTCTTATGCCACTCGACATTTAAAATACCCCTTTCACATGATCTTGCTGGGAATTTGGCTGAAGGTCTTTCGCATGGAAGCTCAAATTGTATGAATTTCTACTGCTCTAAAATTAACAGCACTGTAAATAATGTGGGTCACAATTTGCTCTTTTCATTAACTGCTGAGTTTAGGGGTGTTATCAGAAGTCTCACTTTTATTTTCTCCAGCTCAGGAGATGCCAGACTGTGTACAGAATGCTCAGTAGGCATATTGGGCTGCAACAGGAGGAACAGACTGTGAAGGTTTTTAATATGCCAGTGACACACGGCTTTCTAGCTCCATTTCATCTATTCCATGCAATGGGATTGAATGCCCAGTCCAGCACTGAGGGAAGTTCGGGACATGGATGAGAGCTAGTTCAATCAGATAGTACCAAAATGATGCTGATAGGTTGGTGAAAGCATGAGGTAGCGATGGTGAGACTGAAATGTAGTCCTTTGGCTGAGGGGTGGGTATTTTCCTGCTTGTTTTTTTTTGTTGCAAATGTCCAGTTTGAGGATAGTCATTTTGGAGCAGAATCTGGATCACGTTTCTATGGAAATTATAACCAGTGTTCCAGATGCGGGCCTTGATACCATTATCCATGCATCTGTGATATCAAAACAGCATTATTTCACTAAGACCATATTAACACCATGAAAAGAGTGTGTTAGACATAAACAGTAGAAAATACTGACTTCACACACTCCAGCAGGAAAGCCTGGAACAAGATCAAAAGGCTCACTGGAGAAGGCAAGCCCAAACAGCAATGCCTTGTGAAGGCAGACTCAATAGCAGCATAACTTATCTAGAACAGCAGGTTCACAAATCCTGATAAGAACTTGTTCAAAGAGATCAGACACCACACAACTGCAGTGAAATGCCAGCCCACTGTGGACCTGCATCTCACTGGTTCATTCACACACCTTGAAATGAAAACTGCCATAGCCTTGATCAAACCTCATAAAGCTGCAAGATTGGATAATATCTATCCAGAATTTCTCAGGAATATGGAGTCCTGCTGGAAAGACTGATCCTAAATAGGATAACTGACATCATTGATCCACAGTTACCACCAGAACAGGCAGGGTTCTGCAAAAATAGATGCACCACTGACCAGGTAGTAAGACTTACTCAAGATACTGAAGATGCTTTTCAAAGGAGAGACAAAGCAGGTACTGGGCTGGTAGATCCAACAGCTGCATATGATCCCATCTGGCTGAAAAGGACTAGAGCACAATCTACTCAAGATTATCCCATATAGGAGAATGGTAGCCTTTATCACTAATATAATATCAAATAGATCCTTCATCCTCTCTACCAGTGGAAGAGATAGAAACAGATACAAGCAACTGTGTAATGAGGTATCACAAGGACCAGTTCTAGCACCCACCCTTTTTAACATCTGTATATTGGACATTCCACCCACTGCAGCTAAAAAGTATGCCTATGTAGATGACTTGGCCCCGTCCACCTTTGACACGTCCATCCCAAAAATAGAAACTTCCTTGTCTCAGATATGAATACGGTAGCCTTTTACCTGCACCATTGGAGACTCAAGCTCAGTCAAACAAAAACCATTGCATCACTGTTCCACCTCTGTAATCCTATGGCACATAAGAGAATCAAGATTGACCTGAATGGTAATGAACTTCCCTTCACAGATAACCCAGTGTACCTGGGAGTAATTTTGGATAGGAGCCTTACCTACAGAGAACATCTACTGAAAACATCTAAGAAAGTCAACGATCACATTGTTGCCCTGAGTGGCAGGAACAACCTGGGGAGTCAGTTTCACCACTTGAAGGACATAGTAAATGCACCAGCTGAATCCTGCTGTCAAGCCTGGGAGCACAGTAGCCACGCCAGCAAAGTTAATGTTGCCCTGAAATCAGCAATGAGAATAGTAATGGGGTGTTTAACAAATTCTCCTGTCTATATGCTGCTAATACCATCAGGGACACTACCTCCCCAACTAAGATGACAGATGGCAACTCTTGGCCTTGTCTAGCGCATTCAACAAAACCAGGAGCACCTGCTTCATGAAGTCTTATAGCAACTAATACATATGCAACTAAAGTCAAGAAACTCATTTAGATGGGAGGTGTGGGTACTGTTGCATCAGTGTGGAGATGGAAGCAGTGCCCTATGGGCACTTGAACACCACCACACAAAGTGGAATGAGACTGATTCTCATCTCAAGCACTTCATAAGAAACCCACCACCCTATCCACCTGAGTACAAACTCCCCTGCAATTCATGGAATAAACTTGGAGCTGGACGCTTTAGTGCCACACTCTGTAAGACTGGCTTAAAGGACAGTTCAATATGTGAATGTGATGATGCACCACAGACTGCTGACCACCTCCTCATATGCGGCACACCTGCGCACACAGAATGAGGATCTGGCAAGCATTAATGACAAGGCTGTTGTCTGGTTCTACCACAATGATGTGTAGAGGGGTAAATAAAGTATACGAGAGAAGAAGAGTATTATTTCAATGCACCGGGGGGGGAAGGGGGCGGGGGGGGGGGGGGGGGGGGTGACAGGGAAGCTGGGGGAAACATTTTAAAATCTGAATTTCCTGGAAACTCATTATCAAAGCAGCCTCATTCAGTTGGGGCACGTTACCAGTGCCCCAGTACTTGTCCTGAATGCCTGTTGGTTTTTAGGGGAGTTTAAAATATTGGTTTGGACCTGTAAAATATTGATGGCTTGGGATCTTCTTACTTAAGACATTACATCTCTCTGTCATGTTCTGCTACTGTTATGGTCAGGAGAAGCAGCTGAGCTTGATTCTCCTCCTTATGGAGCAATATAGGCCGTTGTCAGAGTGTTCTCTGCAAGGCTGCTTTACTTGGGTTATAGAATAAGTGGTATCTGGTGAAATTACAAACATACTGCAATGACTACCTGTTCAGTGGGCACTAGAAGAGGCAATGAAGGGTGGGATTTCTCTGTCATGGAAAAGTGAATGTGAATAAGGTTGGGTTGTAAACTACATTGCTCACTTGACAGATCAGATTACATATAGTACAGTGTGAGTAACTGCTGATGCTTTGATTTTTTTCCCTTTTGTACGTGCTGTTTTCCTGCTTAAAATGTACTTCAGATGGGCAACCTTTGAGGCTGAACTTGTATGCAACCCGCAATGAACTAAATCATTGGAATAGCTTAGAAGTCACTTCTGCCTGTGGAAATTAACACAATAATAAGCCTATACATATGAGAAAACCAGGCAGCAGCTATATAAATGTGCTACTAAGAATGTAGCCTGACTATAGTACCACTTATCTTTTGGGAAGTAAAACTCATTTATAAAAGACTTTAGTTCATTGGGTAGCCACTCAAAATGGCTAACACCTATATGCATTATCCAATACACTCTCAGTACAGTTTTTTTCTAGTGTGTACTCTGTGTGCATTTCACTTATCTGATCCAAAAGAATGTGTGATTAGCTGGTATGTTCTGGATTAGATTAGATAAACTGGTGGATTCCCTGTCCTTCGTGTGAGCAGCAATGGGTTAAATTCAGGTAATCTTTACCATCTTGGTATCTCAACTCTTTTTTTTTTAATTCACACATTACTATGCAGCAGTGGAGCCATTGTTTATGTTTTAAATTCTAAATATATTACTCCAATCATAAGTACGTTAAGTTTAACTCCTTGTTGGTCTGTCAGCAGTGGCGTAACTAAAGGTGGAGGGAGAGGTGACCAGGGCATCAACACTGGGAACTGCCTTTGTGGGAAGGTGCAGAAGCAGCCACCACTGCTACTGGCACAGCAGCAACTAGTGTTGCTCAATGTCCTGGAGCAGCCCTGCTACATCTCTGTCTATCAGGAATAATATACTGCAAAGCACCAGTGAAAACTAGTTTCCTACTTTTTAAAGATGATCCTTTGTGCCAGGTGTTGTTTAGTTACTGAAGCACTTATTTGTATTACTGCAGGACAACTGATGGGCCCTGTATGAGACCATTGCCCTATTGTAGTATGTATTTTATACTTGCAAAGAGCAAGAAACTATCTTGCCCTAACCAGATTAATCCAAATAGATCTGACAAGGTCTCAAAGAAAGGAAGCTTTTTCAGCTCTTACTCAGGCATGTGATAAGTAACTTGGTCAAGCTAATGTACAATGTCTGTGGCAGAGCAGAGAACTAGCATCTAATCTCACTAGTTACACGCTAGTGCAGGGGTTGGCAAGAATGGCCCTTGGGCTGGATCTAGTTATGGAGCCATTTTTCATCCTGCCCGGAGCCAGAGGGCCTCAGCCAGGCAGTGGACTGCTTCTCAAGGCATGACGGAGCAGCCAGGAAGAGTGGTTGTGGCAGCCACAGCCAGGTCCTAGTGCCAAGCAGCTTCAGACCTGAGGTGGGTTGTTTTGGCCAAAAACGTTGCCAATTGCAGGTCTTGTGTTTTACAGAATCCAATGAAAAGTTTCTTCCTCTTCGGCTGCTCTAACCATTAAAAGAACACTAGCTTATGCCTCACTAGTACATAGAAAAGAGTCCTCTTTAGCTGTTAATATACCTGATACAATGCTGCTGCAGGTTAAGCAGAGAACACAAAAAAATCTAATAACCCCTTCCACATACATTTACTGTACCTACACTCATTTGATAACCATTCACATGCTAATTACTTTAGATAGGTATACTTTGGTTGGTGCATTTTAAGGGTTGTCAGCTGGTGCTGGAAGTCATCATCTTTCTGCATGGGAGGAAAACTAACTACAGTACAACATGATCTGAAATCCCATACGGAGTGAGCAAAATAAGCAAGAACTCTGCCAATCAGATAATGAAGCTGTGGGTGGTGGAAAATATCAATAAAGAGTCATCAAAAGCTGATCTAAGCAATGAGCTAATGAGCTCCTATTTTATAGCATTTGACTTTTTTCCTTTAAGGAGGCACTGTCAAATAAATAAATCTCAATGTGATCTTTTATGAAGGTCATTTAAATCTGGTGGGACTGTTCCCTTGTGTTCAAGTATATAGTTTTTCTTTAAAATCCCTCACTCCATGAAAAATCTGAAGAGACTGTAACTGCTCATAAATAATGTTATGCCCTTGTACTCCCTTTAAAGTCTCCCCTCATCAGCCAAGAAATGGGCCCAGATTAAAAAAAAAAAAGTAGTTTCATTACTGATGGAAACCAAATCGATTACTTGTTGTTTACTAAGGAACTAGGTTACTATGGTTTGGAAATTAATAAATGGAAATGTCCCACAACCTGTCCATCAAACCTAAAACCCCTGATTTTGAGCCAGGCTAGGGGCAGTGGAAGAATACCCCCTTGATTCAGTTAGAGCTATAGTGTTTCTGGTTCTAACCAAAATGAAAGTACTGAGAAGCACTTGTTGGTGCCCATTTATATAGGGTCTGTTGCAAGCCCTTTATTACAATGCTACCCAGCACCTACTTACTGTTACTGCTTTCTCCTCTTTTGTGCCTGCATCTTTTCCCCAAGAACCCTTCTTTCTGCTTGAGGGCAGGCGATGAAGAAAACTGGGTTAGGGAGGAAGGGAAGTGTTATGTTGTGAGTTCAGCAACAACACTCCTGTGTTGAACTAACAAGTATTTATTAATATAACTCTCTGAAATCATATCCAGGATGGATCTTAACAGTTGCCCTAGTATGTATGCAAGACTTATACTTGCTCTGTCCCTGACCTTGACCTGGCCCAGTCCTGGTGAGCGAGTGGAACCAAGAATATGTTCCCTGGCTCCTTGTGGCAGGGAAACATGGAGTCCCCAGTGCTGCAAAACAAAGGGAGCCCTGCAGTGCTGAAAATGAGGGCTTTGACCTTAAAGGGACAGTGCAAGGAAACCAAGTAAGACACAACAGGAAGCATGAAACTACCTTTTTTTCCATGCTGGCACCCCACTCCCTCCTCCCCACCCCACCTAAAGAGATAAATCTCCCTTCAGCCCCAAACAACTCCAGGGTCTTCTTACTTTCACTACCCTCTGGGTAGGCTGAATTGCTCCCTGTGAGTCCCTCTTTCCTGGAGGATCTTCAGGATCATTGATGTTGCTTAAGCACTCAGAAATTCCCCACAGCAGGCTGTGGAATGGATAAACTCACCATAGGGAATTTCAGTACAATTTGGGGGAGAGGAAGAAGAGAACATTATCCTGCACCAGAAAGGCAGAGCTCTTTGGAAGGGAAAGGAGCTATGAAAAAAGCTTCCCATGTAGCAGAAGTTGTCATCTTTCTCCTCCTGATGAGGCTTTCCTAGAGAATCACTGCACCCCTGGGACTTTACTCATGTGGCGGCAATTAGTGAGCAGGAAAAGCAAATCAAGAGGGTCAGGAATTCATCCCCTGCCTTCAAAAAAAAAACCTGCACCTTACAAACGTATGTCTCCTTGTGGGGATTTTCTGTCCCATTTAGCTGTCTGTCCTTGTTAATGAGCAATCGTTTCTAGCTACATATCCACTCAGAGGGTATATAAACTGTTGGTATTAGAAGTCCAACAAGAAGCTATTCTGACATGATGGAAGCACAAGAAGAATGGAAAGAGACTGATGTGGTGGCACAAGGAGATTCTGGGGTGCCATAGAAGAGGAGAATAGAGCACAGCTCCACAACAGCTTAGTCATGAAAGAAGATCAAAGGATCTGGGATACGTTTATGGAAGGGATAGGCTTACAGAAAAGGAAATTCAGGCTTTCTAGGTGGAGGGTGTGATGTATGGAGTTATGTTTGTTGTACCCAGGATGCAAAACAGAATGGAGGGTGCTTGGTGTTTCCCACATTTCTGAGCTTTGCTAGTTGCCACATGGGAACAGGAAGAAAAATTTTCCTCCTGCTGCTACAGGTATCTGGGTTTTTGTTTCATTTTGTTTTTAATTTTCCTCAGAAGAACTGGGTGTTGGTCACAGCTAAAACTTGGGGGTTTGATTGGGATGTGCTAATGCTTCTGCTGGGAATAAAAGCCAGAGGTTCTGGTTAGACAGTCTTGCCCTTCTGCTCAGGCTCAGACCCATTGCCACCTTGGGCTCAGGAAGGAATTTTACCCTATGGTCAGACTGATATGGATAGTGGGGTTTTTGCCTTCATCTGTAGTGGTGGCATGGCTCTCTTATTTGGATCTCTCTATTGTATTTTAATAACCTTTGCAATTGCAGAACATTTTCAACCCTCGTTCCTGTAGTTTACCTGTGACCTCGTGGGATGCTTTTAGTGTTTTGGGGCAATATGCCTTGCAGTTGTGTAACAGGGTTGCTTGTGTTGGTTCAGAAATAGATTAGATAAGTATGTGTATGGGGTAGTTTGGGTATGATTGATCAGGGGGTTGGATTAGATGATGTCTCTTCCAACTCTACTTTTCTATGATTCTAGGAATTCTTCCCTTGGGTAACATGAAGCAGTGCACTTGCTCTGTGTTCCCTTTATCATTCTTCAATAACCTCATATTGGGTAGGTCATACCTGAGGGTTTCCAAAGGGAAGGAAATTGGGTAGTTATGTGGCCCTAGAGGTTCTTTAGAAGCTTCTAGTGGTAGCTAATAAGCACAGGATTCTACCTATAATGTGCATTTGCAAGAAGCAGCAATCGAATAGGAATTTTATCTGCGAGTTTTGCTTGTAAAACCTTAAATCTAATGGTGTATTAAGTCACTAACAGTTTTTTGTAGCAGGTTAGCTTAGGTTTTAGGAAAGCAATAAGTTTCAAAGGCTAAGGGGTATCTTTAATCCGAAAGACTTTTAAATGGAAGAACCGCACTTCTATTTGTTCAGTCATTAATCTGAATTGAGTTTCAGTCTCTGGGACTTGTTGATTCATATATCAAAGCTGGACTTAGAGATAAAGGTTTATGGCTGTAGGCAAGGTTGGTTAATTGCTAACCAATGGTCTGAATCCTAAGTACCCTGAAAGCTGATTTAAGAGATGGATAATGGTGATTAATTAATAGATAGACAGGCTACAGTAATAGCAGATAAAAGAGAAAAAATCCCCCAGCAATATAATGAAAGTGAGCAGTTGCGGTAGCTCTATAAAGAAATATTTTCTTGTTTTCATCTCTGCAGAATCTGACAGGCACCTAGCGAATCTGAGAATCCCTGAATTATTTGTAAATAGACCAGTATTTCTGTAACAGCGTGATAACTTGTTTTCTAACGGGTTACAAACACATCTGCGGAACTGATTATTGGGCCAAGCCAGGAAGATAAATCTAGTAAGTCTTAGTTCATGAATATCAATTGTCCTCAATAGCCAGATGTACATTGATTTATTTTTATCATTTATGGTGACATTGTTGTCCCTCCCATGAAGTCAAAATTCGGTGGCTTTGCAGATGCAATGTAGGATCAAGGAAGACAATCACATGCCATTCTTATGATAATTGTAAGCAGGAATGATTTAGATTCATTATGGAGGCTTTTGCCCTTTTTGAGTATTTAATGAAGTAAAATAATTTTCTAAAAAATATCCCCAAAATTTCTGTTTGTATTTTGTCTGTTTACCTTTCTCTTTAAAGATTGAAGCCTCCATATTTGGAATGAGACTGGTGCATTTTGGGTGGTGTCATAATATGAATAATACTGATGAACCACTTTGTGAACAGCTCAAAGCATTGGTTTTTGAATGGGCATCCAGTCTGCAAACTGATTAGCTGGCACTGCTATAATTTATTACAATGAAAATAATTATAGTAAAACATGTGAAAAGGAAAAGATATATATTAGTAGAGCTCGATGGACCCTCAAAATGACTCCATCCTATTATCCTCCTGGAGGAAATACTGGAAACATTGATGGAACAATGTGGTGGGTTAAAAGCTATGAAGGCAACCTCAGGTGGAAATGTGCATCTTTCAGTACACCAAAGTCTGAAGTGACCAAGAATAAATTAGTTCAGGAAGGCTCTAAATTGTCAGGGATAGCTATTACTATTTTTAAATGCAGCCTAGTCTCTACAGAGAACATAAATAATGGCATGTATGGTGGATGCAAAAAACACTCTTTTCTAAATTCAAGGGACATTATATAGAATCGGAAGTTAGTTTCTCTCTTGTCCAAACATGATGTAGAACTGGAAATTTAGCTTCTCTCTTGTCCAGGGCAGAATTGTCTTCTGTTGAATATTTACTGTGGACTTGGTGACATTTATAACTAGACGAAATAAGAATTGGAGCTCTCAAGCTATGTTTGGAATGCCACTACAGCCAAGTAGATTTTACTGTCAGAGATATTTTGGTGATTCCTAGATTTTCCTTTCCTTAATTTGATTCTATTACTCCTAATGATCTATAATCTTCTTTTAATTAAAAGTTAAGCCTTGCTTAAGGCAGAGGTTGGATAGCAGTGAACAAAGCCATAGAATTGAATGTTGATTTCTTGCTAATGGTCCATGCTATTGCCATTTTTAGAGTGGATGATAGTATTTTTTTCTGTAAAGAATGCAATGATTAACATTATTAGTAATGTATTAAGATCTGCTTTCTGCTTGGTTCCAAACTCTTGTAATTTACTGGGGAGGCAGGAATTAACTCAAAATTGACTTCCACACAGATCTCTCATTAAGCCTTTATTATGAATACAGAACCCTAGTGTTATGGCAGAGACAATGCCAGGACAGCTTAATTCCTGGGTGCCTAAAGTAACTTAACCTCCAGGCTGCACAAACAGTCCTCAGACTTATGATGCAATTGGTTCCTGAAAACAGTGTCTTAAGTCGAAACTTTGTAACTGAGAACCAATTTTCCCATAGAAACAGTGTTATACATAGGTGATTGGTTCATTTATGCTCAATACAGCTCTGTCCAGATGGTAAGTCTGTTGTAGTAGAGGGGGAGGGGAGAGGGAAGGGATGTTGGGGTGGGGGCAGATCAGTGTCTCTGCAGCGAAGGAGGGATTGAGGCTGGGGCTGGGACAGGGGCTGGGGCAAGTGCTGCCCACCCAGGGTGGGGGGCTGTGGGATGAAGGCGCAGCTTGCCCGAGGGGCGTGGGGAGGTTGGGGGCAGCTCCCAATGCTGTGTGCTGCTGGTGAATTTTTGGCTGGCTGCAGCCCCC
>NW_005841864.1:3719660-3740677 GCF_000455745.1 Alligator sinensis
GATCCAGAGGCACATGCCCCCCACCCCATGCTTCCCACCACTCACCCAGCCAGGGTGGGGCAGGGGGGTGCAGGACAAAGGAAGAGCTCATCTGGCGGGCATGGGGAGGTGGTGGTGGCTCCTGCCGCTGTGCACAGCTTGTCCGGAGGCAGCACAGCAGCTCTGTCCTGCTCCCCCCTGTCCTGCCCCAGTTGGGCGAGTGGCAGCAGGGCATAGCCCCCATTCCCAGCACTGCCACACCCACCTGGAGTATAGAGCAGCAGCCCTGGCTCTGCCTGCCCCGTGCAGATCCAGGGGCACATGCTCCACCCCATGCCCTCCTGGATGATCGGTGGGAGCCACTGGACGAACAGCTCTGGGACCAGTGGCATGTAGTGGTAGGAGCCACCCCCCTCCCCTGCATCCCCCACATGAGCTGAGCCTTCGTTCCATTCTCCCCACTCCCCAACCCTGGCAGGGCACTGTGTGCCCCAGCCCCAATCCCTCCTTCATTGTGGGGTGTTGATCTGGCCCCTGAACACCCCTTCCCTCCTCCCTCCCCTTCCAGACTTACCAGCTGGATGCAGTTGTATTGAGCGTCGTAAAGTTGAAACCTGAATTGGAACCTCGAAACATGGTGTCGATTTATAAAAGTTTTTAGTGCCGTTCATCATAAATTGAAAAGTCATAAGTCAAAGACTGCCTTTATTGACAGCAGGTCCAGCCTCAGCTCCTTAGTCCCAGATTAAGGCACCTTGTTTCTTTTTTGCAGTGCTGTTCATTTTGTATGCAAGTAGTATATGTTCAGGCTGCTACCTAGAACAGTTCTCTAGCCTCAAGCTTGGACTCTGCTGTTCCTGAAACCCACCCCCCCTCTATTTTGGCTTACAGTATTGAAGGTCATTCCCCTATCCCAGTTACAGGGGAACTGGCAGCAGGACATAGGGGCAGGATTTCTACTAGCTCTCTAGAGCGTTGGATAGGCCTAGAGATGACTTCTCTAGCCTGTTCATTCGTAGGCAATCAAGGTCTATCCTTCACAGCATGGAATCTTTTCCATGGAGTAGGGGCTCCATACCAGTTAGAAGGCTTTCAGCAGCCAAAAGAGAACAGATCATTTCTAATAGGGGCAAAGGTTTCCATTATTACAGAAATGCAGAAGTGGAAGAGGGACCTCAAGAGAGCATTTAGTCTAATCTCCTTTACTGAATCCAGCAGGTGCTTCCCTCACTAGGCATAGGCTAGGTATAGGCATTCAAAAACTCCAAGGCAGAATGTTTAAACCTTCGTGGGTTACTCTAAGCTGCATAGATTGGATCAGGAGCAAACACAACATGTTCACCCTTTGCGGGAGGGCAGCACACAGATGCCTGCACTGGCCGAGGCCAGCAGGCTGGGGGTGCTTCTGAATGCCTCAGTGTGCCAAAGACTGCTGAGGGTACCTGAATGCAGCCGAGTGGTAGGCCACCCTGACTGGCTGCTGGACACATTCCCCTAACCCCTACTGTCAGCTGCAGGGAGGGGGAGCCAGTACAAAATCTCTCCACAGCCAGTGGCAGTGGGGAGAGGGGAAAGCGGAGACCCCCACCAAAGATACAGACCCAGGTCCCCTAGACCCAGCCAGAACCACTGGGGGCAGGAAGGGCATGTGGCAGGTGCTTCCCCTCTCCCCCACTGCCTGGCCCAGTGCAGCTTCTGTTAGGGTTGGTGGGTAGAGAGGGGAGAAGCAGAACCTCCTGCCACATGGCACCTGGCAGCTGTTATGGCTGGGTCTGGGGGAGGTCAGATCCATGCAGTGGGGGGCCTCTGCTTGTCCCAATTCTTCCACTGGTGGTAGGGTGGGGCTTGACAAGCCATGCAGCCCAACCCTAGCCTGCCTGCCCTGCCAGAGTGGGGTTAGCAGGGCCCACAAAGCAGCTTGGGAGGCTGAAACCTAACTTGAGTTGGGAGAGGATCTGGTACACAAGTTTGATAAACTGATCTAACCTAAACTGATTAAATTTGATACTACATCTATCCAGCTTTATCCTAGATTGAGTTCTGCCATTTTTAAACTAGTCTGTGTGCCCTGAACCTCTGTTTTGTTACAGGTTTAGACCAGTTTCCGATCATTTATACCAATTTATGTCTGTACCTAGCCATAGGGTACTTTTGATCACTGTCCCTTTTATAATAACCTTTAATGTATTGGAAGACTGCTATCAGGTTCCTCGTTTTGTCTTCCCTTTTCTAGACTAAGCAATCTCAAATCCTTCAATTTTGTCTCATAGTCTGTTTCCAAACCTCTTATTACTCTCTTCCTGTTTTTCCATATTCTAGTTTGGACGCCTATCTTCTTGTTAAAATTTAGTTAAGTGGCTGGATGGTCACAAACTGAAGCAAAACCAGCTTTGAAGATTTTGGCCTTCTCTCAATTTCCTGTGGTTTGCTTTCCTTCTCTATTAAGGAGTGGATTTTTAGTTTCCTAGGTACAAGATTTCCCTCAGGAGCTGTGTAAGGCTAAGTACAGACATCCAAAAAGCCTGAGCCAGAACTGATTCAATCTTTGCAGGTTAGTTTAACCTAAATAGTTTCATAGTTGGTAGGGTCCGAAGGGACCTGAGCAGATCATCAAGTCGACCCCCTGCCATGGGCAGGAAAGAGTACTGGGGTCAAACGACCCCAGCTAGGTGTCTATCTAGCTTCCTTTTGAAGACCCCCAGGGTAGGAGCCAGCACCACTTCTCTTGGAAGTTGGTTCCAGATCCTAGCCGCCCTGACTGTGAAGTAGTGCCTCTTGATATCTAGCCTGAATCTACTCTCCATTAACTTATGGCTGTTATTCCTTGTGACTTCCAGTAGTGCTCGGGGGAACAGGGACTCCCCCATTGCTTGCTGGTCCCCCTTGGTCAGTTTATAGATGGCCACCAGATCCCCTCTCAACCTTGTGGAGGCTGAACAGGTTCAGGTCCTGTAGTCTCCCCTCATAGGGCCTGCCTTGCTGCCCCCTGATCATGCGAGTGGCCCTCCTCTAGACCCTCTCCATGTTGTCCACATCCCTCCTGAAGTGCGTTGCCCAGAACTGGACACAGTAATCCAACTGCAGCCTGACCAGTGTCACATAGAGGGGGAGGATCACCTCCTTGGACCTGCTTGTGATGCATCTGTGGATGCATGACAAGGTGCAGTTAGCCTTCCTGACTGCGTCCCCATATTGTCAGCCCATGTTCATCTTAGAATCAATAATGACTCCAAGATCCTTTTCTGCCTCTGTGCTGATAAGAAGGGAACTCCCCAGCCTGTAGGTATGCTGCTGGTTCTTCCTCCCCAAGTGCAGTACCCTGCACTTGTCAGTGTTGAAACCTATCCTGTTCTCATTCGCCCACCCCTGTAACCTGTCCAGGTCTAATGGCAGGCGGTGAGGACCGAGCCCTGGGGAACCACACTGCCCACAGCCCTCCAGGTTGAAAATGACCCATCCACCACCACTGTCAGAGCGCAGCCCTCCAGCCCATTAGTGACCCATCTGACTGTGTAGGCTTTGACACCATAGTCACCTAATTTTTTTAATGAGAATGGGGTGAGAGACAGTGTCAAAGGCCTTCCTAAAGTCCAGAAAGACTACGTCCACCGCGACACCTGCGTCTAAGGATTTTGTGACCTGGTCATAGAAGGCCACCAGGTTGGTCTGACAGGACCTGCCTCTAATGAGCCCATGTTAGTTGCCCCTAAGCATAATTTCCCTTGCTGGTCCCTCGCAGATATGCACCTGGATAATTTTCTCAAAGAGCTTCCCCAGGACTGAGGTAAGACTAACAGGCCTATAGTTTTCTGGGTCCTCCTTCCTCCCTTTTTTGAAAATGGGAACCACACTGGCCCTTTTCCAGTCCTCTGGCACCTCACCAGAACACCATGAGTGCTCGTAAAGCCGTGCCAGGGGTCCTGCAATGACCTCTGCTAATTCCCTCAGCACTCTGGGGTGGAGATCGTCAGGACCTGCTGATCTGAACATGTCTAGGCCCACCACAAGTTCCCTGACTAGGTCCTCACTAACCCTGGGCCTGGCTGTGCCTCCCCTGGCACCGTCAGGGATCCCGGTGGGGGGGAATGACCTGGTTCCTGCTCAGAAAAATGGAGGCAAAGAAATTGTTAAAGAGATTAGCGTTGTCGTCTGGTGCGACCACCAGATGTCCTAGCATGTTCTGCAGAGGCCCCACGTTACCCAGTATCTTCTTTTTACCCCCTATGTACTTAAAAAAGGATTTCTTGTTATCCTTGATCCGGGTTGTTAGTCCCAGTTCCATCTCTGCCTTAGCCTACCTAACAACCCCCCTACAATCTTGAGCCAAGGAGGTATAATTCTCCCTGGTGATGACCCCTCCCTTCCATTGGGTTACGCCTCCTTTTTAGCTTTGAGACATTCCTGGATGCTTGTGGTGAGCCATGGGGGCTTTTGAGCACTCTTGCCCCCTTTGATCCGTGTTGGGATTGTCACCCTTTGGGCTTGGAGGATCGTCTCCTTAAGAAACGACTGCTCTTCTTGGATTCCCAACTCCCATCCCTTCCGGGACCTCAGTGCCTCCCCGACTAGTCTCCTTACCTCATTGAAATCCTCCCTCCTGGATTCCAGGGCTGCTGCCTTGCTGCAGGCCTTTGCCACTCTGCGCTGGATGGTGAATTCCAGTAGGCAATGATCGCTATCACCCAGGTGGTTGAGCACCCTCAGTCCCCTCACCAGGTCATTGCCTGTGGCCAGAACCAGGTCCAACAAGGCATTTCCCCTGCTGGGACTTTCCACCTCATGGGTTAGATGAAGGTCCTGTAACTCGGCTAGGAACCTACATAAGCGGTCAGACCTGGCTGACTGCTCTTCCCAGCAGATGTCCGGAAAGTTTAGGTCACCCATGATCACCGCATCCTTGACTTAACTGCCTCCGCAAGCTGACCTGAGAATTCCTGGTCTATCTCTTCTCCCTGGTTGCGTGGCCTGTAGTAGACACCCACCATTAAGTCCCTTTCCCCCTGACCCCCTTGTATTCTGACCCAGAGCACTTCAGTCTGCCCCTCCTCTGACCCAGTGTTGTTTGCTGAGGATGTGTATTGCTCTTCAACGTAGAGCAACACGCCCCCACCTTTCATCCCTGTTCTATCCCTCCTGTACAACCTATAGCCCTTGATGTTCACTGCCTAGTCATGTGTTGGATCCCACCAAGTTTCAGTGAGCCTTACTATGTCTGGGTTTGTGTTAGCTAGCAGGAGTGCAAGTTCCTCCTGCTTGTTCCCCATACTGCGAGCATTGGTGTAGAGGCATTTAAGGCCTCCTGAAGGTGCATGCACCACCCCCCTAATCCCAGGACTATCTGGGCCTCTGTCTCTTACCTGGGTATTTCTTGTGCTCGTCGCCTGTCTTGGCTGGGCTGTTCTTCTGGGTGACTCTTGGCTCAGTGTTCCATGGCTCCCTCTGTCCTCATCCTCCCCTTCCCCAGATGAGCCTAGTTTAAGGTCTGCCGAAGGAGATCAGCCAACCTGAAAGAGAACACATGCTTACCTTTGGGGGAGAGATGAAGAACATCCCACCTGAGCATGTCTCTTGTCTTGAAGTATGGGTTGTGGTCCAAAAAACCGAAGCCTGCCTCGAGACACCATTTCTGAAACTGCAGGTTGACCTCTCTGATGCAGGTTGCATGGCATTGTCCACGTTCGCTAACTGGAAGGACAGATGAGAAGACCACCTGTGAAGACCACATAGATTGAACGGAGAAGCAAGTGAATAGACATTTACTTTTGATTTTGGAAATGCAGGCACATGCCTGCAGTGGCCCAGGCTACAAGCTGGGAGGCACTAGAATGAGCCCTCCCTTCCCTTTGGTAGTTGACCAGAAGGCTGGAGGAAAGCTGAGCTGGGGGGGGGGAGGCATGGCCTGCAGGGACCCTAGCCAGGGTGTGCCTGGAGTGGGAAGGGGGAAGCAACCATTGTCAGGTTTGTTCTTGAGCAGCAGGAGGGGGTGGCCATCTGGCGGCCCAGGCAGCACCTCGGGCAAATGTGAAGGATGGAGGTGGATTAAACCCTCCTGCCTCCACTCTTCCATTGACATGGGACCCCAGCCAGGGTCTGCCTGACTTTCCCCACCCACTCAGCAAGTGTGTGTGGGGGAAAGCTGAGCAGACCCTGACTGGGGTCCCATTCTGGTGGGAGAGGGGAGGCAGGGGGGTTTAATCCCCTTCCCTCCCTTCCATCTGACCCTGCTGTCCCATGTCCTTGCCCCTTTCACTCCAGCAGGGAAAAGTCTGGCAGGGGTTGCTCTGCCCTCACCAGGCAGACCAGGTTGCATCCCCCTCCTTTGTCAGCCAGCCCTCACTGCTTCACTGCTCTGGTTGGAGAGCAGAGGAGCAGGGCTAATCATGTGCCGATCACAAGCAGACAACACAGCCCAGCCCAGCCCAGCCCAGAGCTGTAAAGCATCCTAGGATGCTGGGGGACTGTGATTTAACTTGAACTAGGAAGGGGTCTGAAACAGAAGTTCCATAAACTAGTTAAACCAAATCGGTAAAATCTGATACTACATTCACCCAGGTTTATCGTAAACTAGCTTTGGCCATTTTGAAACTGGTTTATGTGCACTAAACTTCTGTTCTGTTACAGGTTTAAACCAGTTTCTGATCACTTACCAGTTTCTAACCAACTACCCTAGTTAAATGAAGGCCAGTATGACAAAAGAAAATAAGCCACCCAGTACTAATTAAGAGTGACTTCTGCCAGTTAGGACTGGCACTGGCAGAGCCTTACCTTATTCCCACTGTCTTGTATCTTTCATGTAGATAGACGACTTTAATCTACATGCCTGATCTAAGATCTAAGTTCTCTCTTTGTGAGCTGGTTTTATGAGCACTACATTCATTTTAAGTTTTAGAATTTTTTTAGTCTGACTAACTAGCTAAAAGAATGTTTTCCTAAGCTGACAGCAAACATGCCTTGTTTGAGCCTAAAAGGGTTGGGTTTTTTTCCATCAAGTTATATAAACCCTTGAAAATAGACTTTGTAGCACATTCTATCCAAAGATATCTAGGATTCAACATTAATTGATTTAGCCTTACAGTGCTCCTGTGAGGTAGGAAAGTAATATATATACTGCATTTACATGAGGGGAAACCAACGGGGAGGTTAAGTAACATATCAAAGGTCACAGAGGGCATATCTACGAGATGTTTACTGCGCAGTTAAGTAATTAGCTGCGTAGTAAACATCTCGGCGTCAAAACATGCACCCCTGTTAGGCTGGAAGAGATTAATTTACTCAACAGCAGGATAGTACTTGTAAATACAAGTACTATCCTGCTGCAAAGTAAAAAATTCCACAGCAGCACATGTGTAGACACTGTGTTGGCTGGCTAGGGCATGAGGCTGTTTCAATGTAGGGGCTTTCTGCCAGCTAGCCCCACACTAAAGCATCCTTGTACCTCAGCCAGCCCCTCCGCAGTACACTGAGTCAGGGGTAGCAGCCCTAGGCTGCAGGCTGACCCCTGGGGCCCCCTGCCAGCTGGGGTTGCTCTGAACTGGCTCAGTGTGCTATGCTTCTGGGCACACATGTAGACACACACCTGGCAGTAATAAACTCTGGGGCAATAAGCTCTGCAGTTTATTGCAGCGCATTAATAGGCAAATGTAAATGCACCCAGAGAAAACCTGTTGAAGAGTTAGGATTAAATCTGTGCTCCCAACTCTCAATCTTTTGCCTAGATTGCCTAATTTATTAATCATCCCCATTTTAAATAATTGCTTGTGGCAGAAGTGCCTTCCATATAGTGGATCTTTGCTATAACAATATTTGAAAACAGTATATGTAAAAATAAATTTTCTCTGTATCATGCCACCGTAACTACTTTTTATTCTTCTTTCAAGGACTACTCTGCCAAGAGGCCTCATTGAGCTCTTCTCTTTTAATTAGAACATTAATATTCCCACTGTTTCTCTTCCAACTAAAACTAGTTTTAATTCTCCCCGTCTCCAATCACTTGGCAAAGATGAGCTTCTGTGCGCAAAGCTTTCTGAGTCACAATGTATAGGGCTGAGTGTTACACCTGTCAGATTTTGCATCTGCTTGTACCCATGCAGACAAATGTCACATTATCTCTGCACCACAGCAGGACTTCTTTGCTTTGCTCCTTTGCTCCCTTCAGTAACATTTTCCTTTATTTTGAACTGGAGGGAATTATGTAACGAAAGCATATTAAAACTGGTTGCAAGGTAACAAGAGTTTACCTCTCCAAATTAAAAAAATATGTTGTGCAACTGAGTATGTTGCTAAGCAACATGATACCGCAATCTTGAGCTACTGCTCAGGTCCATTGAAATTGACAAGGGAGCCACAGATGAGCCACTGAGCTCTGCTATTAAACAATTCTGAGAGCAGGGGTGGTGGGAGGGAGAAAGCAACAAAAAAATAAAGCTGAGAATAAAGAGAAGGAGAAGATCATTGTGAGAACAGGGAGAATGGGCACTCCAGAAAATAAAGAAATGGCAATAGCAGGAAACCAAAAGAGAGCAGGAAATGAAAAGATAAAAATTAAAAAAGATGGCTTGAAGAAAAATTGTAAACATTGATTTTAGCCAGGTGATGTATTTAATGTGCATTTCTTAGCACTGCTGCAAACTTCACTTGATATGAAATGAGGTAAGTATGCAGGGATGTGGACAAAGGTGTTTGATGCATGTGATCAGGCCTGTACTCACTCGTGTGATTCACTTTAAAATGTAGCTGTGAGCTGTGTTGTCAGCACAATCATTGAACTATTAGTTGGATGGGCATTGATGAAAGTTAACAACCTGCATAAGCACTCTAGCCTAGACCCTTCATGAAGTTTTGCAAAGACCACAAACGCACTGAAGTAGCATATTTGCTATTTCATAGAATCATAGAAAATTAGGGTTGGGAGGGACCTCAGGTGGTCATCTAGCCCAACCCCCTGCTCAAGACAGGACCATCCCCAAATAGATCATCCCAGCCAAAGCTCTGCCAGGCCTGGTCTTAAAAACCTCCAAGGATGGAGCTTCCACCACCTCTCTCGGTAACCTGTTTCAGTTTTTTACTTCCCTCCTAGTGAGAAAATTCTTCCTAATAGCTAACCTTAGCTTCCCTTGCTGCAACTTGAGACCATTGCTCCTTGTTCTGTCATCTGCCACCACTGAGAACATCCTCTTTGAAACCTCCCTTAAGGTAGTTGAAGGCAGCTATTAAATCTCCTCTGTCTCGGACTAAATAAGACCAGTTCCCTCAGTCTTTCCTCATAAGTCAAGTCCCCCAGTTCCCTCACCAATTTTGTTGCTCTCTGCTGGATGCTCTCCAATTTGTTCACATCCTTTCTGTAGTTGGGGCCCAAAACTGACCACAGTACTCCAGATGTGGCCTCACTTGTGCTGAATAGAGGGGAATAATCACTTTCCTTGCCCTACCCTCCAGTGTATCTACTACTCCCCACCAGCTTAGTGTTATGTGCAAACTTGCTGAGGGTGCACTCGATGCCATCTTCCAGGTTGTTGAAGACATTGAACAAAATCAGCCCCAGGATGGACCCCTGGGGCACTCCACTTGATACGGGCTGCCAACTAGACATTGAGCCACTGCTTGCTACCCTCTGGGCCCAATGCTCCAGCCAGTTTTCTATCCACCTTATAGTCCATTCATCCAGCCCATACTTCCTTAACTTGCCTGCAAGAATGTTGTGGGAGACTGTATCAAAAGCCTTGCTAAAATCAAGGTATACAACATACACTGGTCTCCCCACATCCACAGAGCCAGTCATATTGCCTTTTATGGCTATCAAGTTGGTCAGACATAACTTGCCCTTGGTGAATCCATGCTGATTATTCCTAATCACCTTCTTCTTTTCAAAGGGCTTAGAAATAGATTCTTTGAGGACCTACTCCATGATTTTTCTGGGAACTGAGGTGAGGATGACTGGTCTGTAGTGCCCTGGATCCTCCTTTTTCTCTTAAATATGGGCACTGTTTGCCCTTTCCCAATCACCCAGGACCTCTCCTGGTTGACATGAGTTTTCAAAGATGATGGCCAATGGCTCTGCAATTTCATCAGCCAATTCCCTCAGCACACTCAGGTGCATCCCATCTGTCTTCATGGACTTGTATATGTCCAGCTTTTCTAAATAGTCCCTACCCCCTTCTTTTGCCACTGTTGGCTGCTCACCTTCTCCCCAAACTGTGCTGTCTGGTGCAGTAGTCTGGGAGCTGACCTTGCGTGTGAAGAGTGAGGCAAAGAAGGCATTAAGCACTTCAGCCTTTTTTGCATCCTCTGTCACAAGGTTGCCTCCCCCACTCAGTAAGGGACCCACACTTTCCCTGATCCTCCTCTTGCTACTGACATACTTGTAGAAACCCTTCTTGTTACCCTTCACATCCCTTGCTGGCACCAACTCTTATTGCACTGTGACCTTCCTGACTTCATCCCTGCATGCCTGAGCAATGCTCTTTATATTCCTGCCAATTTATTTGTCCAAGTTTCCACTTTTTATAAGCTTCCTTTTTGTGACTTAGCTTACTGAAGAGTTCCCTTCTAGGCCAAGCTGGTCTTCTGCCATACTTGCTAGTCTTCCTGCATATCAGGATGGTTTGTTCCTGCACTCTCAATAAGGATTCTTTAAAACATAGCCAGCTGTCCTGGACTCTTCTCTCTGACTGGCTTACCAGGGGATCCTGGCCATGAGTTCCCTAAGAAAGTTGAAGTCTGCTCTTCTGAAGTCCAGAGTCCTTACTTTGCTGCTCTCCGTCCTTTCTTTCCTCAGGATCCTGAACTCAATCATCTTGTGGTTACTGCTGCCCAAGTTGCCATCCACTACTACCCTCCCTGCCAATTCTTCCCTGTTTGTGAGCAGCAGATCAAGAAGATCATGGCCCCTAGTTGGCTGCTACAGCACTTTCACCAGGAAGTTGTCCCAAGTGCTCTCCCAAACCTTCCTGGATTGTCTGTGCACTGCTGTATTGTCCTCCCAGCAGATGTCAGGGTGATTGAAGCCCTCCATCAAAACCAGGAAACTTGTGATCAGGAAACTTCCACTAATGGTTTGAAGAAAGCCTCATCCACCACTTCTTCCTTGTCTGTCCTTCTGGAACAGTATGTCCCCATCCATGACAGTCCTCCAGTCATGTGAGCTATCCCACCAAGTCTGTTATTCCAATCATGTCATAGTTCCATGATTGTGCAAGGACTTCCAATTCTTTCTGCTTGTTTCCCAGGCTCCATGCATTTGTGTACAGATACTTGAGGTAACTAGTTGATTGTCCTGATTTCTCAGGAATTATGAAAACACCTCCACTGTTGCCCTCTCCTGCTTGCACTTCCTTGAGGTCTCCTGCTTCCCCACTTACATCAGGGCTTTGGTCTCTATCCCCTGATGAACCTAGTTTAAAGCCCTCCCCACTAGGTTAGCAAGCCTGTCTGCGAAGTTGCTCTTCCCTATCTTCATCTGGTGGATCCCATTTCTTCCCAGCAATCCTTCTTGTAACATCATCCCATGGTCAAAGAAGCCAAGTCCCTGCTGGCAACACCACCTGCATAGCCAGGTATTGATCTGCAGGATGTTTCTGTTCCTGCCTGGGCCTTTTCTGTTGACTGGAAGGATCAAAGAGAACACATCCTGAGCCCCAGCCCCTTCACCCAGAGCCCTGTAGTCACTTTTGATCTGCTCAGAGTCTCCCCTGACAGTATCTTTGTGCCCACATGGATAAGCAGCATGGGGTAGTAGTCAGAAGGCCAGATGAGTCTTGGTAATCCCTCCATGGTATCTCGGATCTGGCTTCCAGACAAGCAGCAGACCTCCTGAGACAACAGGCCAGGTCAGCAGATGGCTCCCTCCATCCCCACAGAAGGAAGTCTCGAACCATGACCACCCATTGCTTCTTCTTGGTGGCAGTTGTCTCAATCCTTTCCACCTAGATGAAGCCTGGCCTGTCCTTCTCCACCAATGGAACGTGCTCCTTGCTGTCCGTTGCCAGGGCTGCATATCTGTTCACTAGATGAACTGCTGGAGGTGAAGGTGAAGATTTCTGCTTGCTGCCAGAGCTCACAAGCTTCCACCTTCCAACCTCCTGGGAGTCCATATCCTCTCTCTTTTCTAGTGCTGCCTCTGGCACTTCTTCCTCCACAGTCCTGGAAGTCTCCTCCAGCATTGAATTGATGAACTCCTCATGGCAGAGAATGCTTCAGAGCCTTTTGACCTCCTCCTGTATCTCTCTTGCCTGTTCCCTGAGAGAGACCACTAGGATGTACTGCTCACACCACAGGCACCCCCAACCTGACCATCACTGGAAGGAACTTGCAAACCACAGTTCCTACAGTACCAGACCCAGACCTGGGTGGAAACCTTGATGGTAAGTAGTCCTGCCTGTACAGAAACCTCACAGATATAAGTAGAGGCAGTAGCAGTGGCTCTGGCATTGGAACGTCCTCCAGCCATTTCCCTGGGTCTCTTAATCTGCTTCTTCTCTCTTACTGCCTTTCTTCCAAACACACCTTCCCTAGTGAAGTCACCTGGAAGCTGGCCTGTTTACTGCTCATTGGCTCCAAAAGGTTCTCTTTTCCTGCTTCCTCACACCAAGGTGGGGAGGGAAAACTGTCCTGCAAATTGCTTACCCTGTTCGCTGGCTCTTTGGTTGCTCAGGGAATCTCCTATTTATACCCTGCTGGGCCTGGACTGGCTTCACCCCTCGTTAGGGCTTCTGTCAGGTCCAGGGAGCAATCACTCAGCAATCAACCCTCCCAGCTTCTCAGAGCACATTCCCCAAACACACACAGGCCACTAAACAAACAATCAGCAAACCAGAGGCACAGGCAGCTATGGATCACTTACCTTTCCTCGGCAGGATCTGATGCCTGGCTTCTCTTCTTCCTCCTCTTGCTCCCAGCAAGCTGCCTGCAAACTGCTTACCCTGTTTGCAGCCCTTGGTTGCTGGTCCCTATGCTTTGTAAGTTTTAGCATTTTGAACAGACGAAAACGTAGGCTAAATCAGCAGTTATCAATTAATACTTTGCAAAGTAACGATTCAGTGAGCACACAATTCAAAACAGTGAGGGGCCAGCCTGTTTTGGCAGATGTGCTACAAAGTAGACCCACACCATTCCCAAGTGCTACTTAGATCCCTTTTCCTGCTTGTTCTGCTGCTCTGCTTTCTGCTTCTTGCTCTACTGAGGTCTACTGCTTGGTAGAGGTCTGCTGCTTCTTGCCCTCTTGAGGTCTACTGTGTTCTGCTGTGTGAGGGAAGATCATTCTTATCCTTACGGACTCCAAATTGCTTTATACTTTTAACAGTATGAAATATGCACTGCACCAGAATCTGCTTTCACTTACACTAATATCAATCCACAATAATTACATAGATTTTCATAGCTGCTTCAGATTTACACCACAAGTATGACCAGTTAATGTCTTCATTTATAGCTTTGGAGGTCCAATGAACGTAGCATTGAACCCTGAATCCATACAGGTAGCTTCACTGTTTCCTGAAAGATAATCATCTCTTGAGTTAAATGTGACAACTCTTTAACAAAACACATTTTAGCTGTTTATATAACCCATAATCCTTTGGACAATGATTACAAAAACATGCTGTTAAATTGTCTTCCTTCAAATAGCTTAGAAATGTTATATTTTATTTCTGTTGATTAATTATAGCAATCCCTCTAGTGCTTCTGAAGAATGACATTTTACATCACATCTGTTATCGTTTTTAAGGACTGAAGTTGTCTTAATATGTTGACATGATTTATTTAGATCCTGAGGTAAATGTTTTATTTTCTGTTGGTTCAGTCTATCCTTTCTGTTAGAGACAGAATATCATGTACATACATGCACTGTTGACTATTGCAGAAATATGTATAAAGAAAAAGCCACTGTTTTCCTTTCAATGTTATATCAAAGTTAAATCCATGTTCTATAAGTCTTTATTACTAATAAGGTTACAGGTAGTATCCTATGATTTTCAACATATTTTCTTATGAATTTTGGTAAAAAACTAGAAATTGATTTTGAAAAACTGAGAACCATGAAGATACCAGAGGGCTAAGGGGGAAAAGTTGGTTATTCTATTTTTGAAATGTGGAAGGAGGTCAATCTTCGTAGTTACCATCTTGGTAAATCAATCATTATTTCATTCTAAATAATGGAATAAATAAAACAGGGAAAACTTCTGTAAACAAGCAGAGGATTTTTTGTCTTCTGCCAAATATGAGTTCAGAGGAAAAAGTCAGCCATTTAGCTCATGTAGCTGGTTCCTTTCTGCTAAACTCCTGGAAGGTGGCATCTCTGAAAAATGCTTTCCACCATCTCTGATTGATTGGCTAGAATATTCTGTCCCATTCCAGTGAGGATGATCTGGCTTTGATTATATATGCCTTTGTGACTTCTTTTCTGATCTATGGCAACAATCTATCCCTGGATATAAAACCATCAGCCCTGAGGAAACTCCAACTAGCACAGAAAGTTGTAGCACATCACAGCCACCCAAGTGATGATGAACACATCAATTGTGACTTTACTGGTTTCAGTTCAAGGACATGATCTTTATTTTCAATGTACAAAATAGGTTATCTATCTACAAGATTTCCTAAAGCTTTGAGATCAAGACCAAAGTCATCTATTTATCAGGTAAAATGTAGCTTTATACCATCTGTGGGTCCAACAATTTTTTTCAGAGGCAGGTCTTTGTGAAACAAGTCTTCACAGGATCTAAGGATCATCCTTTTCTGTTCTAAGTGCAAGGTGCGCTTATTTGACTGTCATCTCCAACAGAAGCACATAGCAACATGTACAGTTATAAAACAAAACAAAAACAAAATTCTCTACCTGAAAATGTGGATGAGAAAGAACATACATTGATTTACATATGTTAATAATACTCGGGTACTAAGATGAGGGCAGTACAAGAACCTATAGAAGCTATTTAACTTCCCCTGTTCAGGTTTGATTTAGATAAATTCCGATTACTGATAGGATAGCTTACCCAGGCAATATTAGCGGGAACAGTAGATTATTATGAAAGTCTTGTTCTTTGCATTAAAATATAATTGCATGGGATAATGTGTTTGCCATGGTCACTTTTCAAGGAGCAGCAACTTTTACTTCATGCTGTCTGAATATTTCATTTCCTATTGTATTACATTTATGATTGATTTAGTAGAAGGCTGAGGAAAAAGAATTTCCCTCTCCTCCCACCCCAATCCTCTTCTTCCTTCCCTTTCTCCTCTGCTTTCCAAATGTTTAAGTGATGAGCATAAAGGTCTCTCCCTTACATTTTGCCCATGATTTTGGTATACAGTAATTAGATATATTTAACAGTCTAGCATCTTTGCGCTGTGGTAGAGACCAGAGCTCTCTCTCAAAACTATTGGAGACAGTACACTTATTTAAAATATAGTCCAAATACTACCTCTTTGAAACACTACGTAATGAAGGCAATCTTG
Organism: Alligator sinensis; assembly: GCF_000455745.1. NCBI lineage: Eukaryota > Metazoa > Chordata > Crocodylia > Alligatoridae > Alligator > Alligator sinensis. The sequence goes on from NW_005841864.1 coordinate 3,735,087, forward strand.
GGAGATCTCACAAGCACAGAGCTAATGGGAAGGGACATTTGGTGCTTTTTTTTTTTTTTTTTTTTTTTTGAAGCAGCACGTCCTAGAACAAGTAGATTTTAATCTATTCAACCAATAAAAGACCCATACGCTATAATACAGTGTGATGAAGGGTCCTCTACATTAGCCACTTTAAAACAAATAAATAAATGAATAGAAGTACCCTGTAGAGGGAAGTGAGTGCATTATTGGCATCTACTACATTGTCAGGGCACACTGCACTAAAGACAGATTTTTAGAAAGCCATCCAAAAAAAGAAAACCTATTTGAAGAGGTATGAGAAGCAATAATCAGATCTACACTTGTTTCCAGTGACTATTCAGGCGTAAACTGGAAAAGGATCATATGTTCATAGAGAAAGTAGGGCTAGAAGGGACATGACAAGGTCATCTAGTCAAGCCCCCCAGCTCAAGACAGGATCATTCCTGACTAAAACCGTCTCAGACAAGAAATTCCACAATTTTTCTAGGGCCACTGACAGACATGAAAAAACCAAACCAAACAGCATTTTACTGAAAGAAGAAGAGCGTTAGTTTGACCTGGCTCCCCAGTGTCTGTATCAATTGGGCGCTTTAGCAGGGTTTTTTTGGTGCTTTTATTTAATAGCTGATTCAATCAGCTCCTAGATAAAAGCACCAAAGAACCCTGTTGAAGCCCCCGATCCATACAGAGGTTGGACAGTCTGGGTCAAACTAACGCTATGCCCCGTCTAGGCATATGCTGCAGTAAAGCGTCATTTTTTTCACACCTCTAAGCAGCCTAAGTGGCCTGTTTCAATGCCTGACCACTCATAGTCAGAAAGATCCTCCTAATCTCCAGCCTCAATTTCCCCTGCTGTAGCTTGGGACCATTGCTCCTAGTCCTGTCCCCTACAGCCACAGAAAAAAACCCATCTCCACCCTCTCTATAACTGCCCTTCAAGTATTTAAACATGGTTTTTAAAACTGCCTCAGTCTTTTCTTCTCCAGGCTAAATAACGCTAGTTCTTTCAGGGTTTCCCCAAAAGTATTGTCTCCTAGGCCCCTGATCATTTTTGTTGCCCTGTGCTGCACTCTTCCCAAACTGTCCACATCCTCCTTGAAGTCAGGGGCGCAAAACTGGTCATAGTAATCCAAGTGAGGCCTCACCAGTGCTGAATATAGAGGAAGAATAACTTACCTTGATTTGCAAGTGACACTCCTATTAATACAACCCAGGATGCTGTTCACTTTTTTGCAAGAAGAGCACACTGTTAGCTTATATTCAGTTTATGGTCCACCCCTAACCCCCAGTCTCTGCAGTACTGGAACCTAGCTAATCATTCCCCAGTCTGTATTTGTGCATGCAGTTGTTCCATTCCAAGTGCAGGACTTTGTACTTATCCTTGTTGATCTATTTGAATTAAAAAGGCTGTGGGCCCAGCCCACTAAAAATCGGGGGTCGCCACTGGTTGGGCAGGCCAAAGCCTTTAAAAATTCAACTGATTACAGGGGACAAATCATAAGAAAACAGGGTGTGCATGTGCAGGGTCAAAGGGCCAAAACAAGTGCTCCCTGGGGGGGACACCGAGCAGAGCATGCCAGACAGCGCCCACCGGCCCTTGAACTCAGAGTGCCAGTAGCTACTGCCCAGCGATGCTCCACCCGGAGACGTGTGTGCAGGACACTGAGGAAAAACGCCCCAAGATCTCCAGGAACCTTCCCAGCCAGAGCATCCCACCTGGATAACCAAATAGTGAGCTTGGCCAGAGCCAGGAGGAGGTTGACCAGGAGGTCCCAGGAATTCGTGGGGCGACGGGTGGGAAATGCGTAAACAAAAAGGTGAGGGGAATAGTGCAACCAGAACTTGAGAAGCAAGTTCTGGAGGAGGAGGTGCAGGGCTTGCAGCCTGGCGCACTCCAGGAACATGTGTGCCAGGGTCTCCTTCTGATGACAGAAGTGGCACTGGTCAGAGGCCGCTTTGAAGTGCACCAGATACACGCACATTGGGACGGCTCCGCGCAGGAGCTGCCAGCCTAGGTCCCCGGTGGCCCTTGGGATGAGGGCGGAATACAGGCTCAGCCATCAGGGCCCGTCGGACTTGTCCTTGTTGAATTTCATCTCATTGATTGTGGACCATACCTCTAGTCTATCCACGTTATTCTGAAACCCAGCCCTACTCTCTGCAATTCCACCTAACTTGGTGTCATCTGCAAATTTGTTAAGTGTGCACTTGATCACATTATCCAAATCATTACTGAAGATGTTGAACAATACTAAACTCAGGGCAGGCCCATGGGGAATCCCACTTGATACCTCATCTCTACTAGACATTGAGCTACTGAGGACTACTCACTATGTATGATGATCCAACCTTACAGTGCTTTCTTCTAGTCATAGAATCGTAGAAAATTAGGGTTGGAAGGGAACTCAGGAGGTCATCTAGACCAACCCCCCTGCTCAAAGCAGGTCAAGTCCCAACTAGATCATCCCAGCCAAAGCTTTGTCTATTCTGGTCTTAAAATCCTCAAAAAATGAAGATTCCACAACCTCTCTGGGTAACTGGTTCCAGTGCTTTACTAGCCTCCTAGTGAGAAAGTGAATCCTAACATCTAACCTCAACTTTCCTTGCTGCAGCTTGAGATCATTGCTCCTTGTTCTGTCATCTGCCACCACTAATAATAGTTGAGCTCCATCCCCTTTGGAATCACCCATCAAGTACTTGAAGGCTGTTATTATATCCCCTTTCAGTCTCATCTTTTCCCTCATCTTCTCCATATTAAATAAGCCCAGTTCCCTTAGCTTCTCCTGTTCAAGCCCCCTCACCATTTTTGTTGCCCTCCTCTGGACTTTCTCCAATTTGTCTACATCCTTTCTGTAATGGGGTCCCCAAAACTGGACACATTACTCCAAATGTGGCCTCACCAGTGCCGAATACAGGGAATAATCACTTCCTTTGATCTGCTGGCAACACTCCTACTAATGGAGCCCAGTATGCCGTTACACCTTCTTGGCAACAGGGGCATACTGATGGCTTGTATTCACTTGATTATCCACTGTAACCTCTAGGTCTTTTTCTGCAGAGCTTCTGTTTAACCAGTCAGTCTCCAGCCTGTACTGGTGCATGGGATTAATCTATATTTCCTTAGCTAGTTAATAAGAATGTCATGAGGGACAGTGTTAAAACCCTTGCTAAAATCAAGCTGTGTCCACTGCTCTTCCCTCATCCACAGTATCTGTCATGTCATAGAAGGAAATCAGATTTGTCAGGCATGACTCGCTCTTGGTGAATTCAAGCTGACTGCTCCTCATCACCTTGTTCTTCTCTAAGTGCTTCACAATGGATTTCTGGAGGACCTACTCCATGATTTTTCCAAGTATAGAGGTTAGGCTGACTGGTTTGTAGTTCCCCAGAATACCCCATTACAGTCCTGAAAAGAAACACAGGCTTCCTGGCACACATTCCATTTCATAATTAAAAAGCTATAATGCCAAAAGCAGTATATAACTTACTGTGTGAGTGGCTGCTGCATTTATCAAAATAGGCACTAGTAACACTGGTATCGGTCTTATTTTGGGGAATACCTTTGAGATATCTTCACAAGGAAGGGCACTTAGTGGCAAAGCCCAACTATTATTAACTGTAAATTATAGTGATAGAAGCACAACTTTGTTGTCTTCCTGTGTCCTTTTTGTCCCTATTTTTGACACATCCTCCATTGATTTCCATGTACACCTACACTTTTAAAAAAATTATTAGACACACACACAAGTCTCTATCACAACAACCACCAATAAACTGAAAGGAGAGGCAAGGGATATATTTTATTCAAAGAAAGCACATTGCTAGCCCCAGCAGCTTGAAAAGATTACACTGAAGCATTTTATAATTGCCATGAAATAGAACTCATATTATGGTTCATTTATTTTTTCTTTAAAAAAAGATTTCTAAACTTTCATAAATTGAATTGGAAGGGTGTCTGGCATATTGTAAAACTGGCAGATAATGATGCATCTCTTTAAAAAACTAAAGATTAGTAATTGGGGGCAGGGTAGGAGGGGGAGAAGGAGAGAAAATGCTAAATGATATTGTATATTGTCCTCATCCAATTCTGCACTTTGAATATAATAAAATGACATGTCCTCAACCCTTTAAAATAGAAAGCAAGCATATGCCTCCTTTCTAATCTTGCCCTATGTCAGCCATTTACTTTTGACCTATGATATAAATCTATTGTATCTGCTCAACATACTGATTTTATTTCTTTCCTTGAAGGTTTTTTAACTTTGTGGCTGGCTATAACAACTTGCCTTATATTTTCAACTTACTGCCATATGTAAAAAGGATCAGTGATGCAACATAAGGTTGAAATTTTGGCTGTGTAGACAAATGAAGGTTGAAAAATGACCTCTCTGCAGAAGACTGAGCTTTTCAGCCTTGGAGAGGGAGCAGACCAAGAGACAGACTGTGCAAGATTGTTGCTAAGCTAAGTACTTAAAAATTAGAAAATGCCAAAATTAAGGTTTCTTGATAACCTAAAGATTGTAAGCTTGAATAACTAAAGATTGATAATGATACTATCTTTAGGTTATCACATGCTGGTTTTTCCCCACACAATGCTTGCCTCATTCAGGACACAGGGTAGCCAATGCTTTCTTAATGCACAGCTTTTCAATATTTATCTTAATTGTTCAGTATGAAGATGCATCGACCAGTGCCTGCCAATACATTCATTTGTAGGCCAAGCACATGATCTGTTTGTTAGCAACATTGGAATGAAGAGAAAGGTAAGTGAAAATTATTATTTTATTAAAACAATGTAGGGCATATTATGAAAGCACAAACAAAAGACGGGCTATGAATATTATAAAAAATGTGAGACCCAGTCTTAAATGTGCTTTCTGTAGGAAAGAATTGGAGCCAGAAGAAAGGCCTATTTCTGTAATTATTTCTTTTTATACTTCCTTTAGTGCGCTATATGTTATCATTATTGTTATTAAAAAGGATGATCTGTTTCTATCAGCCTTAGTTGGTGTGTCAAACCACAAAAGCATAAAGATGATGGTACCAGTAACACTTGCCCCTGGTATTACCCTCCAGTAGGAATGATCATACTCACAATAAGGGTTTATGGATGGCAGTATGGATGTTTATTCAAATTGCCACTTGCTAATTCACTGATACTTGCTCCTGGGCTTATTGGATTTCACTCAGTCTGTCTGTTACCTGAGCAATAGTCTCCAATTTAATTAATTACTGACCAGTCCTAACAATATCTTTTACTCTATTAAATTAATCAACTGTTCTTTCTTCAAAGCTCAGCTGGCTCTCTATAGCAATAAAGTGTTATTTAACTTAATCTAAACCTTTTTACCATGCTTATCACATTCAATCTTTCTACCAGAGGATCTGTGAAGTTGACCTGACATCTTAAAAAGACTACTTCATTCATTGGGCTGATTTCTTGAGTAATGCTGCATTTGCTGGGAGGCAGTGTAATTCTCCAAGGGCTCCTTAAGAAATTAGACACCTTTCATAGTTTCATAGTTTCTAGGGTCGGAAGGGACCTGGGCAGATCATCTAGTCCGACCCCC
>NW_005841864.1:3740837-3754717 GCF_000455745.1 Alligator sinensis
CACAAGATCCCCCCCTCAGCCTTCTCTTCTGGAGGCTGAACAGGTTCAGGTCCCGTAACCTTTCCTCATAGGACCTTCCCTGCTGTCCCTTGATCATGCGAGTGGCCCTCCTCTGGACCCTCTCGATGCTGTCCACATCCCTCTTAAAGTGCGGCTCCCAGAACTGGACGCAGTACTCCAGCTGCGGCTTGACCAGTGCCGCATAGAGGGGAAGGATCACCTCCTTGGCCCTGCTTGAAATGCATCTGTGGATGCACGACAAGGTACAGTTGGCCTTCCTAGCTGCCTCCCCACACTGCCGAGCCATGTTCATCTTGGAGTCAATAATGACTCCAAGATCCTTTTCCACCTCCATGCTGACAAGAGGGGAGTTCCCCAGCCTGTAGGTATGGTGCTGGTTGTTTCTCCCCAGGTGCATCACCTTGCACTTGTCTGTGTTGAACCCCATCCTGTTCTCCTCCGCCCATCCTTGTAACCTGTCAAGGTCCGACTGTAGCCTGTTGTTCCCTTCTATTGTGCCCACATCCCCCCACATCTTGGTAATGGAGTAACCTTCTTAATGAAGGGCTGAAGATGTCTGAGTGGTTAGTCTCCTTACTTGGCATTGTTCCACTCTTGAGTGATGGCAGGTTCCTCAGGCACTGATTCCACTGGTTTGACATCTACAGTCTTGGCCTTTTTACGAACTTCTCTTCAGTCTCCTGGGAAGTGTGGCTGCAGACTGTGCAAACTTATGATGTTTTGCTTGACTGTAAAATCTTTGCTGGGTTATGTCAGGCAAACACAGGGTCTGCTTTTGTGTGTTAAAGTTCCTTCATTTGTCCTTTGGATTTGCAGAGCAGGTGATCAGTTCCAAAATGGAAAGATTTATCAGGAATTTTAACACCTCAGGTTTCCCTCCACCTCGTCCTGCCCCTGGTAATTTTTGTCTTAGTTTAAATGCCTGTGAAAAAACTTCTATTTCTATTAAGTATTAACATTATAGTTCTTCACAGTCTTAACAGTCCAAAATAGCCTTTAGCAATATTTCTTGAGTCCTTCACAATTCTGTAAGGTTTCCCCAATGATGGGACTCAATGAAAGTAAACACTGCTTTTATAAAACCAACATTTAGGGTGCATCTACACGTGAATTTAGGCATGCTTAAATTTAATGCACATTAAGCTAATGTGCATTAAGTGATTTTGGCAGGTATCTACACATGCTACGACTTGGGACTAACTTTAGTGCCATGTCACTCCAGCTCTGCCATGTGCCCCTGTGGCCACTAGGGGGAGCTCCAGCCTCTGGCCAAATGGCTGCCAGCACTAGGCAGCCGTGCTGAAGCCAGAGCCAGCTGCTCTGGCAGCCATCTTAAAAGCACACCCCTCTGCACTGTGACCCCTGGGCAGATGCTTCCTGTGTCAGAGGAGCAGCGTGGCATAGACGAAGGCAGGATGTGCCAGCTGTGCTCCTGCCAAATCTGCACTTCCCAGCCCTGGCTGCCTCAGCAACTCACCGTGGCACCCCGGGACAGGTTCCCCCACTCCTCAGGGCCTCCCCAGCTGTACAGCTAGCCAGACACCTGCTGCCCCCTGTTGCCAAGGAGGACATTACTACTGGCACTGATGCCTTCCTTGGCATGTGAGAGGCCTGTGCCCACTCAGCTATGGGGACATAAATTCATAGAGGCTAGGGTTGGAAGGGACCTCAACAGATCATCAAGTCCGACCCCTGCCCTGGGCAGGCAAGAGTGCTGGGGTCAGGTGACCCCAGGAAGATGTTTATCCAGCCTTTTCTTAAAGACCCACAAGGTAGGGGAGAGCACCACTTCCCTTGGAAGCCTGTTCCAAATTTTGGCCACTCTTGCCATGAAGAAGTTTTTCCTGATATCTAGCCTAAATCTACTCTCTGTCAGTTTGTGACCATTGTTCCTTGTTACCCCAAGAGGCGCCCTGGTGAACAGAGCATCTCTGATCCTTTGCTGCATCTCCCTAATTAATTTGTAGGCAGCCACAAGATCACCTCTCAGCCTTCTCTTGCGGAGGCTAAAGTGGTCCAGGTCCCTCAGTCTCTTCTCATAGGTCTTGTTCTGTAAGCCCCTTAGCCATATGAGTGGCCCTCCTCTGGACCCTCTCAAGGTTATCCACATCCTTCTTAAAGTATGGTACCCAAAACTGGATGCAGTACTCCAACTGCGGTCTGACCAATGCTGCATAGAGGTGAAGTATCACCTCCTTGGATCTATTTTCCATGCATCTGCTAATGCATGATAAAGTGTGGTTAGCTTTGCTGATAATTTAGTCAAACTGATGACTCATTTAATCTTAGAGTCTACTGTGACTCTGAGATCCTTTCCACATCTGTGCTGCAGAGAGGGTCACTTCCCAGCTAGTAGGTGTGCTGGATATATTTGCACCCTAGGTGCAGCACTCTGCACTTGTCCTTGCTGTATTGCATCCTGTTGGGTACTGCCCACTTTTCTAACCTGTCCAGGTCTGCCTGCAATTGTTCCTTACCCTCCAGAGTGTGCACTTCACCCCGCAATTTAGTATCACCCACAAACTTGGACAGAGTACACTTGACACCCACATCCAAGTCACTGATGAAGACATTGAAAAGTACAGGTCCAAGGACTGAACCCTGTGGAACCCCACTACCTACATCCTTCCAGGTCGATACCAACCCATCTACTACCACTCTCTGGATGCAACCACTAAGCCAATTTGCCACCCACCAGACTTTGTAAACATCCATGTCATACCCACTGGACTATGTAAACATTTATTTATGAGAATGGGATGAGATACTGTATCGAAGGCCTTGCTTAAATCCAAGAAAACGACATTCACCTCTACTTCTGCATTTAAGCATTTTGTGACCCAGTCATAAAACGAAACCAGATTGGTTAGGCATGATCTACCTGCTACGAGTCCATGCTGGTTTCCCTGATGCATTATTTTTCCCGCTGGATTCCCACAAATATGATCATAATCTTTTCAAAGACCTTTCCAAGGATGGAGGTGAGACTAACAGGCCTATAATTACTTGAATCCTCCTTCCTCCCCTTCTTGAAAATAGGGTCCATATTAGCCCTTTTCCAGTCATCCGGGACCTAACCCGAGTACCATGAGTGCTCAAACAGCTGTGCCAGTCGTTCTGCTATGACACTGGCCAATTCCTTCAGTACCCTCGGATGGAGCTTATCTGGGCCTGCTGACTTGAAGACATCCAATCCATCCAAATGACTCTGTACCAAGTCAGCTTTGACAGTTGGTAGGCTGGTGTCCCTCTGATGCCCATCTAAGAACCCATTAAGAGACTTCTCTTAACCCCTGTTCAGGAACACAGAGGCAAGAAGCTCAGCCTTCTTCCTCCTGTCTGTCACTAATTGCTCCTTCTTGTTTAGTAGGGGTCTTATGCTGCCCTGCACCTTCCTTTTACTCCCTACATACCTAAAAAAAAAGACTTCCTGTTGTTTTTAAATTGTGTTGCCAGCCTCAGCTATGTAGTTGTTTTGGCTTTTCTAACTGCCTCCCTGCAAGTGTGGGCCAAGTAGGTATACTCCTCCTTAGTAGTTTCCACCACCTGTATACCTCCTTTTTTGCCCTTAGGTTCTCCTGGATTTCCCTGTTTAGCCAAGGAAGTTTTTTGGGTTCTTCCCCCTTTTCCCTCATGCTGGAATAGTCTCCCTCTGCACCCAAAGGATTGCTTCCTTTAGAAATGACCACCCTTCCTGGACTCCCATCTTGCCAATACTCTTATCCTGCAGTGTATCATTGACTAGACTTCTAAGCACACTGAAGTTAGTCTTCCTAAAGTCAAGCATTTCCACCCTACTAGTTATCTTACCCACTCCATGCCATATGGTGAATTTGATTGATTGAAGGTCACTGTCCCCAAGGTGACCACAAATCTGCAGCTCTCCTACCAGGTCCTCCCCCATAGCTAACACCAAGTCCAGTAAGGCATTCCCCCTAGTGGGACCGTATACCTCCTGCATTAGGTGAAGGTCCTGCACAGAGGTTTAGAACCTACATGAATGGTTGGATTTGGCTGACTGCTCCTCCCAGCAGATGTCAGGGTAGTTTAGGTTCCCCATGACAACCATGTCCCTAGACTGTACAGCCTCTGACAGCTGCCTCAAGAATCCCAGGTCTAGGTTTTCCTCTTGGTGTGGTTGTCTATAGCAGACCCCGCCACCAAGTCCCTTTCTCCTCGACCTCCATGTATCCTAACCCACAATGCCTCAGCTTTCTCCTCCTCTGATCCCATTTTGATTAGGGTAGATGTATAATGCTCCTTTACATAGAGAGCAATGCCGCCCCCTTTCCTCCCTGCTCTGTCCCTTCTGTACAACCTGTAGCCCTTAATGAGTACTGCCCAGTCATGGGTAGGGTCCCACCAGGTTTCCGTTAGCTCCACTAAATCAAAGTTATTTTCTGCAAGCAGGAGTGTGAGTTCTTCCTGCTTGTTCCCCATGCTCCTAGCATTATAGATTCATCGATTCATAGAAGTAGGGTTGGAAGGGACCTTGTAGATAATCGAGTCCGACCCCCTGCCCTGGACAGGAGAGAAAACCGGGCTCAAATGACCCCAGCCAGGTAGATGGGTAGATGTTAAGCCTCCTCTTAAAAACCCCAGGGTAGGAGCCATCACCACTTCGCTTGGAAGTTGGTTCCAGATCCTAGCTGCCCTGACTGTGAAGTAGTGCCTTCTGATATCTAGTCTAAACCTACTCTCTAACAATTTGTGGCCATTATTCCTTGTTACCCCGGGGAGTTCCCAAACCCTGCTAGTCCCCCCTGGTGAGTTTATAGCTGGCCACCAGGTTCCCCCTCAGCCTTCTCTTCCAAAGGCTGAACAGGTTAAGGTCTCGTAGCCTCTCTTCATAGGGTCTGCCCTGCTGTCCCTGGATCATGCAGGTGGCCCTCCTCTGGACCTGCTCAATGCTGTCCACATCCCTCCTGAAGTGTGGTGCCCAGAACTGAACACAGCTGCGGCCGGACCAGTGTCACATAGAGGGGGAGGATCACCTCCTTAGCCCTGCTTGAGATGCATCTGTGGGTGCACAACAAGGTACGGTTAGCCCTACTGACCGTCACCTCACATTGTCGGCCCATGTTCATCTTGGAGTCAATAATGACTCCAAGATCTCTTTCTGCCTCCGTGCTCTTGAGAAGGGAGTTTCCCAGCTTATAAGTGTGCTGCTGGTTACTACTGCCCAAGTGTAGCACCCTGCACTTGTCAGTATTGAAACCCATCCTATTTTCATTAGCTCACCCCTGTAACCTGTCCAGGTCTTGCTGTAATCTGTCCTTTCCTCCTAGCGTGCCCACCTCACCCCAAATCTTGGTATCATCAGCAAATTTAAACAGGCTGCTTTTTACCCCGTTGTCCAAGTCACTAATAAAGAAATTGAACAGTGCGGGCCCAAGGACTGAGCCCTGGGGGACTCCACTGCCTGCTTCCCTCCAGGTCGAAAAAGACCCATCCACCACTACCCTCTGAGTATAACCCTTCAGCCAATTTGCAATCCATCCGACTGTGTTGGCATCGATGCCACAGTCACTTATTTTTTTGATGAGAATGGGGTGGAAGACAGTATCAAAGGCCTTGCTGAAGTCCTGAAAGACTACATCCACGGCAACACCTGCATCCAATGCTTTTATGACTTGATTGTGAAGGCAATCAGGTTGGTCTGACATGACCTGCCCCTAATGAAACCATGCTGGTTGCCCTTGAGCATCATCCCTGCTGCTGGCCCATCACAGATGTGCTCCTTGATGATCTTCTCAAAGAGTTTCATCAGGATTGAAGTAATACTAATGGGCCTATAGTTGCCCAGGTCCTCCCTCTTCCCTTTTTTGAAGATGGGGAGCACATTGGCTTTCTTCCATTATCTGGCACCTGGCCAGAGCACCATGAGTGCTCGTAAAGCCATGCCAGGGGCCCCGCAATAATCCCTGCCAGTTCCCTCAACACCCTGGGGTGGAGAGCATCTGGACCCGCTGATTTGAACACGTCCAGCCCCTCCAGAAGCTCTCTAACCCATTCCTCCCTGACCTTGGGCCTGGTGTTTCTCCCGAGTCCATCTGGAATCCTGGTCAGCAAGTCCTGGTCCCTGCACAAGAAAATGGAGACAAAGAATTTGTTAAAGAGGTCTGCTTTCTCCTCTGATGCAACCACCAGATTGCCAACCATATCATGCAGGGATTAGTATAAAGGCACTTGAGACCTCTGAATGATGCTTTTGGTGCACCCCTGTTCTGTTGCCCAAAGGGCCCCTTGGTACTTACCTGGGGTGTACTGCTGCATGTCCTGCAGTTTTTAGGTTCTAGACTCTCTCCATCTCCTGCCTCCCTGGGTTGCTCAATAAAGTTTTGAAATGTGTCCTGTCTCTCTGCATGCTGTGGGGTGGGGGGGAGAATCTGGGGCCAGTGGAAGTGCAAGTGGGCTAGGCAGGGTTTAGGGACAGGGGCAGGGCCAGGTACCGGGAGGGTCATTCTCCAGTTCAGGACTCACCATGTGTCTGGGGCTCACGAGTCTGGAAGCTCAGTTCAGGGCTCTCCATCTGCGATAGCATCTGGCTGTGCCTGGTGTCCATGTGTGCCCCTACTGGGGGAGGAGCTGGCAGCTGGTGGTGACATGGTGGCAGGGCGTGGGGCTGGGTCGAGGGTAAGGCAGGTGCTGGGCAGGGCTCCCCGAGCTGCCGGGGGGGCACACAGGGCCTGCTGGGCTTCTGCACAGCATTCCTGTCCAGGCTTCTGAGCAGTGTGCCCCAAGGCACAAAATGGCTACAGGCTTTTATAGTTTGCATCTAGGGCCTACCAGAGAGCAGCCCAGCCCTGGGGGGAGAAGAGGCACCCAGCCAGGAGCCCTGGGGCTGGGCTCTAGCTGGCCGCTTAGTGGCTGGGCAGACCCAGCACTAAAGTCACTCTGTTAATGTGCTTTAATGTGTCTATATGTGCATTAACACAATTTAACTAATCACACCTAAATTTGATACCTGCTCTTGCAGGTATCAAATTTAGGCATGATTAGCCTCAATTCACCATTTTAAAGGTGCATTAAAGGCACACACGTAGACGTGCACCCATAATGTGCTTTAAATTGGGCTAATGCTCATTAAATGCACACATGTAGACATGCTCTAAAAGCTGAAATTTTCTCAGGTTAATAATTAATCCTGAGTATCACCCAGTTTATCAATTGCTCATTTTGAGAAATAAATGGCCCCACTCCCAGCCAGAGTAAGTTTTCATAACTTTTTGTTAGTGAATCAATACCACCTTACATCACCTAAGGATCTGGTCCCATATTTCTATATGGGTTTATCCTGTTATGTTCACACCTCTGTCTGGCTACCTTAAAATAATTGTTCCCTGTCACACCCTGATGAGGTATTACACTAGACGCCTTTCTGAATTGCTAGGCACCAAAATACCTTAAAAAGACATTCCATGATTTGTTAAAGATAACACAAGATGTCTGTCAGAAATATCAGACCACATTTTAAAATGTATTCAGTCACCTGAAGAGGCAGTGAGAAGCTGAATGGGATTTTCCAAAGCACATAGGCACCTGACTGACTCTTTCAAATACCCTTACAAATCTAAGTCTTTCCGACTCTCATTCATTATCTTGCTCACAGGACCGCAGAATGAATGTAGGACTGCAGAATGTAACTCTAGCTGCCATTGAATGCCATTTTTAGAGAAAAAATAAAAGATATAGATTAAAAAAATTATTCAAGCTGAGGGGTTTGTATGTGAGCTAGCAGACATACCAGGCTTTGTTTTGAAGGCTATATAATGATTGATGGCCTGCCAAGTTCTGTCATTAAAGAATACATTATAGGATTATATTATAGTGCTTGAAAGACCTCTCTCAACATAGATAGTTCTGACAATTGGTTTGTATTCAAGTTGTTAACATTTCCAGTCTTTGTTCAAATAAATACTTCTAGAGATTCAGACAATGACTTAGAAGAATTGTATTTTTTGTAGTATATTGGGTTTTTTTGTATGATATTGGAATTGTATTATATTAAGTTCCAGATATAAATGCTTGAATTTATTATTATTACTACCACTACTACTGCTGCTACTACTACCAACTACTCCCATTAATTTTGATAGTTTACCATATATCTGTTCCAAGGCTGTAGATGTCAATGCAAACAAGGTCTCTTTATTGAACTTAATAGATCAAATGGACATTCTCTTCAAGCAAAAGAGCAAAGAGAATGCATAAAAATCTCTCTACAGGGACATTAATAAAGGAATTAATATTCTTCCAATATATTCATGATTATGTACTAGCCCTCTGCACTGCCTGGTATACATACCCTAATGCAAGACTTGAATTGTGAGGTGTCTCCCTTCCTGATGCATCTCACTATAAATCATTCTATGTCTCCTGCACTCTCATTATGTCTTGGACTGCATTTCTGTGATATGCAGAGTAAGCATTAAAAAAACTCCATGTAACTGAAGAGATTGCTTGTTTATGCCCATAATAGCTATAACAAGAATATGACAAGATATTATATTTGTGTACTTTGAACACATAGGAACTCAAATATATATGTCAGGTGTGATAAACAATGTATTATTTACTGTAAATAAATCAATAATTTAGGGTGGATTTCACTTGAATTTACCAGTGCCAGGCTGAAACAATGCAAGAAGTTGGAAGCATGTTTCTTTTCATGTTTACCCTACTCAGGCTTGAAAAAATTACAGGTAGGAAATTTCTAAAGTGTTTAAAACAATTTTTAATTATGATTATCCTGCTGGAAGGAATGTGAAAACTTACCAGAGAACTACGTGGGAGCATCCAAACATGCAGACACTTTCGCTTGCAGCAGCTCAAATAGGTGCGGCCCAAATTTGTGCTGAGGATTTTTGCCTCAGTGCACATACCTGGACATGCACTTTGCTGTGGGGCAAGTTGTGCCACCTGGGGCAAAATAACCCTGCCCAGCTCCTCCCAGATCTGCAGCCAGGGGGAGCTAGAGCCTGGGGCCAGCACCTGTGCTCAGGGCTACTAACTCTCAGGAGCTTCTGGGGGAGAAGCCTCTGGGAGGAAGTTGGTCACACCCCTTCCTGTTCCAGGATGCTGTTGCTGCAAGCTTGGTTGCAAGAGCTTCTGGGGAGAAGATGGCCAGGCCCTCTCCTGCCTCTAGCTACTGCTAGCTTGGTCTCAGAGCTTTTGGGAGTGAGTTGGCTGCACCCCTTCCTGCCTTGGCTGCTGCTGTTGCTGCCCTCTCCACAGTGGAGGTCCTCTGCTGCATACTGCTGCCCCCCCTCGGGGAGGGACCCACTGCACTGCACCACACTCCAGCACCAAACACCAGCTTCTGCAACCTTGTTCCAGTCCACTGCCAAGCCGTGGTCAGGGGACAGCCTAGGAGGGAGCCTGCACTGTCTGTGGGCTCCTTCTCCCTCACCATCACTGCTGGAGCCTGAAGGTGACTTGCCTGCCCCAGCTGCCTTGGTAGGCCACCCCCACCTTCATCTCCACTTTCACCAGAAGCACACCCCGAGTAGCTGAACTGGATGGCTTCCACTTTTGCTGCTGCTGCTATTGTTTCTGCTGCTGCCCCCTCTCAGGAGAGAGGGAGATTCCCTGCTGCACCACCTTGCATCACCTGACACCACACCTGCCCTTGATTACTTCCTAATTGACTGACTGCTCCTGCCCTCCCCCACAGCTACCTCACTGCATCTGATCCTGCTTTGTCTTCCTGCCTACTGCTCTGCTGCTGAATGCCTGGCTAGAGGCTTGAGGGGCTTCTGGACAGATCTTCAATAAACAAAGCCCCTCCACCACTCCAGCCATCTTTTACATCTACCTTCATCAGCCTTCCCTGCATGTTCTTGCCCTTGTGTGGTAAGTCCTGTGGTCCGATCCCCATGCCCTGGTGTTTGTTGTATGGCTGAGTAAGCCAGCTCAAGTTTTCCCATCCTGTGTGTGTGTTTCCCCTCCCCCACATTCTCAAAACATAGACTTTCTGGGCTTTTTTGTCCTGTGGGGCTGTAGCTCAGTGAGCTTCAGCTCCCTTTTTCCCTACCCTCCTTCTCCCCCACAACCCCAGCCTGCCCCTACTAGATTCACCAGCCCCACTGGATATTTTGTTTCTCTTTCTTGACTTCCCTGTCCTCATGTGAAACAATGGCAGGGCAGGAACCTTCGGGGGGGGGCAGATGCCCCCACAGAGCTTCCTTCCACCCCACTATGGGGGTGGATCCTAGCCAAGCCCCCAAGGGGGTGCATGCCCCTGCAGCCTCTGCCCTGGAGGCAGAGTCTGAACAACCTCCTTTGGGGTGGTTAAACCTGCAACCTCTGCTGCAGGGGCAGGTGGGACTCCGGCAGGGAGCCAACAGGGCCAGGGGGTCTCCCCTGGCCAGGCCTCCCCCAGAGGGGTTCCCAATCCCCCTCTCCTGTCATCGGGGACTAATGCCAAGGGCAGTAGTAAGGGCTCCCTTCAACCTCCTTCACAGCTGTGGGTGAGAAGGGCAAGGGCCCTGCCCCCATGCCTAGACCACCAGCATCTGAGGAGACCAGGTGCACTACACCAGCCAGCACACCCACTCAGCCTGTCCCTGGCCCTTGCCCTGGCCCCACCAATGTGACCCTCTGGAGGGAGAACCACAGCTATGCACAGGCAGCTGTGGAGAGACCTGATACCAGGGGCCTGGACCCTCCACCACTGGCCCTTCAAGCTTGTGTGGCGGGGCCCCCTTTCTGGCACTCACCTGCAGGCATGGGGGGAACGGGCAGCTGCCCAAGAGGGAGACCCTGTGGTGCGGGCCCGGGCGCGGGTAGTGGGGGCCCCCCCAAGATTGTGGAGGCCTCCCGCTTTCATGGCAAGGGGGTCTTTTTCCTTGCCTCAGAGGCCACTGCACAAAAGGTGGTGGGGAGGGGGCTCATGGTGGAGGGAGAGTACATCCCCCTCAAGCGTTTAGAAGAGCTGGGGACCAGGGTGGTCCTCAGCTCTGTCCCTCCCTATATCCCCTATTGGGCCCTGCTCCAAACCCTGTGGAGAGTTATCTCCCTGGTGGTGGCCCTCTCACTGGGGTGCTGAGACCCTGACCTCCGCCATGTGCATTCTTTCTGTCAACAGTTATGATTCAGCTGGCAGTGGGAACACAGCTGGAGGCTGAGGGGTTCCTGGCAATTCCTTACCAGGGGGCACTGGTGAAGATTTTCTATACACTGGGGGACTGTGGTGCTTCTGGTGCTGTGCCCTGGGGCACTTGAATCATGAGTGCCCCATGGGACAGGCAGGGAGGGCATCTGTGGGTCCCACTGGCAAGAGGGGTGCCCTTACCACCAGCACCCCTTTCCCTCTCAGACCCCCCTGGGACCCCAGCAACAAATACGAACCCCCCTGTAAGTTCAAGGGACGCTGCCCTCAGAGTTTTGTGGAGTCCTGGGGAGGGTAGCAGCAACCAGGGGGAGAGAGGGAGCAGGGCCCCGCTGCCCCTAGTCATGCCCCTGTTGTGGCTGCCCCCTAACCCTCACCTTCTACTGGAGCCTGTCCACCTGAGGACCACCCCATGGCTGAGTAGGTGCAGGTCCCCTCTGGGTGTAAAGGCAAGAGGAAGACCTGGGTACAGCTGGAGCCTTCTGATGTGGAGGACTCCTCTCCCTCTTCCAAGACCACCACATGGTGAGGAAGGAGAGGCCCAGCCTCCAGGGGGCTTCCTCAGCTGTGCCTGACACCCCTCCCCAGAGAAAGATCAAATGAGTGATCCCCGTGGAGGAGGTTTCGAGGTTGTTGGATATTCTCAAACAGGAGCCCATGGAGTAAGTTCCTCATTCTGCTGACCAGGGCCTATGCCCTGAAACCATGGGCGCTGAGGCCTTGGCCTACCAAAAGGAAGGCCCGGAAGCAGAGCCTCTTCCTTCTGATCTAGGGGATACAGAGGCCCTAGGGCTCACCCCAGTGAGTCCTGAGGGAGGAGGTCCCCTTTCCTAGGACCCTAGGCAGATGCTGAAGCCACCCCAATGCCTGATGGGTCTCTTCCCTTCCCCTCCCAAAAAACCTCACCTCCAGCCTGCCCCATAGTCCCGCACCGGAGGGGGTCACAGTGGGGTCCCCTAATCAACAGGCCGATCTCTTGTCAGGGACCAGGAGGAGGATGCCTGAAAACCAGCAGGCTCCATGGAGCCTGAGGACCTCTCAGTCCTAGCAGTCTCCAGGGGTGAGCTACTTACATTTCTTGACCGTGACTACCTCCACTGGTCTACCAGCAAGGTACAGCTGGCCTTGGACCACTGGGAAGATTTTGACAGAGTCCTCGCCAGTGTGAGGGCACTGGTGGGGGAAGGCAAGGGGCCCAAAAGCTGCAACATCCAGATCTATAGGTGGGCCTGCAGTTTCATAGATGCACTCTATACATATGGGAGGGTGCTATGTGAACTGGCAGGCCCCACACTGAGTGTTGAGATGTGTGAGGCCCCTACTGAAATATCTACTCCAACCCCCCAGCCACGAGGTCTTTTAGGATCATGACCTCAATGCCCACAGCTCCAGGAAGTGTCTCTGGAGATGCTGGGTGCTCTCCTTCCCTCAGGAGGGGGCGTACCCCATGGTATTCTCGCAGGAGACCCTGATGACTCTTGCCAATGAGCCTAGCTGGCAGCTGGAGTGGGGAGACGGGGGCTTTTTTTAGTCACCACTCAGCCACCTCCTGAGCGTTGGCCACCCTGTTCTCCTCAGGCCTGCATCCAGAGGTTCTCCAGAAGGTTGAGGTGGTGCCGGGCTACCTGTTGCACCTCTGGGTCCAGGTGCAGGGGCTGGTCCTGAACCTTCTGAACTTGTATGCCCCTGTGGAGGACCTGGAGCTGGTGGATTTCTTCCAGGCAGCCACATATATCAGCACCCTTAACCTTCACAAGTGCCTGGTCCTTTGTGGGGACTCTAACATCATCCTAGACGAGTAAGACAGGTCGGGCAGGGAGCGGAACCAGACCACCGTGGGCGTCCTTGGGGAGATCCTGATAGACTATTCCCTGGTGGATGTCTGGTGTGCCTGTCACCCTACCAACCCCCTCCCTGCCTTCACCTATGTGAGGGTGGGGGAGGAGCAGGTATGCCACTTCCAGTTGGACTGGGATTATTTCTCTTTGCCCCACTTTGCCTGGGCCCATGCCTCTGGCATCCGGCCAACCCCTTTCAGCAATCACCACCTTGTCTGGGCTCAGGCCATGCTAGGACCTGGGTGTTCAGGGTCAGCCTGACCTGTGGGAGTCCCTCCTACAGGGTTCAACAGGCTTTCACATTGATAGGATCCTTCCCCCATCCCAGAATAGCCTTGCTACTAGCCCGCCCTATGGTCCCACCCCAGTGGGGGATGAGGTAGGGTCCCCTGACCAACTGGCTGATTTTTCCAGGGACCCCAAACAGACCCCCCCCCCCCCTTTGCCCTGCCATCTTGTGAGGGAGGCCCACCCCCACCCTTACTCCTGCCCCTATCCCATGGGGCTGCAGAGCTCTCCTAATCCCAACCTGAGTCTGGGGCCTTAGTGGATTGGGGGGTTCAGATGGTGCCTGCTCAGCCCCAGGACCAGAAGGAGGATGCCTGAGAACTGGTGGTCTCCATTGGAGTCTGCAGACTTTTTTGTCCTGGCGGTCCCCAGAGGCGCAAGCTACTTGCATTCCTTGATCGCGAGTCCACCCAGCGGTCTGCCAGCAAGATGCTGGGAATCCCAGCAACCCTTACCTGCACCCCTGTCCCAAGGGGCTGCAGAGCTGTCCCAATCCCAACCAGAGTCTGGGGCCTTAGCAGACTGGGGGGTTCAGATGGTACCCACTGAGCTTTCCGCTTGGCTCAGGGATGGTGGGATGTGGGGAAGGTGTGGATCCAGCTTTTTTGCTGCAACTAAAC
>NW_005841864.1:3754727-3775455 GCF_000455745.1 Alligator sinensis
TGGGAGCAGCTTGAGCGTGAAGTGCTATAACTGGAGAGGTGCCTGGCCACTGACCCAACCAACCTGTCTCTCTGTAGAGAGTTTTGGGAGAAGCGGGAAGAGCTTTGTGCTCTAGAAGACCACTGCACCCACGATGCGTTTCTCCACTCGCGCATCCAGCTCCTTTAAGAGATTTCTACCAGTACCTCGTCTGGGCTTGGAGGCTGGTCTCTGCCTCCAGGTCCCCCCACAACAGTCACCCAGGGTGCTGACCTGCATCTCAAACCCTTCCTCTGGAACCCCCAGCTGGAGGTGCTAATGGCAGAGGCGTCCCACTTGCGACAGAGTTTGATCCTGGCTTGTGTCACTTATATTGGAGACCTCCTGGACTATAATAGGTGGAAGTGGGTGCACCCTGCTGCACTGGCCTGGTGCTTGGGTCTACCCATGACACATGCAACCTGCCATCTGGTCCAAGAGGTGAAATCTGCCCTCTCTCCTGATGCCCTTGCCTTTGTTGACCAGTCCTTTGTGGCGGCGGCCCCCACCTCCTCGTGTCCTCCAGCCCACAGGAGTTTGTCGTGGGGTTGGTGCCTTGCCTGGCTTCATGGCACTCCCCACTCCACCACCTAAGCCAGCTGGAGGACACCAGACTGGTCTGCTTTTCCACCATCCATCACTGCCACCTCTACACGCTCATGCACTGCACTGTCCATCATGTCACCCTTGCATCCTGCCCAGGCACCAAGTGGCGAGACCTGCTCAGCAAGGGCATGACTGGGGCACCCCAGTGGCTGAGTCTGTACTCCACCATCATCCCATGAGCCACTGGGGACCTCAGCTAGTGGCTTTTCCATGGAGCCATCGCCATGGGTGTGTATGTGGTGAGCTTCACGGACACCCTGGTCTCCTGCCTCTTCTGCGGGCAGAGGGAGACCCTGGAACACATGACCCTTGAGTGTGCCAGGCTGCAACCCCTCCACCTCCATCTCCAGATCCTCCTCTTGAGGTTCTGGTTGAATTTCACCCCCCACCTTTTTGTTTTTGGTCACCCCATCCACAGCCCCACCAAGTCCTGGAACCTCCTGGTCAACCTCCTCTGGCCCTGGCCAAGTGGGCCCTGTATGTGACTACAAAGGAGACTGTGACTAGGATGTTGCCCAGGTACTGTGGGGCCCCTCTCCTCTCACTGGTCCACACACACTTCTGAGTGGAGCACCACTGCTCGACATCCACTAGCTCCTTGGATGCCTTTGAGGACTGGGGGGCGTGGCCTGGTGGGCTCTGCTCTGTGTCCCTCTCAGGAGCACTGATTTTCATGTTTTGACCTGTTGGCCCACACAACACCCTTGTCCTGTTTTTCTTTGCCTTTGTTGTCCCCAGAATTTTGTTGTTTCATTCATCCATTGACTCCAGTACAGCAGGAGCTACTAGTTACCTGGGTGGGTCTTAGGGCTCCCAGTTATTGAATGAAACAAATAGACAGGAGCTTCTAGGGCCCGGCTAATTGGTATCTGGGGACACTAGCCCCTTGTGCCAGCTGGACTGCTGAAGCAGCCCTAACCTAGAGTTCCCTGCACTCTCTACCCACTGCAGTAGTCTGACAGTGGGGGCTGCTGCCTGGATATGACCTGCTGCCACCTGTGATGGCATGTGGCCCCAAGGCTGCACACCTGCCAGATTTGGATGGGGATAGCACAGCTGCAGCAGAGTTGTCTGTACCTCTGGGCCAGCTGCCAGTGGGCTATGGCAGCACTTCTGCCAAATGGCCAGGAGATCAGCCACCTCATTTGCCCTCCATTTGGGCCCCAAGTGCCTGCCCTGAGCATGTTCCTCTGCCTGGGTCCTGCCACTTGCCTCACTAGCAGGAATCTTAGTGTTCCTTATTTCTGCAAATTCTCTGATAAAAAAAAAATTCCAAATTCACTCTTTAAAATCCATGTTCTTGCACAATTCAAACAAAAGACCTCTCTTTCTCTCTCTCTCTCTCTTTCTCTCTTTCTCTCTCTCTCTCTTTCTCTCTCTCTCTATATATATACACACACACACACACACACACACACACACACACACACACACACATACACATGGAGAGATCAGTTGGGCAATGTTTCATTGATATATTTACTATTTTAAAGCAATTTGGAAGCCTACCAATGTCTCTATCATCATAATAAAATAATTTCTAAATATCTGTATGCTTGATGCTTACTTTTGGCTTTCTCATCATAGGAAAAGTAGAGACCCCTTCACTAACCAGCATGTGGAGACACCTGCTGCAGTGTCCCACTGCAGTGCCCCTGCAGCCACTGCTCCTTCCATTAGGTCTCATCCTGTCTAGCAGCTGGGCATGCTGGGTGTGTGATGGGGGGGATGTGAGGTTTGCAGGATGGGGATGGGGGATGTGGGGGGATTTGGGGTAGTGTTGGCTGTGTGGGTGGGTGTGGAGGCATTGTGAGGTTGGGGGGGCATCACATACCTGCAGTCCCACCCCATGCAGTGCCAGCCAGGCTATGTCCATGGCAGTACTACGGGACCTGCAGTCTGTGCTGGGAGAATGGGCCCGGACAGACCTGCCCTGATCCAACCCAACCTGGCCTGGCACAGCCTGCTAGTGTACCTCTGGACAGGGAATGCATGGTTCCAGGACACGTGGCTCCTGTCCAAAGGTGCGTGCTAGCTGGGTGGGCTGGGCTGGGCCAGGTCACATCTGGCCCATTCTCCACGAGGGTTAGGTGACGATGCACCATGGCCCATTGTAGGCACATCTGTGCCACTGTGCATTGCTGCCTAGCCTTCATGAAGAATGGGCCCGACCCACCCAGCTAGCATGCACTTTTGGACAGGAGCCGCGTATCCCAGTCCTGTCCAAAGGCATGATAGCAGGCCATGCTGTGCTGGGTTGGGTTCTGCCAGGCTAGTTCTTCCCACACAGACCATGGGTCTGGTAGTGCTGCTGTGGGCATAGCCTGGCTGGTGCTGTGGGGGGTGGGCGTGTGGTGCCTCCCCTCACCACTCGCCATACACCCACAAACCCCTCTAGAAACCACAGAGCTCCCCCACCCCAAGTCCCTGCTTACCTGGGACAGTGCCTGGGGCTGGGTCCCGCTGCAGCCTTGCCCTGCTTCTGTTTGCTCCACACGCAAAGGGTGTGTGCTGGGGCAACAGAAGCACTATAGAGACACTCTGGCCAGATACCAGAGTGTCTCTGGAGGACCCATGGCTGGTTTGCCTCGGCATGGTCCTGGACCATGCCTTCCCTGCTTTTCTCTCCACAGGTTTTGGGGGGTTTTTTTGGTTTGTTTGTTTTTGTTTTTTTGATACCTGGATTTTCAGGTACCAAATTTAGAGTCAGTGCTGCAAATATGCAGTGCGGGGGAATGTTTGTTTTTTTTGTTCCCAGTGTGCCTCTTGCAGTGTATCAAACTGCTTTGAGATGCCTCAAGAGGCACGTGCAGGCTTGTCTGTGTGTGCCCCATATGTCCTTATTTGTAATTTATGCTGATAATGTTTTCTTTACATTATCATGTTTAGTTGAGGGATGTAAATCCCACTCCAAATGGATGACCCAGTGTTACTTAAATATGGACTAACTTGGCTACCATGTAACTGAGATTAATATAACTTAAATTTGGAATATATGCTTTGAATATTTTCAAATTAAACTACTGTATTTAATTTGCACACCTTCAGATCATTTTAAAATAACATAATTGCCTTTGACTGACTCCTAGACTTCTGAATCATGCATTAATTCCATAATTAAAGAATAAAAAGCTGCCCTTAAGTTTTGGAGTTTTTTTTAAATTATTTTTCACTTGAGAATATTTTTCACTTGTGTGGACTATTTCCAGGGCTAAAATCCAAAGCACTCGGAACTGAAAGAAAATGTACAGAAGGTGGCATTATTATTAAATTCTTTAAACTCTTGTTTTCACTCAAGGAGTTGCAAAATAAGATATGCCTAAACCTGTGGGACAGCTGTACTTCTACATTTATATTTTCAAAAAATCATGTTCTTGAAAGGTTATGGAAGATGAAATTTTTACTATTACAAATCAGTTATGTCTCCTATACATTTGACATTTCAAATACCTTGAGAAAGATCTATATCGCATTCAAGTGCCTCAGTTTTAATCTGCTCTATGTGATCAAGTTTTGAAAATGCATCACTTGCTTTCATTAGTAACATTGATGAAGCTCTCAGATTCCCTGCCATTGCTTGTCTCAAAAAGCTTTTTCTTGACATTATTGTATGATGACTTGTGCACAGCTTTCCATCACAAAGCCTTAAGAACTATCAACTGCAACACACACAAATTATGCTACCACCTCTTTCCTTGATTTCTAAACAAGTTATACACTCTTAGAGAGAGCTTTCTGACACTGCTTTTCTGTATCTTGTTACAGACCCTTATCTCCTAGACATTCTGTGATATGCCTAACACCATCAGATATGACAACCTCATCCCCTTCCCCAGATTCACATTTTGAAGTATAAAAGTGAAGAATATCCTGATGACCTTCTTTATCCTTCTCTGTCCTATGAAAATCATAGGTTTGGAGGATTTTTTTTCTTTATTCTTTTTAATACCAGAAAGCAGCTCACTGATTAAAGCCACTATTAGCTTCTGGGTAAGACCCAAGGAATGGAAGTGACAAGGTGCTGTTTTTCATTTTTCCATGAAACTATAGAAAAGACATAATTAATTCTCCAATTTAAATTCTTCAGTGCAGAGCTTCATAGGCAATGCAAATGTAGGGAGATAGCTCACATGCATTATGTGCCAAAATCCATATTGTTTCACACATTGTAAAGTTGAACTCGTTTCAATAGGTTGCATGGGCTGTGTAAAAAGCTAAGGTGAAACCTGACATATATATTTGAATTCCTACATGTTCAAAGTACATAAATATAATATCTTGTCATATTCTTGTTATAGCTATTATGGCTGTAAACAAGCAGTCTCTTCAGTCACATGGAGTTTTTTTTAATGCCTACTCTGCATATCTCAGGAATGCAGTCCAAGTTATTATGAGAGTGCAGGAGACGTGGAATCATTTATAGTGCAATGTTTCAGGAGGGGAGACGCTCACAATTCAAGTCTTGCATTAGGGTATGTGTACTAGGCAGTGCAGAGGGCTAGTATCATGACTATATTGGAAGAATTTTCACCCTTTATTAATGTCCTTGTAGAGAGAGTTTTATACATTCTCTTTTCTCTTTTGCTTGAAGAGAATGTCCATTTGATCTATTAAGTTCAATAAAGAGACCTTGTTTGCATTGACATCTACAGCCTTGGAACAGGTATATGGTAAACTATCAAAATTAATGTAGATTTATTGAGTATAGTTATCTTTAAATTCCTCTTTCATTTCACGGTTGCTGTTTGCCATAATTCACCAATAGAAACAATCTTGGTTAATGTGATGAAAATGGATTTTTCTTTTAAATAACAGTCTATACTGCATTGTACCTTACTCCTTTTCATTCTCTCAAATGGTTATGAAGGCCTTAAATATCAGTTATACCAGACCAGGTTCTAAACCCTTCCTTGTATCAGTGAATAGCAATTCATCCGAGTAGTCTCAAGTTGTGACACTCATTGTGCACGTTTCTGGTTATCAATGAGAATAAAGGAAGCAGGTTACAATCCTGCTAATCACTGAAAGGGGCTTTTGTAAATAATTCTAAATATAATACAATATGCCCCATGGCATTTCAAAGCTATTTAAAGAGATTCTCAATTGCTTTGAATAGGCTTCATGGCAAGATTAGCACAAGGAAGAGCAGAATATTTCTTTGGTTTAACTCTGCTGACACTAGAAAGGAAGTGTGATCTACTGTATAGGGCACTGCCATGGAGCTCAGGATACTTGAGTTCTAGTTGCAGATTTTTCCGTTCCCCTGCATGATTTACATATGCCACTTTGGTGCGATATTTAGAGATGCTAACTCTGCTCTGTTTTCCCAATTATGTGTATTCATGTAAGTTCTTCAGAGCATGGACCATCTCCCATGTGGCACAAGTACAGTTCCTAGCAGAATAGGTACCTGACCTCAGTGGAAGCATCTAGATGCTACCATAATAGTGATTATTCCAGATTTTTACTGGTTTATTTGAATTCAGAATCAGTACATTTATTGATATAAGACAACTGACTTAAAGGTGTCATTGGGCTAGGTAGGTTCTATATTAACACAGGAAGATATGGCGTGTCTCTGCAGAATACAGTTTAAAAATGATCCATACAAAGAGGGTATGACAATTATAAGAGGAAGATGTGGAGGGAGGATTAGAATAAGGAAAAAAATCGTAGGTTGACCCTACAGACTACTTAGTAGTTTCTGTGACTTTAAAATGTTGGATTCTCTTTTAGAAAAGAAATGCATTTACATCAGCTATCCCTGCCAGCCAAAGGTCACAGACAGATATGTGTCTTGAGGAAGGTCTTGATGTAGAGATGGGATTAGTGGGGTGCACTGGAGTGTTGCATTCAAGTTTTGTTATTGCAATAATTAATATAAGCAATGATGACCTCCAGGTCATGTGGATTCTTATAGTTAATGACTGCATTGAATGTTGCATCAGACATATAAGCCCTCCAAACAGTCATTTGGGTATGACTAAACTTGACGGTCACTATTGCTCAGTTGCAATACACATATTTAGCAGGTCTCTCAGGCTTTTAACGCGAGGCCATGGTATACTTTCTTCTACCAGCTACCTTTTGAAAGCATGAGATACTCTTTCTATTTTATTTACACTTTGATTTTTAGGCTATTAGCTTACCTTGTAGGAAGGTGGATAAGCAATTCATCATTTCCTGATATCTATTTTTAATTTGATGAAAAAACATGTTGGAATGAAAGGATTTTCTGTAATAAATAAACTTTCAAAGGCATTATCATTAGGAAGATAGCTGAGAACTAAACTTTATGACAATATTCATCTTTTCTTGTTTATTTGTTTCCATATAGGCAGACATTATAGTCATATCAACTTAATGCAAGTACTGCATGAAGTGTTTTAATTCTGTTTTAAAAAACATAGATCCTTTCCTGTGTAGATTTAACATATAGTTTAGCATAATGTGTGTTTCATTATACTGCATCTGCAAATCTTCCTATGATTCCTGAAAAGGTCTAGTATACTTGAAAAAATGTGTTCTTGTTCTGCAGCAAACAAACGGAAGTTATTTCAATAGACTGGAGATTAGATGGTAAGATAACATTTTCAAAGGTCATTCTCAGTATTTGGTATGGGACAGTTCACAACTGAAGGTGATATTTCTCTTATTACTTTGTCAGTTCAGGGTCTACTAATCAGGCTAGGTACCTCTGTATTCTCAACTAAAGATGAGCAAACAATTAATCTTTCCTTCTTTAAAAGGAGATATTTCTTCTTCTCTCTTTGTCTTTAAACAAAGCAAGCTGAACTTCTCTCACTGTTCTTATGAAATAATTCGGGGAAACCTGTGAAAATGTAGATAGCTTAAATGCAGTGATATAATTAGAAGACAAGTTTGACAGCTTTTTTTTGTCTGAAACTATATGGTAATGTCTTTACCTCTTGGTGAAAGGAGGAAAGCTGGTAACAACTTACTCATATTAACTGGATAGTTCAATTCTGTTTCAAATAGGAAAGACCTTCAATCATTTATTGTTTGTAAAGCTTGTAATGTTGAGATTAAAAATTCAGTTTAGTTGTTTATTTGGCAATGTTATCAGGTATCAAGCTTCAATAGAAAAGAATTAAAATAGTTTGAAGAGGTTTCAGGATCATTCTGAAGAATGGACACTGAAGTGTATTAATGAAAAATCACTAATGAGGCTTCATTGGGAAAAAAAAAGGTATAGATTATTACAAGGTAGGAATGAGAGGGTGGGTAGGGCAGGAAGATTGTTGGTACCTCCAATTGTGCATTTTCTCAGGCAGAGTAAGTACCTTCATAGAAAAATAACTGCCAGATGAATTTGTCAGGCTTTAGATCCATGGTACATGCCATGTTTTACATCATTCTCCTAGCAGTAATGAGTGAGTGTCAACACTCATGCAGTATAACACTACATTTTCTCATGCATAACACCCACTTCCCCGAATTAGACATGAACCTGGTTTTTGAAAAGCAGACTGAAATCAAATAGATCTTTTCTTGAAAATACTAGTAAGTAGCAGTAAGTAACTGAGTAACAGATTCTTCAGTGGGGCTCTCTGACATCAGGGTGGGGGTAGTGAGAAAGTGTCCACAGCCAGCAGCTGTGCAGCACTGCAGCAGAAGTAGAAATTGCTATTACCATATTACTGCTATTGCCTCACTTATGATGCATATCTCAATTTCCAGAAGCTGAATGTTAGAGAAAAGGTGCATATTGTATGTGAGAAATATGGTATCTCTTCTAGCTGCACTAGTATAGGCTTCCTCAGTGTACCCAACAACTTTCATTCCTCTCCTCTTTCTCAAATTCCTATCTGAAACAAAAAACAACACATTTTAAAAATAGTTCTGCAAATGTGTCAGTCATTTATCAACAGCCCAACCTTGCAGCCTTACTCAGTTACATTACTTATTTAGGTAATAATTATGATAATGGCTGAAGACAGCAGGATTGAATCTCAAATGAGACATTTGCTCATGGGGATATGAGAGAGTTAATTACCCAAACACCTTTTTCAGTTATCCAAACACAGGATGTCTTGGCAAACTGTGTGGTGTGTGGTACAAGTGAGAACATTGTCAAATAACAGAAAAACATTTTAGTGATGGAACAAAATATTGAAATAATCAACTAAAACTGAAAATATTATATACATGTTTAGAATATTGTCTGTATAAATCTTTGTTTCACATGTGTTTCATTAGCTGAACAATTTTATTTTATTTATAGGTTTCATTCATCCCAATTAGTTCCAATAATTGAGACTCTAGTATACTTTTATCTCCTTTAAACAGTATTAAATGCCCTCACAATGTGATCGTGATTGTGGCCAAATTCTGTTCCATCTATTAGGCATCAAAGTAGATTTAGAGTGGTACAGATTACATTTAAGCCATCATAAAGGCATTTAAAATGGGAGTGTTTAGTCATTAAAGGGTGTTAACCTGCAGTAAGTGCCCTCTAAATGTTTTGAAGTTATACTAATTCAGGTGAGGGTTATCTCTGATTTGTTTTAATCAGGTCATTCCAAAGTAATGTTGGTTTGCTCTTGGGTATAAAATGCTCTACTTTCATTCCTCCTGCATTTTAGGATGCATCATACCCAGTCCTTCACACTCCTTTGGTCTGTGGCCAAACTTTCAACTCTTCTGAACTCTGCTTCTGAGGGGGTGGTGCTGGCCCAAACCAACACTCCGTCCTGTCTTTGGGGCATATAACCCCAGCATATCCTGACCCCTCTGAGCACCCAAGTGCTGCTTCCCAGTTTGCTGGTTGCTCTAGCACCCCTGTGCACTGAGCTGGCTGGCCACTGGTGCAAGAAGAGTGGCTAAAAAGTCAGTTAACTGCTAATGAGCTTGAGCAATTGGCTTTTAGCACTGGGCAACCATTTCCGTTCCCACCTATGTCACCTCTCCCCACAGCTGCCAATCACCATTTCCCTTCCCGCATGGTATTCATTTGAACTTAACAGCTATTCATTTGAAATGGCTCTGTCAGCAAAGCCCTGCCCCCCCCCCCCACCCTTTACCCAACCTGTGAAGCGAATTTGCTGGGTCTCAGTTCTGCCTTGGTGTGGCATGCATGCAGCAAGCCCACTGGGTCTTATATCTATCCTGGTGGAAGTACTAACCCAACTCCCCTCCAACCCAAACCCAATTCAGTGAAACGTTTAAGATTTTAGTCTTTACAATTTTTTCCCAGTCCTTTTGCTTTACTTCTTTTTACTTCTCCCCTCTGCCCGTTCACTTCAAACACTTTTTTCCCCAAGTTTCCCCCTCTTCCCCCCCACCCCACATGGCTCAAGCTGGCTCCAGGTGGCTGCAGAGTGAAGGAAGCCATAGGTCTCATGTTGCTTTGTCCACTCACCAGCTACATCCCACTCACTGCCCTCCTCTCCCACCCCAGAGCAGGGGATAGACTTCTGGCTCCTGTTCACACCCCTGCACAATAGGCCTTTTAGTGGCAATTCACAGCTGTGCAGGTCTGAGATGGCATTAAGCCTTAACCTGTGACTGCTCTGAAATAGTTCTCACTCTATGATGGCATAAAATTGCACAGATTTAAAATGTTTTAAAGGTAAACTGTAACAGTGTCCAAGTGCAGTTCTGTTTCACCCTGTTCAAGGCCTAAAAATGCATGGATGGATCTACATTTGGAACACACCTGCTTATAAAATAAGATCAATCCAGGTTTATCCAAATCCTCTTGATGAAATTTAAATTAATACTTACCATTTACAGAGGGGGATAATTAGAAATTACTTGATTTTCTTAAGATGTGGTATGTCATCATCACTATTCTGTACTGTGCTTTGATATAAACATGATAGGCTCCTTAAATATACCTAAACTAATTACTTAATATTTAAATTGAAGCATTTTGAATAATTATCTATCACACATATGGCCAAAGTCAGTTACTGCTACTTTGGGCCAGAAGGACTGCTTTTCTATTTCAGCTAAGACAGCCAACATTTCAAGCCAATATGAAATAAACCTCTTAACTTTAAAGAAATGATTTTATTAGGTTTATGAATCTTGGTCAAAGGATACATTACTGAAGAAATATAAAGGGATATTATGAAGAATGTACTTGTCACACACATGCCTACTTCTACATCAAACTCAAACATTTAACTTCTCTTTCAGACCTACAGGATGCAGCTACGTTACTGGTTTCACCTGCACTTGCTTCATTTTGCCATAACCATGCTCTACACTCTCCCACTTAAGCTTGTCTGTATGTCCTTTGTTCCTTCACAGTAAGAACTCCCTGCTTTTCTCATGCTGCCCTTTCTGTCTGGAACGTTCCTTCCACAACCATTGTGCTATGTAAACTCTTGCAGGTCCCTTCCATTCTTTCTCATTCTTGCAAAAGTCATTTTTGGCAGACCCTTGATACACAAATGAAGGTCTTCCAGCAAATAGGGAAGTCATTGGTGAGTCTGTAGATGACTGAGGAGGCTGGTCTCAGATCCATAAGTTGAACTGCAGATATGGTAAATAGTTTCAGGAGGAAGGAATAGATCCTGGAGATTTCAAATCACAATCTTTCCCTTTGTCTCCCTTGTTTATCTGCCTCCACAGTGAGGTAAATTTGTTTGAAATGATTGATGCTTTGTCATACATCATGGTGCCATTGGTGATGATTCATTGCTCAGATCTCCCGGGTATTACTGTTAATATTGCATTTCTTCAGATTGGCCTTCAAGGTGTCCTGGATTCTCTTCTTCTGCCCACCTCTAGAGTGGTGATCATCCATGAGTTGGGACTATAGGACCTGTTTCTGAAGCCAGTTGTCAGGCATCCTTATGACATGTCCAGTCCAATGGATCTGTTGCTGTATAAACATGGCTTCAATGCTGTTGGTATTTGCTTAAGCAAGGATGCTGACATTTATTTTTCTGGTTTGGTTTGATGTCACAGTCATCAAAGACATGATTTTGAAGATGTGCAAACTCATGGCAGATTTTATCTGGTGCTGAGTATTATTGTCTGTGTTACTTTTTGGGAACAGTATATACCTAGATAGGGGAAATGCTCAACATTCTGAAAATAATATTTTGGGAGAAGAGCAGGCTGGTTTTACAGAAGGCTATTTCTGGATGGACCATTGCTTGGTATTACATTACTTGGCATTGAAATTATGTCAAAAGACAAAATCATGTGTGTGTAGCCTTCATAGATGGATTGAAATAATGGAAGAAACTGGCAATAACATCAGTAGACAGAAGTCTCTTACAATTACAGGCAGTCCTCGACTTACAACGTTCCGAGTTACAATGTTTTGCATGTACATCGTTTATAAATTGACACCATGTTTCAACTTTATGACATCAGTTTCGACTTTACAACACTTGATCTGATGCAATGCTACACCAGCGAACAAGTTTGCTGTGTTGCTCATCTCCCTGGAGAACATCTGTCCAAACTTCCTTGGACACTTTCTTTAAGAAAGCAGACAAGACTCCACAAAAACCTGCAGCCAAGACTCCTGAGAAGATTCCAGCCAAAAACCCTTCATAAAGTCCAACCAAGAGCCTTTAAAAAAGTCCAGCAAAGTCACCTTAAAGAAGTCCTTCCAAATCAATATGATTTCTATTTACAATATAAATCCATTAATGTAGCTATATTACTCATGTATAATTGATCGAGTACAAAATTCTGGGGTAGTTTTGGTGAAAATAGGGTATCAGGCCTTGGTTCAGGAATCAATCCCCGATTTATAACATTGTTTCTTATGAGAAAATTCGTTCTGAGTTACAATGTTTCGACTTCAGACGTGGTTTTGAGGAACCAATTGTGTCGTAAGTCCAAGGACTGCTTGTACTTATCACTTTCTATTCAAACACAGCATCTAGGGTATCTTAAGGGATTGGTGATGTCTTATCAATAGTTTCCCAACTAAGACAGGGGTAGAGAAAGGATGTTTGCTTGCTCCGCCACTTTTCAATTCCATGCACCCATGATTTTGAATGATCCTATCCCTCTCTTGCTTTATGTAGATGACACATTAATTCCATCACAATCTCAAATAGGTTTCCAAAAATTATTAGATGCCTTTCAACAGTATTGCAACTCAAATAGCTTAGAAATCAATAAAGCTAAAACAAATTTACTGGTCTATGGAAATGAAAGAAGGAAGTATGGTACATTCTTTTAAATACCTTGGAGCATATTTTAGCAAAAAATTGAGCTAGAATAAGCACATTAAAAATGTAAATATTAGCGCAAAACAAGCTTTGGGTGGAGTTTTATCCTTTTACAATAAAAATGGCAAAGTAGTGGTTTTGGAAGCACTAAGGATCCAAGGTAGAGTCCATTTTATTATATGGAGCAGAACTCTGGGGTGCTGACCCTGTGGTCCATGTGAAAACTGAAAAAAAGTCTAATTACTTTTTAAGGCAGCTTTTATCTCTGCCTAATTCTATGATGGGGGGCACATGTGCTCTGAAACTTGACTGATAAATGTGAGCACTTAAGCTCAATTAAGAACCCCAAATTACTGGATGAAAACTAAATATTTTACATCTCCCAGATACCCCAAAAAGTCAATTTTAGAAGCCTTTCCTTTGCCAAATAAACCCTAGTGGATGGTTAAAGAACATTTATATGCTCCTGCAGCCAAATGACCTAGGAAATGCACAGAGGATAACTGACTCAGTATTTCCCCTGTGTTTAAAACAAGCATAGCTCCAGAACTATGGCCTTCATAAACCAAAAATTCTATCTTCTGGTCATCCTATGTTTCCATGAGTGTGTAGTCCCACTACTGTCTGCTTTAAAACCTAATCCTGAACTGCTGCTGAATGTAGTGTATGTCTTTTCCCAGATGGCATATGATTGGAACAAAGCATAGATACCTAGATGATCATATTGCATTGCTTCTGAGCAGGTACAATGGACCAAGTCTAGTGGTGTACATGGTAATGTAATATGGTATAATGGTGCAAAGCAGCCATTTTAAAGTTGAAATAAGATTATACTCAGTGATTTAGCTGCCCCAAAACGCCCTAAATAGCACTTTAGATTTGAGTCTGTGTCTAATACTATTGAGTATAGTGCTAATATCCTCATGAGGCATAAAAGCATGCTAGTGGAATAAGATTATTATTGCCAATACAGGACATATCTACATGTCATCCTACAGCATGCTACAGAGATGTAATAATCGTGGTTCTACACGTGATCAACAGCTACATTGCTGTAGCGGTGCACTTTCCCAGTATACCGCGCTGCTATGGCAACGTAATGGCAATCTAACTGCCACCCACATGGCGCAGTAACCACCTGCCAAAAGGAAGTACTAAAGCATGGCACCGTAGCAACGTCGCTGTACAGCGATGTGTAGATGTGCCCATAGTCATGCTTTCTGGTGCTACCGGGCATAAAGATAAGTTTGTCAAGACTGACTTGACTGTGATGTGTACATTTTCTCAGTCTGTAAACTAAACTTGGGCCAGGGTCTTTTTTATATTTGTCTGTAAATTATCACACCTATATAGCACTGATGGTTCTCTATTAACATTAAATTAGCTTAGAAAAGATTAATTCAGCTACTTTGCCTGCACATTCGAGATTGTGGAGCACTAAATGGGAGACCCCCCTTCCCCCCAAATATTAGTTCATTTCCTTCAATGAACTCTCATGATTGTTTGGAACATTTTTCATGATTTATTATCTACCAAGTGCACCCTATTCCCAGAAAACTAGCTCTTTTGAATAATTCCCAGCCACTGGGAAAGAAGTTTCAGCCATTGCTTAAGACATCAATTAATACATGGGTGGTGTACAGTTGTGTCATGTACTCACTATCACTTCTGCTGTGTCCTGGGTTCTTGCAGCTTCTTCTCACAGCTGACTACCACTGTACTTTCTGTCTCCTTTTCATTTTTGTCTGAGTCACCTTATTTTTCTGTCTACTGCTCACTCTGTAGTGCACTTCATCTACTGTACTGTTTGTCATTTTGTCTTGCACAGCGTCTTGCCCAGCACCATATATATTTTATTTTCCAGTGACTCTTACACCTTCTTCTCAGAGGCCCTCATTTGTTTCCTTGTCTCTCTGCACTATTCTCATCCTGCACCCTTTTATATTAATCTCCATTTAGTTGCCATTTTTGTTTAATTTTTTTAAGAGCTTCTGTGCTTCTAATCTGTAAATCGCTGAAGGAAGGACACACTGATTGAAACCCTCTCTCTTCAGGCAGAGTAGTAAATTGCTTTTTATGATATTATTTAGATTTCTTGAAGTCTCTAGTTCCACCTAGGTCTTTGTTGTGGAAAAGGAATCCCATACTTTATTAAGAGTCGGAAAACATTGTGCAGGTAAAAAATGTTTTTGTATAGGTTTAAGTACGATTTAGTGCAGGAGTGGAAAAATGTGATGTTATGACAGTATTTATTACTGAAAGCAAGAATTCAAATTTCCTGGCTGGGGAAAGAAGAAGAAAAGAACATTTCAGCAGAGGTCTTCTGCATAGCTAGAGAGGATTGTACCTAAGGAGTAGGCTGTTGTATTATTCCCACTACTATACTGCTAGCATCTTACAAACCTGTGGATATGCTATGCCACACAGTTTTTCTTTGTAATTTGAGCATCACAACTATAAGGCAGGTGGGGAGAGCTGGGGGAGCATTGCAAGAATAGTAATTCATACAGAGTTTTGTAATGAGATGAGCTGTTTCAGAACAGAGCTAAATAATCCATGATGGAAAAGTAATATCTAGGCAATAATATCTGGAACAAATGTCCCACTATCTGGACCAGATCCTGCATCCATTATTGTTCCTGAGCCATACTGTAATTTCTGAATTCAGTGGGTTCGTTCTGCCTCTCTTATAGAGCATGCCCTTGGAACAGTGCAAGGGATCACAATGTCATAGCTTAGTAGTAAGGTATTACTTGATGTGGGTGAGGCCAATGCTACCTGCTTCTGTGGAGCTGCTCCTAGAGTATGATGCTGATGCTACACAACATGAATGAGAACTGGATCTTGCCACCTTGTATAATGGTGTGTTTTGTTTTTTTTAATTTCATTGCCTATATGATAATGGATTTTTTTCCAAAGAAATGCCTGCTTTAGCATACATACAGTTATGTAACAAAAATAACTGTTTCTTGGTTGCTGAGGTCTCTGCTTATAATAAATGTATCCTCCTCCTTTATTCAGGAGCCCACAAAGGCCATGGAACAGATTTTCACACAGAGCTCACTGATTCACTGTCAAATTTGGCAGGGCTGAGAGAGCACATTTTGGCCTCTTTCCCAATGGCTTTGTGTAGAGAGGCAAAAAGGCCAGAGAGATGATTTTACCAGCTCTTTATCTATGCCTAGGATATGGCCTGATTTACCAGTGTCAAAATCATACCTCATGCAGCTGTGGAAGTTAATTTTTCCTTTTTAAAAAAATTACTGGCATCTAGCCTACCTCTAAGAGATGTGGAAGATCCAGAGTCATTTTGTAGCACTTAATTGGGAATCATCATGTTTCATACATGCATTGTTTGTTGTTGCTTAGCTCTGATATTCATGCCAATCTGTTAGGATGGCATAGGGCCTATTTGCAAGTTGGTCAGGCCTTTGCCCTTAGGGAATCATATAATCAGCCAAGATTGGTATAAAGCAGCAGGCAGGAAACTACTAATACTCTCTCTCCTCTTCAGAATGCTTCTTGTCTGTGACAACACCATATTGGAGACACATTGATCTGAATTCTGCTCTGTTCTGCTTGTTATTGATTGAAGTAGTCTGTGATATTTCATACTTGCTCACACTACTTGATATGTATAGCTTGACTTTTCAAAGAGACTTTTAAATAAAGCTAGAGCCACTCAAAACTAGCATGTAGCAAGTTCTTGTTCAGCTTAGAGATCACTCAAATTTGTAAGGCTACCACTTGTGGGGGAAAAATCTTCCTCTCTCTGCTCAGAATATTGAGAACTGAGTGGATTGAAGGTTGAGTGGTTCTATTCATGAAGGAGACACACACACAACATAATTCAAAAGAATGGTCTCAGCTTTGTGGAGCTTAAATTTTGACACCTAGAGTAACAATTTTGTAGTTTAAGAGGTTTTATCTACCTGAGTTACAGAAACTGCAAATGCTTGGGAAAGAAGTGTTCATCAATAAACCAAGAAATAAAGTAGTATACCTATGATACACTTTTCTGAAAACCACTGTGATATTCATGCAGATATGTTAGAAACAATAATAAATTGCTAATATCTCAACCATCATGATGGAAATTCCCATGTCTCAAGCCACTCTGAGCTTTCCTGGATAGGGCAGGATCTAAATCTAAATAATAATGAGTAAATATATGTAGGAGGCTAGAAGAGAGGATCTACAGCAAAGTTCCATCATTGTCACAAATAGGTGGGAAAACGAGGAGAAAGACTGCCATTTTGTTTCTGCTTTTGGTGCAGGGTCCATGCAGATGAATGCCTTCCTTGTCTCATGAGTTTAAAAAAAAAAAGAATAGAGCTGCTTTTCTATTCTCAACTTGCATTCAAGGAATGTGGAATAATTGTAATGAGATAGTTCAGTCTAATAAATATAGTTCAGAGAGAAGCAACACAAGTGCCAACTGGTAAAGGAATGGATAGTAAAACCAAACAACAAACTCTTGTGTTTCTTTTCCTAGAGGAGAGAAAAACCTGGAAAAGGTGAGACAGGTGGGAGAAGCACCAATCACTGAGCTGCCACTATTCTGGTATGGTAGAAACCAGATTCTTTATACGGCTAAGTTCTTTAGCTCTCTGCAAAGATTAGGTTTTGTAAAGTGTGTGTGTGTGTGTGTGTGTGTGTGTACACATGCAACCCCCCCACACACAGAGCAAACAGCTGAATGGAGAAGCAGTGTCCATTGAAGTGAAAGCTGCAGCAATCATCTGAGTGGCTCATCCTGAATTTGGCAGTTCACTATAGATTAAGAAGTTGCAGAGCATCCCAATATGAAAAAAATTGAGTTCTGCTGTCTGGAGTTCCCAATGGCACAAAGCTGGATGGCTGATTTTGTAACATTTGTGCTCTCTTCATTTACATTGAATATCTCTGCCTTCTCCTTAGGTATATTCCTGTGCCCATTTATTTTGGGGTTTTTACCCCCTATGATTAGCTCTTTATTTATATTACTGTATTATCCCACATACCTTCAAATAAGATATGTACTTTATTCTGGGAAAGGCAGGATGAAGAAAAAAAGATTTTTTCCAGAGGTATGGCCACATAGAGCAAGGACAGAGTCTCATCTTCAGCTCACTCATCCTCTCTTTCCTACTCGAGCAAAAACTACAGTTTTAACCCTTTTGCAGCTGAATTGGCTTCATTTACCTGAGCAGGAAAGGGACGATAAGTGTACTGAAGATTAGGCTCTATCCCTTCTGCAATTCAGCTGTAAAAGAGTTAAAACTGTAGCTGTTGCTGAAGTCTGGACTTTCCATCTCCATGCTGCCATGGTGCAGTGGGGAGGGGGGAAAGAGAAGGAAAAGAAGCAGGAGCCATTTTACAGCATTTCTGTACTTCTACTGCAGGCAGAAAAATCAGCCTCCCCACTTAATACATGGACTCCAGTTTTGGAGTGTTAATTTTTTGGGGAAAAGTTCATGTGGTATGCAAGTAAATATGGTATCCTCTTTAGCATCTGCACCAGTCAGTTACCATATTATCAATGAGAAGCATTGTGGTTAATACTTATACCAGGGGTGGGCAAAATACAGCCTGCTAGGCAGTTTCATCTGGCCAGTGGCAACATCTAACAAATTATGCCCCACTCTTATGGATAGAAGGGCCCAGCCTGGCCAGCGGCAGCTTCTGGGTGGGGCTCCTGCTTCAGCTGCCTGTCCCATGGGAACCTGCTTGGCTTCCTATACATCCAGCTCACTGGAGGAAGCATGTAGGGAAGTGGCAGGGCTGGTACTGGGAAGGTAGGGGTGTAGTTGCAGCTGGGCAGAAGCGTGGGGGGCAGTAGGAGTGCAGAGCTTGGCTAGGCAGGGTGTGAGTATGAGGGAGGGTAAAGGGTGTAGGTACTGCCCCCACACTCCCATGCAGCCCCCACTGCCAGCAACAGCAGCAGGCAGGTGAGGCTCAAGGCACTTTGCCCAGCCTAGCTGCTGGTGCCCAGTGGGGCACGACCCCAGCCAGTGCTGTGCAGGGTGGGTAAGGAGCGCAGCCTGCCGGGTGGTTTCATGCTACTCACCTGCAGCTCCCGCAGTAGCACTGGGGGAAGCCCTGCGCTGGAGCTGGCTGCCTTCCCCACCCCTTGCTGGGCAGGTCCCTGGAGTCTGCTGGGAGTGGAGGGAGGCCCACCACCTACTTCTCTGCAGTCCAGTGTGGTGCTTCCCTGGTGCAAGTGTGGAAGGTGCAGTTGCGCCGCACTGAGCCTCTGTGTTAGAGATGTCTGGGCAGGCTTCGCTCCTCGTCCCTCTCCCCACAGCACTGGCCGGAGCCATGTCCTACCAGGCATCATCACCTGCACCAGGCCCAAGTGTCCTGAACCTGGCCCCCTGCCTGCTGCTGCTGGCAGTGCGGGCTTCGTGCCATGTGGGGGAGTGTGG
Source organism: Alligator sinensis (assembly GCF_000455745.1). Taxonomy (NCBI): domain Eukaryota; kingdom Metazoa; phylum Chordata; order Crocodylia; family Alligatoridae; genus Alligator; species Alligator sinensis. The sequence continues at coordinate 3,773,926 of NW_005841864.1, forward strand.
GGGGGAGGGTCCACACCTCCACCCTCCCTCACACTCCAGAAACCTCACACACCCACTCCCTGCCCCCACAACCCCCACTGACATGTGTACATACCCCAACATACCCTGTCCCCTGCACATACCCACACCCCCTCAAAAATCCCCCCTACACCCCACACACACACACACACACACTACCATACACCCCCCCACACCCTCCTACCATGCACACACACAAACACACCCTCCACCCCACAACCAAACCCTACACCCCATCATATGCACACAATATAAAAGAGTGAGACTTTATTTTTGAGTTGTTACGCATCTTCTATATACAGTACACAAACCCAAATCAGGATAAATATTTTTTGTTATCAAACTAAAGTATGTTATAGTAGATGTTTGACTTCTACTGTATGAGTTGGTTTTTTCTGGTTCTAAGATGGCAACTCCCCCCCCCCCCCCAACAGTTCCTGGGGGGGCAAGGGGGGGGAGGTAAGGATTACTGGGAGGCAAGAGGAGGGACTTCTGGTAGCAAAGGTCAGGGGTTAGTGAGTGGGATTTCTGCTCCCAATATGGTGACCAGGGGGCAAGACAATTGTCAAAGGGCAGGGCTACCCATGCAGCCCTTGACAACTCACCAAAATTTGTTAAGTGGCCTTCCACATGAAATAATTGCTTGGCCCTGGCTTATACCAGACTATTCTAAACCCAGCCTCAGAACATCCTAAAATATCCCTCCATAGCTTGTGCTCATAACAGTCAACCTTTGGTTATTCATTGTGCTTTAATCTTATGTTTTACAGTCACTTATTTGTCACCTATATCAAACGATACCTTTGCCTTTGGCCTTTTAACTCATTCTATGTCTATACCTATGTTAATCTTACCCTCACACAAGTCCTTAGGCCTGCTGATTTGCCATTTCAAAGCTACTATCTAAGCCTTGACAAAGCTATCACTTATAACTATCAAGGGGAAAAACCAAGAACACAATCTGGATCTGGAACTGATTTCCTTGCTACTATCATAATTTTATCTGTAATTTTTTTTTATAAACTTGGGAATACATCCATATTATTGTTTGCATATACAAGACAAGTTATACTTGTCTCCAGTAGTGCTTAATGAATGTCCAGTCTCTGAATCAATGTGGAGCAAAAATATCAGTGGCAAATGTCACATCCCCTGCTGACCCAAGCAGATGCTAATGATACTCTGATTGAGTGGGTTCCAAATTTTGCATGTCTATACCTGCACCTCCCACGTGAGATTTAATCCCAGATCTGACTGTATTAGACCTGACAGGCTTCCTGGACCCTCCAGCTGTCACAAAAATAGATTCTATACCAGCCTTTTTATCTGTCCCAACTTCCTTGGGCAGCAAGGAATGCGCATTTCTGGTTCTTGTTCATCCGTGGTGACATGGAACAAAACAGGGTTGTAATAAAACTGAGGGTTGGTCTTCCCTGACATGATAGACTCATAGATTTTAGGATTTTTCTTTCATGCATGGTGTCAGAGTTTTCATGAGGTCCAATTCTGACA
>NW_005841864.1:3775486-3779080 GCF_000455745.1 Alligator sinensis
TGAATAGCATAACACTAAAAAGCCTGTCAACTTTGCAAATAGGTGCCTGAGATTGCAAAAGCAATTGTCAGTTGAAGATGGATACCCGAGTTTAGTAAAACATTCACATCCCAGAGTAAATTGTATGCCAGTTTTTTACTGGCTTTGATGAGGAAGCAGTACTGATGAGTGTGCAGTAGTCTGTTTTTAAAGACATCTGGGAAATCTAGGCTAATCCTGAGACAGACTTTTGAGGCTGTAGTGGACTTACGGATGGTTACTCCTTGAGCATGGAAATCAGTGACTAAGGTTTAATTTCTGAATGGGAATCCTCACTTCGTGCAACCTCACAATTTTGCTGTGACCAGTACTTTAAACACCCTGTCACCTCCACATGGGACCTTGAGTAACTAAAGTTATTTTGGGAGTGGGGGAGGGAGGAAGTGGTTTCAAGCATACAAGGCATTTTAGCACAGTAATTTACGCTTCTTTAAGTCCTTATGTCCTTTCAAATTTACTTGACATTGAGCACTTTCTCTCCCATCAGGCAGCAAACCTCTTTTCAGGCAGCAGACCAGTGAAGGTGAGTCTGAAAAAGCAATTTATGTGCCTTTACCCTTCCCAGACCCTCAGGAAGGAGGAGAGGATATTCAGCTGCATGACACAAAGAATGGCTGGTGCACTCTTCAGGTCTAAATGAGTGGTATCACTAACTTTTCTACCGGCTTTGAGGCCTAGCGGAAAGTGAATGTCAGGATCTTCAGCTCTCTAGGCAAGGGCCTCTGCTATCTTTCCTCTTCTTCCTACCTGGCCTTGGAGCATGAAGGCAGTGCTTTTGGGATCTTTATTTCCATGAGGAGTGAGAAAATCAGGTTCTTAAAATCACATATCTTTTCACACCAGAACCACTAATCTCCCTCTCCACAGAAGGTAGTGCATGTGTAGCAAACCCCCCAGTTTTTCTTTATTTTTTCTTTTGAAATGCATTTCCTCCTTTCCCCAACTATTTCTGACTTTGTCTCTCCCTCTGTATTCCCTATCGATAAGTATGAGTAAACGAAGACATAGGATAAGCTTTAGCATTTTTGTAGCAAGGTTTTTTTTCGTCTTTCTCTCCTCCTTTGATCCACTGTTTATCTTGATTGTTACTGTGTATTTACTGTTTTACTGATTTTTACTGGGTTTTTTTAATTGATACTATATGATTTAGGCCTACATGTGTAAGTTAGCATAAGTAGTGTCAAGTAATGTCAAGTTTCCATTTTGAATGTCAAGCCTCCATCTTGTGTCCTCTGCCTGAGTGCAAACCATGACTCATGTCTAACCATGTGAATTGGTTCCTGAATGAATGGGGATGAATGAGGGTGCTTGAGATACAATGGTAGCAGGCCTCTACTGAATAATCAACTCAGTGACCAGGCCATTGCTTTCCATTGACTCACCCAGGAACCCCAGACCCAGCATTTGAAAGACAAAGACCCTACAGAAATCAGCTAACCCACTATTGCAACACAGACACCTGGAACTGCACGTCCTTGCCTGGAGTGCACATGCTCAGTACACCAGGGCTGACCCTTGCCTGGGCATGCCTCTGCCACTAGGGTCATAGAAGGTCTGCCCCTACAAAAAGGGGGAGTGAAGACTGACCCAGTGGGATGCCCTCTCCATCTGGCCCAGCATTATGCTACACCACCTATCCACCCAGAGGCCCTGCCGGCGACCTCCTCTGGACAACACCTTGCTGGAGAAGACCCTGACTGGCCATCAAGGATCAACTCACAGCCCAGGATAGGTAGCTATTGCCCACCTTCCTTCCCCAAGCAAAGGACCTGGACTCTGTCCCTACACACCTTGACTTCAATCCCTCCACCAAGCCTTTTTCTCTCCTGCTACCGTTTTGTGTGCGTGCGTGTGTGTGTGTGTGTGTGTGTGTGTGTAGGAACCAATAACTTCATGGGGCTGTGTAGTGTGTTGTCTGTTTAATAAACCTGTTATTTTGAAACCCCGAGTTGGGTTTTTGTCTTATTGACCTCCCAACCCTCCTCCTTGATTTCCCAGCTATCTCCCAGCTTTCTGCCTCTCAGTTTCCAGCCCCGCCTTTCCCAGCTTTCCGCCTCTCTGGCTGTCTCCCCCTTGCCACTGGGCTTTTTCCCTTGCTTCCACCCTGGCACCAGGTGACCTTGAGTAACCCCGGGGCACATTAACCCTAAGTAATCCTGAGCCCCAGTGACTTTGAGTAACCCTGGGGCCGCTTGACCTTAAGGAACCCCAGCTCCCCTCCAGTCTGCCAGTTCTAATCCCAGCGACTTCCACTCTTATTTTTCCCTCTCTCAACTTAACCCCTAGCCATCTCCCTCCTTCTGGAAATCTTTGACCTTTGATTCCCCATCCCATAGTCATCAAGCACTCTAGGTACCCCAAGTACCCCAAGCGCACACATACCGCACCACTCAAGTTAGGAACTTACCTGTATGTGCTTCAATTGTTGATAGGTGTGCATGTGTTTAGACTGGTAACCTTGCATGTGTGCATGTGCCTAGTATGTGTGCACGCACCTAATTGATTTTTGTGTGTGTGTATATGTGCAATTGTGTCACACCCTCCTGTCTAACAGCACAATTTTGAGATCCTGAGAGTTGGCATGGACCTACAGGACAACATACTTATATCCATACATATCTGTACATATGTCTATATTTATGTTTATCTTTTACACACTTATGTAAATAATAATAAATTTGTATATCATTAAGTTCCAGAATGTCCTGGCCTGGCTCCTTTGGGAAAGAGGGAAACTGTGAGTAGTCTGCAGTTTCATCCACAGCACACCTGCCAGCTAACAATCCTATTCAACTGGAGAAGGGAGTACACCCAGGCTACACAGACAAAGAAACAGAGAAACATATAAGAAGGAGCAAGGATCTAAGCTTCCAAGACGTACTAGGAATTTGGGGTGCCCTGAGTTTAGGTCTATCCACACAGAAAACACCTTAAAGACGGTTCATTTTCAGAGGCTCAACACTTCTGAAAATCAGAGCTCATGAAATTGTTTCAAGTTGAGCATGCAATGTTCACTGATTACTTCCAAAACTTCTGGTCACTCCCAACATCACTAAAAATCCAAGAGCAAAAGCTGGAGGGCTTAGAAATTTAGAAAAGGGAAGAGGTCAGTACATCAAAAGATGCTCTTGCTCAAACTATATCACAGAATCATACTGAAAATCATGGCTGGAAGGGACCTCAGGAAGTCATCTAGTGACTAGTGCAACCCCCTGATCAAAGCAGGACCATCCCGAACTGGATCATCCCAGCCACAGTTTTGTCTAGCCGGGTCTTAAAAACCTCCAAGGATGTAGAGAGTCCACAACCTCTCTGGGTAACCTGTTCCAGTGTTTTACTAGCCTCCTAGCGAGAAAGTTCTTCCCAATATCTAATCTTAACTTCCCTTGCTGCAACTTGAGACAGTTGCTCCTTATTCGGTCATCTGCCAACACCGAGAACAGTCTAGCTCCATCCTCTTTCAAGCCCCACTTAAGTAGATGAAGGTTCCTATTAAATCCCCCCTCAGTCTTCCCTTTCATAGACAAAATAAGCCCAGTTCCCTCTACCGCTCTT
>NW_005841864.1:3780977-3795815 GCF_000455745.1 Alligator sinensis
AGGTCAGCCAGTCTGGCTGAGAAGAGCCTCCTCCCTAGGGGAGAGAAGTGGAGGCCATCTCTTCCCAGCAGCTTGCTGCCTCTCTCACCAAAGAGCGAGCTGTGGTCATGAAAGCCAAAGCCTTCCCGATGACACCAGCACTGCAGTCTTTGGTTGACCACGTGGATCCTCCTCTCCCTCCTCAGCCCATAGCCTGAGACTGGGAGGATCGACGAGAACACCACCTGTGCCCCCAGACCCTTTAGCCCCGCTCCCAAATCCCTATAGTGCCTCATGACCCGGTTGGAAGCGCTGCGAGCCGTGTCATTGGTGCCCACATGAATAAGGAGCATGGGATAGTGGTCTGTGGGTTTGAGGAGCTTTGGGATCCTCTCCTCAATGTCCCGCAATGTCCTATTGACCTCCTGACCCTCCTCCTTGATTTCCCGGCTATCTCCCAGCTTTCTGCCTCTTGGTCTCCTCCTTGCCACCGGGCTTTTCCCCTTGCTTGCATCCCGGCACCAGGTGACCCCGCGTAACCGTGGGGCACATTAACCCTAAGTAACCCCAAGCCCTGGTGACCATGAGTAACCCCGGGGCACTTGACCTTAAGTAACCCCAGCTTCCCCTCCAGTCTGCCGTTTCTAATCCTGGCCCCAGCAACTTTCACTCTCTTATTTTTCCCTCTCTCATCTTAACCCCCATCCATCTCCCTCTTTCCCCTCCTTCTGGAAATCTTTGATCCTTGATTTCCCCCTCCCATAGTCACCAAGCACCCTAGGTACCCCAAGTACCTCAAGCACACACATACACACCATGCCACCCAACTTAGGAACTCACCTGTGTGTATGTGCAGGTGGGTGGTGTGTACTGGCAAATATATATATCATTGTGTGCATGATATACGAATTAGTGATTCATGTATGTGTATTGAGTGTGTGGGTATTGACAACTGATTTTTGTTTAATTTTTGGTGTGTATAGTGTGTATGTGCTTGAATTGGTGATAGGTTCTCCATGTGCCTAGCCTAGTAATCTTGGATGTGTATGTGCCTGAGTTGGTAGTGTGTGCGCATGTGCCTTGTGTGTGTTTATGCACCTAATTGATTTTTGTTTGTGTATACGTGAAATTGTGTCAGACCCTCTGATCTAACAGTGAAATGTTGAGATCCTAAGAGTTGGCCTGGTCCTACAGGACAACACATGAAGGAATTATTTTAAATTGCAGCAAAGCAGGTTAGAATCATAGAAAGTTAGGGTTGGAAGGGACCTCAGGAGGTCAGCAAGTCCAACTCCCCACTTAAGGCAGGACCAGCCCCAACTAGATCATCCCAGTCAAAGTTTTGTGCAGCCAGGTTTTGAAACCCCCCAAGGATGGAGCTTCCACCACCTCTCTGGGTAGCCTGTTCCAGTGTTTTACTGCCCTCCGAGTGAGAAAATTCTTCCTAATATCCAAACTAAACTTCCCTTGCTGCAACTTGAGACTGTTGTTCCTTGTTCTGTCATCTGCCACCACTTAGAATAGCTTAGCTTCATCCTCTTTCAAACCTCACTTCTGGTAGTTGAAGATTCCTATTAGATCTCCTCCCAGTCTCCCCTTCTCTAGACTAAATAAGCCCAGTTTCCTCAGTCTTTCCTCATAAGTCATGGCCCCCAGCCCCCTCACCATTTTTGTCACCCTCTGCTGGACTCTTTCCATTATGTCCACATTCTTTCCTGTAGTGGAGGGCTCAAGACTCATCACAGTATTCCAGATGTGGCCTCACCAGTGCTGAATAGAGGGGAACAATTATTTCCCTTGACCTACTGGCAACACACCTACCAATATGGCCAGTATGCTGTTATCCTTCTTGGCAACAAGGGCACACTGCTGACTCCTATTCAGCTTATTGTCCACTGTAACTCTCAGATCCTTTTCTGCAGACCTGCTGCCCAGCCAGTCAGCCCCCAACCTGTACTGGTGCATGGGATTGTTCCATCCTAAGTGCAGGACTTTTCATTTGTCTTTGTTGAACCTCATGAGATTCCTTTTGGCCTAATCCTCAAATTTACTAGGTCACTCTGAATCCTGGCCCTACCCTCCAGCATATGTACTACTACACTCAACTTGGTGTCATCTGATTAGCTATCAGGAAAAAGAATTATTACTGTTAGAACAAAAGCTTTCTTACAGTTAGTGGAATGGGTTGTCCAGGGAAGCTGTGGTTTCTCCTTCATTAGAGTTTTTAAAGATAATATATTGGATAAGTATCTGACCTGGATGATTTAGGAATAGCACTTCTGAATTGGTGTAGGATGTTGGACCAACTGAGCTTTGAGGTCCTGTCCAACTCTATGATTCTATGGTTCTGTGAAATACTCACTCCCTTGGGGAAAGGAGGTTATGGTGGAGGTAGTGATATTCAGACCCCTGTGCTGTAGATAGGGGATAGAGGCCAATATTGACAGATTCCTTGTTAGAACACCCAAAACACCAAATTGGTATCGCTCCCCCATTTTCTGATCTGATTTAGGTTGGGGGTAATGGGCCCAACTCATTGAAATGACCAGGGTCTCAGACTCGTTGGGTGCGTCTACATGTGTGCTCCATTGTGCAGTACTTCTGGGTACTGCATAGTCCCAGCAGCTCATGGGTTGCTTCTGATACTACTGCTCAGTAGCAATGAGCTACTGTGCAGTAGCTTGTTCCAACTGTGCGGTAGTGGTGATGTTACGGTTATTGCCCACTGGCTCTATGTCACCATAGCGATGAGTTACATTGTTGTAGCTTGTTGCTACAGCAATATAGCATCTTGTATAGACGCATCCAGTAAGGAGTTCTTCGGGGCTCAGGTAACTGCTGTCGCATGCCCAGATTTTTATCTTTATCAGGCTATCACCAAAGAACTTAGAATCTGAACAAAGCTTCAGATCCAAGAAAGCCCAGCTTACTGAAGAGAGTTTTTACTCAGAAAAAATATATGTTTCATAAGATTTGTGTTGCTTCTAAATGCATTTTAAGCTATCAATAAATATAATCATTTGAGCTTAAATAGAGTTTATATTTAATAAAGAAACCAAGAAAATAGAACTAATGTGGCATTATCTCTATATTTGCTGTCTTAGACTGTAAATTCTTCACTGCAAAAGCCTTATTTCCTTTTTTGCCTGCAAGACATCTGCTACTCTTTGTATGCCACATAAATAGTATCTAACTATAATACCTGCCCAGGGTTGTTTATTAGATTGTAACTGAGCATCTGAACGCTGCATCTCTGTATACGCAAGTACAATGAGGCTTCTTCCTACTTACTGGGACTATTGTATTACTCCACTTACTAGTGTAAGAAAAATTAGAGTCAATCAAGGTTGTACCACACTTTATTATATACAGTAGTGCAAATATACATTTCAAATCATATTCTTTAGTTAAAAATAATGAGTTTATATTTTTTAATGTATGCATTGACATCCTACATAAATGTGAGCAGTACAACATAAGTCTTCTAACATATAGTAAAAATTGTCAATGGGTCCTTAATATTGCATCATGATAACAATTATCATTCAGCCAGTTATTTTCTGTTTTAAGAACATGAAAAAATGAGCCTAGAGCCCCCATCCACTATATGAGACTTAACTATAGTGAATGATTTTTTAATAATATTTGTATTTTCATAGATTCATAGATGCTAGGGTCAGAAGGGACCTTGTAGATCTTCTAGTCTGACCCCCTGCCCTGGGCAGGAGAGAAAACTGAGCTCAAATCACCCCATCCAGGTAAATGTCGAGCCTCCTCTTAAAGACCCCCAGGGTAGGAGCCATCACCACTTCCCTTGGAAGTTGGTTCCAGATCCTAGCCACCCTGACTGTGAAGTAGTGCCTTCTAATGTCTAGTTTAAACCTACTCTCTAGCAACTTATGGCCATTATTCCTTGTTACTCTGGGAGGCGCTTGGGGGAACAAGGTCTCTCCCAAACCCCGCTGGTCCCCGCTAGTAAGCTTATAGATGGCCACCAGGTCCCCCCTCAGCCTTCTCTTGTGAAGGCTGAACAGGTTAAGGTCCTGTAGCCTCTCCTCATAGGGTCTGCCCTGCTGTCCCCAGATCATGCGAGTGGCCCTCCTTTGGACCCTCTCAATGCTGTCCACATCCCTCTTGAAGTGGGGTGCCCAGAACTGGATGCAGCACTCCAGCTGTGGCCTGACCAGTGTCGCATAGAGGGGGAGGATCACCTTCTTGGCCCTGCTTGTGATGCATCTGTGGATGCACGACAAGGTATGGTTAGCCCTACTGACTGTGTTCTTGCATTGTCGGCCCATGTTCATCTTGGAGTCAATAATGACTCCAAGATCTCTTTCTGCCACCATGCTTTCAAGAAGGGAGTTCCCTAGCCTATAGGTATGTTGCTTGTTCGTACTGCGCAAGTGCAGCACCCTGCTATTGTCAGTGTTGAATCTCATTCTATTTTCATTTGCCCACCCCTGTAACCTGTCCAGGTCTTGCTGTAATCTGTCTTTCCCTTCTAGCGTGCCCACCTCACCCCAAATCTGGGTGTTGTCTGTGAATTGAAACAGGCTGCTCTTCACCCCACCATTGAGTCCAACCCCCTGCCTAGGCAGGAAAGAGTTCTGGGGTTAGATGGCCCCAGCCAGATGCCTATCCAGCCTTCTCTTAAAGACCCCCAAGGTAGGGGAGAGCACCACCTCCCTTGGAAGCCCATTCCAAATTTTACCACCCTTACCATGAAGAAGTTTTTCCTGATATCTAGCCTAAATCTGCTCTCTGTCAGTTTATGACCATTGTTCCTTGTTACCCCAAGAGGCACCCTGGTGAACAGAGTGTCTCCAATTTCTTGCTGTGTCCCCTTAATGAATTTGTAGGTGGCCACAAGATCACCTCTCAGCCTTCTCTTGTGGAGGCTGAAGAGGTCCAGGTCCCTCAGTCTCTCCTCATAGGGCTTGTCCTGTAAGCCCCTAACCATACGAGTGACCCTCCTCTGGACCTTCTCGAGCCTATCAACATCCTTCTTGATGTATGACGCCCAAAACTGGATGCAGTGCTCCAACTGTGGTCTGACGAATGCTGCATAGAGGGGAAGTATCACCTCCTCAGTTCTATTTGTCATGCATCTGCTGATACATGATAAAGTGTGGTTAGCTTTGCTGATGATTTTTAAAACTTATTTTACAAGCACTGGTAATAATTAGCTTTAATTCTGGTTTTTTTTCAACTTTGGAAACAAGAATTACGTCTTTCCCTGCCAGGACAGTGTTTGCCTCCCTGGGCCACAGAGTCAGATTTGTTTTCTTTCTGGTCCTATGACATTTGCACATGTTTGTCCGGTGGACCAAGTTCAAGATGAAGTGTTCACAGCCAAGTCTGTGGGGGTTAGGACACTCTCCCATGGCACAGAAGTTATGGGTTGAGGCCCCAGAGTCTGAGAGGTGCATAAAACCCAGATTTGCTATGTCCTGGGCAAGTGATCAGTCACTAGCCCATTTATTGAGGAGGAGGATTCTTAAGTTATCCATGAAAATGTCTAGCTACCAAGACAAAAAAGCCCTGCTAAGAGAAATCTGCCTTAAAAAGTCAGAAGGAGATAATATTTGGCTCAGCAGAATGTGCCTTGGCAGAAGCTGTGTATCTCTCCTGGACAAAGTAGGATTTGTTCTGGAGATGCACGAGCTGAATGCTTATGCCCATTGATACATAAGAGACAAGGATTTTTTAGTGATATCTCTTCTTGGCATGTATTGCTGTGAGAGCTGACGGACAAGCTTTTGGCATTTGCCGCTCATAGACTTCCTGGATCATCATGGCTACAACACACCAACCTTACAACACCTTGAAAATATAGGAAACCTACACATACACACAAGAGAAATAGATCGATTCCACCTTGGGCTTTTTGAATGTTTGTACCTAGTCCTAATGTGCAGTAGCCACCAAGGTCCTTATTTAGTTGACTATAATCAAAGAATCAAAGTTGTTCAGTTTTCTGTAAGTGTCGTAGTTTAGATAAGTAGTAAACAGAACACACATTCGGGTTTGAAATATTGGGGAATGGGGGGGCTGAGCATCCCATAAGAGTTGAGAGCCCCTCCCTCCCATAAGAGTCCCTAGCTTGCCCCACGCCTTTCTAAGTAGCTCAGGTAGTGGCAGCTCCTTCCGATTTTTGGCTGCTTCCACCACAGATCCCTCTTCCCTCCCTCCAAGAGTCAGAGTATAATTTGGACCCTGCACACATTTTCCCTTAGGTGGTGGGGGCAAATCTTAGACTGGGTTTCACCATTTTTAAACCAGTCTGTGTGCTGTACAGGGATAAACTGGCTTTGTGCACCAAACTTCTGTTCTGTTACAGGTATAGACCAGTTTCCAATCACTTATACTGGTAAAGTGTAATGTCTGTACCTGGCCTAGGTATCTAGGGTGGTTTTCTATTATTTAGTCTGGGCATCTAGGAGTGCCATAACTAGACAACTACGATTTTTGGTGCTGTTCTGTTGTTTTTCCTTTAGGTGTCTAGGTGTGAGTCCTGGTGTCTAGACCTGGCTATGTATCTTTGTGTCTACAAGGAGAATGGGTCGGGGGCAATGGCTCCATGTCCCCCAGGAGAGCAAGACCAACAGAGGTGGTCTTTCTAGGGGTCATAAGAAAGAGGGCTATAATTGGATGGCTTCCAGTGCAGGAAGGGATTGTACCCCCATACTTGGAGCAGGAGCAGGTCTTCAAGAAGCAGATGTAATAGTATTTACTGAAAACATATTGTGGGGCCAGGCTGAAAATTGCAGCGGCATGCTTGCCTCAAGCACAGAAGCCTCCAAAGGAAACACAGCTGCACAGGGCTGGCATGTAGGTCAGAAAGCAGGCTGTGGTGGAGCAGTGTGCCCTGATGGCATCAGGCACTTAGAGAGGGCTTAGAAAGGAACGGGGCAGGCCAGAGGCTCTTATTTCTTATGGGGGGTGCTTATGGGAGACTCTTGTCTCTTATGGGGGGGTTCAGCCCCCCCGCAAACCCACCCATATTTTGAACCCTGAATGTGTGTGCTGCTTTCCCCACACAATGGGCATCTCCCTCCTCAGACAGGTGAGATACCTGTTCTGGTATGCCGCATAAGAACATTTGAGGCAGCCCCAGTGTCAGTTTGGTGGTCCCCAGCACTTACTTCCAGGCACTGAGGCAGACAGCTTCCTCTTTGAGTGCCTAACACCATCAAGGCACACTGCTTCACCACAACCATGGTGAGCCCTTGCTGAAGCTGAGAGCTCTGCTCACTGTTCCACTAAGAGACACAGCTCTGTCCCCTACCTGATCCGGAGCTCCATCAGGGGCACCCCACCTAACCCTGGCACTCACCTCCCCATGCCCTGGTTTATTGGATGCAGCCTGGCACCAGATGACCCACTAAAACCCCAAACCCCACCTCTATCTTAAGGGCAGCATTCCCCGAAGTCCCCAGCAAGCCATCGCAGGGGGCATGAAGATTGGGGTGGACATGTGTGCTTGTCTATGATGGCAGCCAAGCACACAGTACTGCCTTCATGCAGACAGCCCCAGGCCAGAAGTCTGGCTGGTCCATGGGTGTATTCTGGGGGGCAGGCAGAGACAGGAAGGGGCTTCAACAAGACAGGGGAAGTGGAGGTATACACAAGCATGCACACATGCACACACACACACACCTCTCCATCTAGAAGGTTTTAATTGCAAGAGTCTATGCAAGCTGCCAGCACACATGGCAAAAGGTGCTACAAAGGGGCACACACGCACACGTCCCTCACAGCCACTTAAACATGCAGGCATCTAAACAGGCTCTGTAGAAAATGGAGTCAAAGTGGCATTCTATTGCAGTTTGGGCATCCAGACTTCTAGTTGATTAATCTCTGGGCACCCAGATGTTGTTCTGTGGGGTCAGGCCAATGCTCAGGATCTCAACATTGTGCTGTTAGACAGGAGGGCATGGTGTACAATTGCACATATGCAAACACACAAATCAATTAGGTGCAAACACATCCAAACTAGCCTAGGCACATGCATACCTATCACCAATTCAAGCACATACACCTCAAAAGTTAGACAAAAATCAATTGTCCATACCCACACATTCAGTACACATACACAAATTACTAATTCATATATCATGCATACAATGACATATATATATACACATACACACAGTCACCAGTTCACACACATATAACCCACCTACGCATACACATAGGTGAGTTTCTAACTTGGATGGTACAGTATATATGTGTGTGCTTGGGGTACCTGAGATACTTGGGGGAAAGTTAAGGTGAGAGAGAGAGTTAAAGCTTAGGGAGTGAGATCAAGTGGCCCCAGGGTTACTTGAGGTCACTGGTGCAAGGGAAAAAGCCCGGTAGCAAGGAGCAGACAGCCAGGGAAAAGAGAGAGAGGCAGAAACCTGGGAGCTTGGGGCTGGAAACTGAGGCAGACAGATGAGATATTGGTGGGGGGCAGATAAGTGGTGGCAAGGAGGAGACAGCTAGGAAAGAAACTGAGGCAGAAACCTGGGAGCTCAGGGGAAAAGGCAGTGGGGATAAGACAGTGGCAAAGAAACAGGGGGTTTGTAGGCAGAGAGGAGCTCAGGACAGGTGCTAGAGGTGGCAGTGAGAGGGAGAAATGAGACAGAAGTTAGAGGGGCGAGGAGCAGAGATTGGAGCAGGGCTGGAACCGTAGTAAAGCAAAACCCAACTCAGGGGTCCAAATAACAGTTTTATTAAACAGACAACACACTACACAGGCCCATGAAGTTATTGGTTCACACACACACACACGCACGCATGCACGCACGCACGCACAATGGCAGCAGGAGAAAGACTCAATGGAAGGGTTGGAGTCCAGGTGGGAAAGAGAAACAGAGTCTAAGTCCTTGGTTGAAGAGGGGATGGGGGATGATAGCTACCTATCCAGGCTGGAAAGAGGTCTTTGTCTAGTAGGTGTTGTCCAGGGGGGTCACAAGCAGGGCCTCTGGGTGGATAGGTGGTGTGGCATGGCATGGGTCCAGATGGAGAGGGCATCCTAAGGAGTCAGTCTTCACTACCCCTTTTTATGAGGCAGACTACCTCTGATCTCCTATGGGGAGGTCCTGTCCAGGCAAGGTCAGTCCTGTTCCAGAGGGTTCCAGGTGTTCTTACTGAGCATGTGCAGCCTTGGAACAATGGTGGGTTGCCTCATCTTTTGTTTCTTGAATACTGAGGATGGTTCCAAGGGCTGGGTCATTGGTCCAGGTATTGGTGTTGATGGTTCGGTCATTCAGAGGGAGTTATTTTTAGACTTACTGCCATTGTCTCTCAAGCACCCTCAATCATCCCCATTCATTCAGGAACCAAGTTACATAGGAGGGATAGGTGTGAGTCATAGGCCAGGGGGCACAAGATGGAGGCATGACATTACAAGATAGAAACTTGACATGACTTATGCTATCTTACATATGTAGGCCTTAAACAGTAATCACACAATATAAAAGCAGTAGAAAAAATCAATGTAAACATAATAATTATCATTTATAAAACAGTGGATAGCTATATCAAAATAGCAGGGCACTTATTTGCAAAGAAGGGAGAGAAAAATAAAACTTACTACCTAAAATAAAATGTTAAAGCTTATCCTACATCTTAGCTTACTTATACTTGTCTATAGGGAATAGAGAAGGAGAGAAAGTCAGAAATGGTTGGGGGAGGGAATGCATTTTAAAATAAAAAAAAGAAAAACTGGGGGTTTTGCTACACAGAGTCCAGGTGGTGTGGCGGGTCTCTGTAGTTAATCAGGTATATCTGTCTATTAGCAGGGCCCACCCAAGGGGCTCTTATTGGCTGCTCAGCCCAGCCATGTTGTCAGGCTTCCCTTAAAAGATTTAGAAGGCAGGCTACCCACTGTTGACCAGGTAATAATCAACATGGGTACACTAGTGCCAGCCTTAGCATGCCCAAAGCTTTCAAAACAATGGAGGGACCTCAGGTAGTGGGCAAGGTGGCACTTATTGGAGGGAAGGCAGAGGTAGGCAGCAGTGGGGAGCTTCAGCCAGGAGTTTGCTACCTGTACATACAGACTCCACAATCTCCATCCCAGAGATCAGGGTAGAAGCCTCTGAAAGGAAACCTCTGAGATGAGGTGGGTACATGGGAGCCTAGCAGAGGCCCCTTGCCTTGCTTTCCCTTATTGGCACTATCAGGCTTCTCTCTGATTAAGCGTGCCCAGCATGCCAAACACCCGAGTTACCACATTAGCCCCTGATCCCTAGAAAATGCAACTTCTCCAGTTCTCTGCAGCTGGACTGGCTGCCAAAAGTGCAACTCACCCCTTATAAGCACACCTGCAGCCTCAGGCTTCAGGCATGCCTTGACAAAACTTCAGTCTGTTCTGGCAAGCCTCACATTCACAACTCTTCATGGTTCTCCTCACTTCTGACCTTGGTTTGACTTCCTTAACCCTGATCTCGGATTTTCCCTAGAACTTGGCACTGGCTCTCTGGCCCCTAGCTCCTGACCTCGGCTTACATCTCAGACCATGTCTCTTGGATCTCCCCTCTCAGCTCCCCAGGAGCTAGGTTGTACTCTCTCTGCTCCACTGACCTGATGATCTGAACACTTGTGCCCCTATCCTGATGACCTCCTAGTTGTTCCTCAGGGCCTAGCTGCAGGTCCAGCTGCCTACATCCAAGCCTAACCCTCACAGACACAGGGCCTGGCATATGGTGCACCTAGGAGAAAATTAAGAACATCCCATAGGGAAGTATAGCCTTAGGGTTGCATGCCCATCTCTCCTTAACCTCCTACCTTACACCTCTAGGTAGGGATCCATGACCCTCTGGTTCTTGGATCCAGACAGCTCTGAGCCTGATATATTTTCTTTAGCTACACAGGGCCCTATAGGGACATCCTATAGACCATCACTAGACACATAAGAACAGTTGATTGTGGAGACATGCAGCTGTTCCATGCTGCTCTTTTAGCTGCATACCAGGCAATGTATGCATAAATTTCCTAGATGGGAGAAGACAAGTAGAAATAGAAACCAAAACTTGGATTTAGCCGTGTTAAGTCACTTCTGCCCATGAATAATGTTCTTGAATTGGATAACAGAATGGTACCCCTAATTGGTAAAGTAGGAGTCTACCCTAAATATATAGCTGTAGAAAAAAAAATACGCTTTTGATGCATGTTGTGTTTTATTTGCATTAGCATTCTGGAACATCCTAGGCTAGGGTCATATTCTCGGGGCTGATCCAGCATCCTTTTTAACAGCTCATATCTTGGCTTCTTACCAGGGAATTTTTTTCAGCTTATCTCAACCTCTCCTGACTTTGGCTGGTTCTGCAGCTTAAATCACTTCAACACAAAAGCTCAATTTTCCCCTCTACTTTCTGCTCAAGGCTTTCTGTATGCCCCTGTGTAGCTGTCCCCCAAACCCTCTTTCTTAGATATCTTTTTTCTTACCCCTATCCCTTCATTCTACTCAGGGATTTTCCACTTCTCAAATCCTGTCCTGAAAAGGTCAGGAAAGGTAGGAAAAACTTATTTTCCAAGTCCCAGCTATCCAATTAGCACAATATTGTTGGTTAAAGCTATGGTTGATAAAGTAGATGGGGCTGGTACATGATAAAGATCTTGCAACAAAGGTGGTTACAAAGGTGGCAGAGAAGCATTTTATAATACAGCAAACTTCTAGAGAAGTGAAATAAATACCATGGATGACAGCTGCAGACATTTGAGAGGTCACCATGCTAGATCAGATCAGTGCAGAGTAATCAGTATGATATCTGCTTCCTTGTTCCGCCTCTTCCACAAGGGCCTAAGGAATAGATTAAAAAAAATAAGAATATCAGGCTTGTGGAGATTTCTGTTTTCTTGGATATTGGCGTAGATCATATTCAGCTATACTGTAAATTCCTGGTCAGTGAAGTTTTCCCCTTGCTATAAGCAGTATTACTAAATAAATTGGAGCACATTTGTTAATAAACTGTTCTCTAAGGAGCAGGATTTGGTGAATAAGCTAATCTACTTGTTTACAGCCACATGCATAACTCCTGTAGAGAGAAAGGACGTGACTCTGTCTATAAGATAATTCTGAAGACTTGCTTGTAAATACTTCTGCCAATACATGTGATACATAGAGCACAGATCAGGATTGAAAAGTTGCACGCTTGAACTCTGAAGAAAAGCAAATACACTGAACTTCCCTGTCACGTCAAAGTTTTGCTGTCAAATGATGTGTTCCAAATTTGATCAACTTGGAACACCTACCTTATAGAGACCACCACATGCAGCACTGCTACAAGAGTAGCAAAATTCTTCCAAAGGTGATTTATTTGAAGGTATTTCTGAGCTTTTCGCTTCTGAGCTGACTGGGGAGTGGAGCCTCCAAAAGATATTGTGTCTTTCAATTTTTCCACTGAGGGGGAGTACCTTTTGAACCAGATATCAGTGGAAAGGCCAGATTTATTGAAACTCATCATGTAATGGGGAAGATGGTCACTCCCGCCCCCACCATGAAGGATCTATCATGTTGATGGATGAGGTATCTTTGATGTGTCTTACAGATGTTGTCTTCTTAGCTCTTATGTTATGCTGAACTAGAGTTAACATGGTGAGATGGGATGATGGTGCTCTTCTCTGGGTTGATGTAAATTATTTGGTGGAGAAATAGATTTCTATATTGCCATGACAGTGAGGGAGGGGAGATGGAATTATTGGGCTCCAGCTGGCTTATTGTAAAGTTAAGAAAAGGACTGATGCGAAATTTCTGTTGATACAGAATAGGTGCCATAGTGGTGATCAGCTTCTGAGGTGGCTATTTTTCACCAATAAAAGTCAGATGGAAGTACTGTGTATGTCCTGTCAGGTATTGGGGAACAAAGTTGCCAAATTTTATCATGGTGATAATGATGATACTCTAGAACATTTATATTTTGAAAACATTGTATGATGCAAATTTATAGCACAATTTCAGATCAAGGACTAAGTTTGGCCCTCTGTATTTTGACGGCCTCTCAGAAAACAATTACTGTGATCACAGGAACTTGTCTTACAAAACTCTCTGCTCCTTTTATTTCCTTGATTCCAATGATATTATTCTAAAATATGTTTTTGGGGAGAGAGATTTCTATCTAGTACCTGAAAGAGACTACTTATAACACTATTCGTTTTTGTGGTGTTCCCTGAGGGTGTTTATACACATGCTCTGGGAGGTGCGAGGAAGGGAGGGGGCAGTTTAATTAGAGTGGCTTCAAGAGTTGGTGATAGGAGTGCTTTAACTAAAGCTTGTTGAATGAGCTTAAGTTAAAGAGCCCCTGCTGCCATTTTTCAGTGCAGGGATGCTAAAACACGTGATGACGGAGTCTGCTGGAGCATGGTAATTACCACTTGATTACGATGAATTGAGTCTTTTCCATCATGCTGTAATTATAGTGCATTGAAGCAGCCTCGATGTAAGTGTATAGGTACCCTGAGGCTCACTGAAGGGGAGAGAGAAGGCCCTCTGCCCTTTCCTTCTTTCCCCATGCAGAGAAAGATCACTGTCTTATGGTGTGATAAGTTAATACTTTATATTTTGTTCTAATTTCTTGGCCCTGCTTCTGAAATCTCAGAATGCCTATGATTTCTAAGATCTCAACCCCAATCTAGATTTGGAAGAGGATTATTCAGTCTTAGTGTTGTTTCTGCAAAATTAGCATGTATAGGTCACCTTTTAGTTTGTTCTTTCCCAAAGAGCATATCAGAAAAGATATTAGTTCTTAAAACCATAACCAATGCTTGAAAACCTAAGTACCCTAAACTGAGTCCTAAAGTGCATCTTTTTATTACAATTTTGATAAAAAGGGCAGGTGATAAAGCAGTCATGCCCAGGGATACATCGGATAAGAAAACTAACACTATGCTAATCAATGGTTTCTTTTTTATACTATTAGGACTTTCAGGCATCACCATTTGCATGTTCTGGAGTCAACAGTCCAACAATATAACATAGTAAATAATGGCATGAGTCAATGCTGGAGAAACACTCAAGAACCTTTCTTAAAATTGTTTCTAGTGATTAGATTTTTCTGAGAATGTAGGTGTCTAAAGACTAAGTTAGTGGTTCTCAACCTTTTAAGAGTCAAGGCACCCATCTTTAGACTCAATGCATCTCCCAGAAAATGTCAGCTGTTCGTTGTCACTCAATTTTTTTACTACAAAAGAATAATACGGCAATTCTTCTGTTGCTAAGAACAGGGAGGGTGCATCTACACATGGACTTTATTGTGGAGCTAACTGATTAGCTCTGCAATAAAGCATCACCGTCTACATGTAGACCCATATTAAGGCACAGTAAATGAATTAACTCCACCGTAGGATAGTACTGTCCGGGACAAGTATTACTCAAAGGCAGGGGTGGTCAAATACAGCCCGGGGGCCAGATCCAGCCTATGAGCCCATTCTATCCAGCCTGTGGGGCCCCTAAAAAATTTAGAAAATTAATATTTATTTGCTCTTGGTTCCTGTCAAAAGTGACAGGAACCAAGGGCAGTAGGACCCAGGGAAAGCCCGGTGGGCTCTCACAACAGCAGGGCCCAGCTGGTCCCAACCCCCCAGGTGTAAGCCCCAGCAAAGGCTTCTGACCTGGGAGCACATGGCTGCCTCGGCAGTGCCAGAACCTCAGGTAAGGTGGAAGTGGGGGTGGAAGGGCAGGGGAGGAGCCGGGGCAGGGAAGGAGCCTGGGGAAAAGTGGCCTGAGGAAAAGCTGAGCGTGGGTTGGGGGAAAGTGGCCCCCTCATCTGCCCCGTGGCCGACAATCTGTGCTGCAGCCTGCATGGGGCTGCCTGTGCCTGCTCCGGACAGCCCCACAGGCTGCCAGCAGCTGCAGCGGGGGGGGGCCGCCAC
>NW_005841864.1:3795886-3805457 GCF_000455745.1 Alligator sinensis
CTGGGTCCTCGGCCCTCCAGCCACTTGCAGCCCATGCGGGGCTGTCCAGAGCAGGCACAGGCAGCCCCATGCAGGCTGTGAGTGGTTGCAGCAGTCAGCACCAGGCACGGGGTGGGCGAGAGGCCACTTTCCTCCCACCCCCCATGCTCAGCACCGCCTTGTAACTAGGCCCCACTGCCAGCCTGGGCCCTGCCCTGGCTCTGGGCTTGCCCGTCGGGGCTGTGCGTGGTGACAGCAGCTGTGGCGCCCCCGCTTGCTGCGCTGGGAAGTGTTTGCCACCATTGCCTCTGGGCTGCCTAGCACGTGCGCTCCGGGAGGGCAGCAGCAGCCAACACTGCCCGGTGCAGCGTGGGGCCACAGCTGCTGCTGCTGATGGGTGAGCCCAGAGCCGGCTTGGAGCCCAGGCTGGCAGCAGGGCTGGGTTACAAGCTGATGCTGAGTATGGGGAAAAGTGGCCCCTCGCTTGCCCCATGGCCAGTGCCCCACACTGCAGCACTTGCAGCCCACGTGTGGCTGCCTGTGCCTGCTCTAGACAACCCTGCATGGGCTGCAAGCACCTGCAGGGAGTGCCGGCCATGAGGTGGGCAAGGGGCCACTTTGCCTCATGTTCAGCACCAGTTTCTTCCCTGCCAGTGAGAAGGGGGTCGGGCCTGTGCGCTGCCCCCTGCCTATACCATGGGGCTGCTGGGCACTGGGTGTGTGTGGGTGCAGGAGCCAGTGGGAGCACAGGGCCCACACTGGTGTCCCGGGGCCAGTGCTGGTGAGGTCCATTGCAGGGTGGCAGGAGCGCAGGGTCCCAGCTGGCAGGGGCTCTATGGAGCTGGGCCAGCTCCCCACTCTCCCTGCTGGTGCAACCCAACCCAGCTCCACAGACCCCTGCCACATGCTTTGGGCCCCACCGGTGCTGGCCGTGGGACATTGGTCCCAAGATGGTGACCAGGGGACGGGGCACCTGTCAAAGGGTGAGGCACCTGTGAAGGGGCGGGGCTACTCATGCGGCCCTCAACAGCCTGCCAAATCTGGGTAAGCGGCCCTCCACCTGAAATAACTTCCCGCCCCTGCCCTATGGTGTAGTCATTTAGTGTGCCTCAACACACGTGTAGATGGTGACTGGGGCTGGCTGGGGCACGAGGGTGCTACAGTGTGGGGGCTGCCTGCTGGCTATCCCCACACAGTAACACCTTTGTGCCCCAGCCCTCCTCTCCACCACCCAATGCCGCTACCTGGAACACAGGGCTGACCACCCTGGCTCCCTGCCAGCACAGGGCTGTTCCACCCCAGCTCAAACAGCTGTGGTTCCCAGGTGCACATGAAGATGCTGTGCCTGGGAGCAGCTGACTTCAGGGCAA
Source organism: Alligator sinensis (assembly GCF_000455745.1). NCBI lineage: Eukaryota > Metazoa > Chordata > Crocodylia > Alligatoridae > Alligator > Alligator sinensis. Next base: position 3,797,236 of record NW_005841864.1, read on the forward strand.
ACTGCACCAGAGTTTCTTTCCCAATGCTAATTGCACATGTAGATACATCCAGAATGTTTTTAACACTATGCATTTCCATTTGAAATCTCTGGGTGTACTCTGGGGTGGTGGGTGGGCACTTTAATTTGAGCAGCTCTTGGGAGCGCTTGGGAGCTGCTCTAATTAAAGCTCCCATTGCATCTCATGTATTCACCATCCCACACTTCAAAATAGTTGTGGGGGCGCTTTAACTAAAGCTTGTGAGATGAGCTTCAAAGTGCCCCTACCACTGTTTTGAAGTATGGGGACACTAAATACATGAAACACTGAGGCTGGTGGAGCATGATCATTAGCAATCTCCAGCAGACTCAGTTAATTGAGTCTGCTCCGATGCATGCTAATTGGCACATGTCAAAGCAGGTGTCAGGCACATATATAGGTGCCCTATAGGTTTATCTTGTGAATCATGCTTGCATACCCAGCAGTGCAAACATTGTGTGGCATGCTGTGGCATCACTGAAAGGATTGCAGTGCACCCCAAAGTTGAGAATCACTGGACTGGAGCTGCAAAGGTCTTGCACATTGCAATGCTGAACATCACATTTGGATGCCTTGCTCCTTTAGGCATAGCCCTGGGTTAAGTGTCAAAGTTCCCAGCTGAGGCCAGTTAGCTACCTCAGAATGGGATTCACACAAACCAGTATACTGACTCATTCACTACCTAATCTAACAGGGACATGCTGAGTACATGTATATGTACCCATTTCTGGGCCTCTGGCGGGCTAGTTGTCAACATCTCTGAACTTGGTTGTTAAGTCAGTTAAGATTCACTGTCCATACTCCACCTCATACCCTACCTGGAGTTAGAGACATGTCATTTCTTTAAAAATGAAACGCAGAGCATTTCTTTTTTTTAAGCCTCTTTTCTTTTAAGAAGAAAAGCTCCTATGTAATAAAGGAACCCAGGTTGTTGCAGATCTGTTTATATAGCCACCACACCAGAGGAGATGCCAGCTCACTTTCCTCATTCCCCCCTCAGAGTGCCATGCCTATAAGGTTATTTGGGAGAAATGACACTCTCTACCCCTTCTCTTGAAATTGTGTCACTTTGGAAAAAAGAACAATTCAAGATCCTTTGGGCCAGCACGAAGAAGCAGGTGGGACCATGATTATGACTAAGGTTCTCACCTGCAAGAGGGGGTGACCTGGGGAGTCCAAGCTTTGCCCCAAGGACTGCTAATGCCTTTAACATTCAACAATCATTAGATGGAAAAGCCCCATCAAAACTGAACTACTTCTGGTGCATTTCTTCTTCTGGATTAAGGAGCAGAACAGAGTTTTCTTAAGGGAAAGCTGCTTATGCTGAATTTAGTATGAATTATATGCATTTGGCTGCAAATTGCTGTCTTTCTGAAGCTTGGCCATCTTGGGAAAATAGGATAATAACCTATGAGCACTTCCTGTCTTCTGACAAAGAGGAGAAGCCTACTCTCTTGCTAGTTGTTAGCCTGTGTATACCTTTTCCTAGCGTCTGAGGGAAGGGCTATCAGAGGGGAGAGAGATTTCCTAAGTTCCACTTTCATGGGGATCCATCCCTCAAAAAAAAGAAAATTTTCTTTTAAGTGCTCACTAGCACTTGGAAGAGGAGTGGGAGGCAAGCTGCAACTATATAAGAGGTCATCTGAGTGGGAGTGCAATCAGTAGGTCTGAGATCCCTAGTGTGTGCTTTTCTTGAAGAAGGAGAGGGATGCATTTTAATGTTCCTGAAAAGCTTGAAGAGGAACAGGGAACATGAAGGATAAAAGGGCCATATCAAATCAGGCCTGCCTGGAAAAGCTGTCTCCTTGGTTAACAGCCTCCTGGATCCTTTTGCCAGACTCACGCGCAAACCCTTGATACGCCAAAATGCCTGCTGTGCTCCCTGTGGAAGTTTCAATAAGTGGGTTTATTACATCCATACTTAGAGATACAACACAGTCCTAGGAATGTAAAATTTTTCCAGTTGTGGTCTGAGGAACCAAAATGTCGAAGTTAATACATAGTATCCTAACCCTTTGGTCCTTAATGTATCTTTTGTATCGCTGGATTTTTTTGGGGGGGCCACAAATAGTGACTGCATCTTGCCTCTGCATAATAGAGACCATCTCCTCAGAAGTGGTAAGTTTTCCTGGTGCTCAAACTTGCATTTTCTGGCAGTGCAGAAGCAGCACATTATTTCCAAACTGGGGAAGTTTGAACAGAAATTGATATTTTTAAAAATGTAATCCATATGAAATTAATCCATTTTTAAATAATCCTGTCATCTGTCTTCCCTGCCACATCAGAAGAGAGTTTTCTGGCAGGAAAGTCTTGGCAGTCAGGCTCCTCGGAGAAACACGACATTGCTTCTCTGGGGCAGACAGCAAAACAGATAGCTGCTAGGACTCTCATCTGTCTCTCAGGATTTGTATGCATCTCAGCTATACAAGCTCAACAACACTGTGCCTGTGTTCGACCAGGCCATTCCCCTCCATGGCACTGTCAGAATGGTGAAATTATCATTCTACCTATGGTAACTTAGTAGCAGCCGTCTTCACTTATACTCTTCAGTGCATGTCACAGAGCATGAAAGGAAATGTTCAACTGAATGACTCACAATTAACCTTCCTGGAAAATTCTGGATACAATGACATCATTTTGTACAATGCCATGGAAATTGTGCAATGCAGACCTAGTTTTTCCCCCCTAGTTCCTTCAGCTTGAGCACTTCCCCACTAGCTGTACCAAGTAGAAAAGACTTAGCTGTCTTGTTTTTCTGTCTGACTGATGTGGATCTGTTGAGGGCAATGTGCCCTGTAACCTTGGCTCACCCATACAACAGCAGCTGGGCCACAGTTGTACAGCAGTAAACTGCTAGAAATCACTCCCTCACTCTGCTGCAAAGCTGTGATACATTTGCTTTTAAAGCACACATTTCAGGGATTCTATTTTTTTAAACTGAGTTGTTATATTTTCATATAATGTTTACTGTTTAGAACAACAAAACCAACAAAAACTTTCTAGCATCTAAAATCTAACAGGTTGGGATGCCTAGACTGTTGAACTTTCTGATGTGTTTTTGGTCTTAAATTTGGTTCTTAATAGAAGAAAAAGCTATACATTTATAAAAAATATTACCAGCATCAGCTCCCTCTTTTAGTTTTTCCAGTGTCCTTGGTCTTCTCTGGGTCTAGTTTTTAGGCTGCAAACCCTTTAGGGCAAGGCATGAATTTTTGTTTGTCTATAGTATAGGTGCCACACACACACAGAGACAGTGCTTTAAAAATTATTAATAAATAATACATTTATACAGTCCATTTGTTCTCTTAGTGCTGCAGTATTTCAGAGACAGTGAGAAACCACCTTCTCAAAGACTTGGCTGCATGCAGAAGACAGGAGAGCTCTGGTTTAACATTACACCAGTCAAATAAATCATTGAAAGCGTTGTGCTCTAACATGCGCTTGAGGCCTTCAATTACTATAACTATGAAATATATTAAGACAATATTAATATATAATAATTCTTGTGTACATATACATGAAGAAAGGTAATGCAGCCAACAGGTTATCAATAAAAATGGGTCTGTGTTTAAGTACATACTGCAGAACAGAAGCGACTGTACAGTGCACTGTAGAAATACCTGTTCTATCTTTACACTAGCTAGTTCAGGTACTGGCAGCAGTAGAGCTGCAAAAGCATAGAGCTCAGTGCAGTTAATTTACCCTTCTTCTTGGGTGGGTCTTGCAGCCTGCAATGAACTCTTTGCTACTGCAGCTACCAGTATTTGTGCTAGGTGGTTTATAGCTAATTCAGGGCTCAGTTGTCTCTACACTACACTGCAGTCACTGTGATTGCAGCATAAATGTACCCTGTTTTCCACATTGGGTTTAGGATTAGGTACAAATATTAGTTAGGGACTGGACTGTGGCTGGTGCCTGAAAATGGCATTGGATGGCACAGAAATCTCCTGCACTGATGTTTTCATAAAACCTATTCCCTCTGAGGAGCTTCCATTCTCTTAGGCTGTACTACTAGGGGGCTGTACCCCCTATGCAGGGGGTCGGACTTGATGATCTATTGAGGTCCCTTCTGACCCTAACATCTATGAATCTATTGTGAGAATATGAATTTTTAGCAGTATTTGTACCCAAAGTGGAAAATAAGGCCTTTCCTGGTTGGTGTTTGATTCCAAAAACATAGGGGCATATCCAAATCCAGGACTTCTAATCCAAACCCACTATTTCAAAATGTGAAGGAGTTTACATTCAGGACTAGGCTTTGGCCTCATCTTTAAGTCTGACCACAGTGATTTTATTAAATCACCCAGACAACTATGACAGTCAGCTCCCTCAGTCTTTCTCTTTTGATTCAGGATAGATCCACAAAGGAGACTTAGGCATTGCAATGCTGAATATTACAGCACCTAGTTGTTAGGCATCCACCCACATAACACAATGCACAACAGCCAAGTTAGGTGGCTAAGCTCTCTATACAGCATATTGGTACATTTAGGGTTCCATATGAGGTAGCCATTAGGGATGCCAAGACCAGGGCTGTATTTTTAAATTTTACCTTGAGATGGAGGGAGAATACAAAGAGTATAGAGGTAGATTTTTTTTTTCCTGTGGCAATAGAGGACAGGAGTAGGAACAATGATCTCAAACTATGGCAGAGGAAATTTAAGTTGAAAGCTAGGAAAAACATTCTGACTATGAGGGTGATTGAACATTGAAACTGGCCATCTAGAGAAGCTGATAAATCTTTATTACTGGGATTTTCAAGAGTAGGTTTGACAGTAAATAAATACAGACACTTGACTGGGATGATTTAATTAAGGGCGATTCTTTCCTGAGCAGGGGCTGGACTAGATGACCTCATGAGGTCCCTTCTAGCCCTACTTTCCTGTGATCTTATGATCCTACATTCTTCCTTCTAACAGGATTCATAGTCCTAAATCTTTTCTTGAAGTTAAATGTCTAAGCCTTCAGTCATTTGAGAAAGGAACTGGGGACATGCTTTCTTTTCTAAAAATGGCCAGAGAAAGTGTGCTTAATACCTTGGTGGCCTTTTATCCAATAGATCTTTTTTCAGAATACTGCCCTGAGATGTAGGAGACCTAGGACCTTTTCTGCCTGAGGAACTCTGAATGCACATTTCTTTCCTTGCAGGAGAGTACCCTAACAACCAGATTAAAGGAATCAGTCTTCTACTCCAAGCTACATTGAATATTTCCCCACTTTTGAGTAGTCAGTGCAGCAGGGACTGAGGCACTTTTAAGCATGCTCAGAATCAGACCTTTAGACACTGATGGAAGTTTAATCTCAGAAATGTATAGATTTTGGGTGCCTGCAGGTCAAGTGGTACCAGAGCAGGGTTGTTGATTGTCTAAATATGAGATGTAGGCACTAAATATGGGATGAAGCAGCTGGCTGCCTACATCCGTTTGTGGATTTAGTTCTAAATTTATAGTTCTTGATATAAAATAAATTACATGTCTTTATTTATAATATGAAGCATACTCTTTTTTCCCCTTAAGAAATATGTTTGATTTTTGATTGTTAATTAGTGCAAAAGTTTTTCTTGTTGTTAAACAGCAACAAGAAGCACAAATGGCTTTCTTCTCATTGTGTACATGCAGAAAATTTAATGATTATCAATCAACATTTTCCTTGGAGTGTAGTGCATAGTAGCTTACTTATTTTCTATTAGTTGTCTTTCTGCAACAAGACAGAAAAAGCATAATACTTATATAATAGAACAATTGGAGCAGTATTCTGACATGTCCAATTTACATGGTTCATTGTCTCCAAAGAATATCTGAGTAGAAAATACAGAATAGCTATACAAACCTACTATTACATTTGAGAAATTATTAGCCTCAAAGGAGTTATAACAGTATGCTATTACAACTCTGAATACATTTTCAGTATCTGTTTTTAAAGAAAACTTTATAAATATGCAAATTTCAGATCAACAAATCCAAAATAAAATGCACTAAAAAAACTGATATGTAGACAAAAGTTTATTTACACCATACAACATTTTAAATATTTTATACACAGCTGCAGCAGAGAAAGCTAGTCTGAGCTTTCCAGAGAAAACTGCAATAATAAAGATGTGAAATATATTATTCATATAAAAGTGAGATTATTACTTTATTGCATTTAAAGCAATGAAGAATGTAGCTCAACAGACATTCATTTAATGACAAAAACTTTGCTTTTATATTATAAAGTAAAAAGTGTAGTAATGGCCAAACAGACTGTTATAAACTTTAAAAACTGCATAAATATATACATTGTGCTTCATGGTGAAGTTTTTTGAAAACTAAACCAAATGAAGCTGTTACAACATGAATCGTTGCTTGAGGTTTATCTATAAAGATTACCTTACAAATCCATTCCACGGGTACTTACAACACACGATGGTAAGAATTGTACACCTGGTTCGCCACTAGCTTTACCAGTGGGAATATACTGTACGAAAAAAACCACTGACATTTGGCACATGAAGATCCTGACATAAAATAGTCACAATGTTCAGACAGGAATGTCAGGCTTCCCAAAGTCTCTTTAGTGTCAGTGCAAATAATTCATTGTGTTTGTTCAGTTTGTTTAAATTTTGCTAAACTTCTGTTTGAAAGTCACCTTCTTGCACATCTAAAGGCAAGTTCAGACACTTCTCCCATTCTGCTGGTCTTAGTTCTAAAGCATCTTTTGCCTCTGTGTCTAATACGTTTATCGTAGTATAGTGTTGGTATTCACTTGTGTTTTTGAAACTGTCCCATGGAGCCTTGTTCGGTGTTGGGTTTTCCTGAAAACAGAAGAAAAGAGAAAAGGGAAATAAATCAAAGGAGGAAATGAAGTGCTTTCTGTTTATAATTTTGATCATTGAGGTAGCCTCATGAGATGATAAAGTCACAGAGAGGAAGTGACTTTGAAGGGAGCCAAACTGGCTGGTATTCAGCACTACTCTGTCTTTCCCTCTCTGTGAGCAATCAGTACTTTGGCAGCCTCATTACCTGAGCTGCCAGCTAAACCCTTTCCTTCTAGCAAGTGCCAAGTTTGAATAGAAAATGGCAAGGGCCATGGTGTGGACTAGCACTGAAAGCTTTAATTCATTAACACTTTGATAGAAAAGGAAACAAGGGAAAAATAAATGAAAAGACATTCTGATCTTGAATTATAGAATTATGCAAAATAGAGGTTGCTAGCTTGGTTTGAAACGGGAATAACTTGGTGATCTGTTTATGAGATACCAGTAGAACTGCTCCCAGCTGGGATGTGAAAGGCCTCTTCCTGTAGACTACTAGGAGAATTGAGGGCTCTAAACATGTTGCAGGATGAAGCTGTTCCTGATGGGAGGAATGAATTTTGAGGCTAAAGGCTGACCACTATATTACCAACATGTTACTATAATTCCACATGTTAGAGAAGGGTTTGTTTGGGACTCCAATATTGGCCAGTTATGCAATCTAATATCTCATCTAGCACCTGAGAAACAGAGGTGTAACACACAGAACAGCTTCCAGTTGCAATTGCACCGTGCAATTGTGTTTGTGCGTCTGAGTAACAGCTATTTTTCATCTCCCTGTGCCAAGTTTGTGCCCGGGACAGCTGCCCCAGTTACCCTGCTCTAGACACACCACTGCTGAGAAGTGGAGCATTCCATTTGTCTGCTGCTTATTAACAAACCCTTCATAAGCCTCAGGCCAGTTACATGTTTCATATCAAAATCATCTTGGATTTGTGCAACAAAATTGTTCCAGCTAAGTTTTCCTTTGATATTTCAAGTTGGTTCAATTCTTAAAAAAAAAAAAAAGGCATAATTTGAATTGGAAGGGAATGCCAGAATCAGATGTGTGCCTTCATGGACCACAGCTAAAACTTAACTAAGCCCCGAGGAGCAAAAAATCTGGAACAGATTTTGGCTGGTGTAAATTGGTGTAGCTTCACTGACTTTACATTGGCTGAACATCTGTCCCTCAGAGCTGAGTGCAGCTCTAGGCAAATAGATAAAAGAGAAAAGACTTTGAAGCCAAATATTTTTTTAACTTGCATTTTTATACTGGTATAGTATTATTTCTGATTAATAAATGTGGCTCAGTAAGTTAGCTATTTTAATTAAGGAGAATCAACTATTCCCTTTCCTACTATTAATCAAATCTAATCAGATTATAATTTACTTTTTCTTTCTATTTTGCTGTGCACAGACAACATTTAAG
>NW_005841864.1:3805469-3819543 GCF_000455745.1 Alligator sinensis
TCAAATGGTAAATATTTATAGATCTCTTGCAGACAAGAGACAGTCCTACAGGGACACTGTGTACTTCACAGAGTGTGTTAACTGTGAGTGAATTTAGCTGAAGATACTTTTACAAATGATATAATACTCATTTGACTATTACAAAAAAAAAGAGAGAAAAAACACAACTAACACCCCCCCTCACTGGACACATTAAACCATTCAGACACTTTCTTTGTGTTACATGGTAAATTGGGGTGGCTCCTGGAGCTCTTAACACCTTCACTGTCTGCACATTAGCACCTGAAACTAGTTCTGAGCACATGTTAAGTGGCTCATCCCAGGGCAGGATTTGATGTCCCTCTAATCTGTTTTACTCAGCTCCTGCTATATTAAGGGGTAGCCACTCAAGCCTACACCTTAGTGTAAACACACCCACCACTGACTTGGATCAAACCCACTGCCCCCACTGCCCTCTCCATGCCCCAGATCCCTGCTCACTACTCCCCCCCCCCAGCTTACTTGTGGTTGCCCATGCTGTCTGCCCTAGGGGAGGGATAACAAGCCTGCCTGGCTACTGCAGCCAGCCTGCTGCTCTCTGGGTGGGCTCAGCTCAGAGAAAAGTGGCAGCCTAGTGTGGGGGGGAGGTAGGGACTGGGTAGGCAGGTTAACCCTTCTCTGCCTGCTACCTGGGGTAGTCAACATGGGCAGCCAAAAGTGGGCAAAAGGGAGCCCTGGGGAGCAGGGAAAGGCGGGGGGGGGAGGTACGACCCCAAGGGACAGGGGAGAGTGCCAGGGGCAAGGGGACTGGGGGAGCTCTGGGAGGAGGTGGAGCAAGAGGGTAGCCTGGAATAGGCATTCTTACCTTTGAATCCTCAAGCTGAGCTAGCACTAACACCAATCAACATTTGAGTGGCTCACAATATAAGGCCATAAATCTTTTGGATCTGGTAGATGAAAACTAATTTTAAATGTGCTCCTATCAGTTCAGTTATTTGTCAGCCATATAAAAATGCAACATAATACTCACCATACTTCCTGATTTTGGTACATCCCGAAATCTGTCCAGAGTCTGAAACTTCTGATTTAACTCCTGAAACAATTCCATATGCCTCTTCCTTGTATGCATGACCTTCTGTAAAATAGAATGCAATTGCTTAATCTTTGTAGTTGAATCTGGGCATTTTTTAAAGCACCATTATTTTCCCCAATATAATAAAGTAAATTTGGGAGTACTGTATTTCCCCTATAGACTCAATAAATGGAAATGAATTGCTCTCAACCTCCTACCTGCTCTGTTTAATGTAATGCCCGTATACAACATTTTTGGGTTTTTTTATCCTTGCTGTTATCAAATTGCTGAAAGCAGGAGATGCTCCCTTTTGTGCTAGTGCAGATGTATTATGAATGTGATTGATGGCAGTCTCTCTGGAAGATCTTAGTCACTCACAAGTTAAAATTGGTTTCTAGAAATGCCTTCAGTGTTGAAGTTAATATTTTAATTTCAACATGAAGGGACAATAGGGTGCGAATGCAGCTTATAGGCATAATTTTTTTGAAAACGTTGGTGGGGACAAAAATCATAACTTTGATGTTATGGAAGGCTTGATTCGCTAATGTATATTGTCATCTCTGAATAATCCTAAGGGTCTCAAATGTTATCTTTCCAATCAAATGCCTTCAAGTCATTCATACATTCACAAAATGAAGTTTAAATAACATTTCAATTGTGCTTTGGAGGGAAGATTTTCAGCAGTACATTGGGTTTGTATTCCAAGAGCCTGGAATGATCTGCTGTGTGAGCCTGTAATTAGCACTGCATCTGTCTGAGCTATGGGCCACATTCACTGCTGCTGAAAACTGGTGCAGTTCCACTGACCTCAATTGAACAGTGCCAAATTAACACCAGCAGACAATGTAACCCATGACACTGTTAGAATAAATAGAGTTTTAACTGTTTTCAGAAAGATGCTACCCCTGGTTTAGTAGGCAGTCTTAAAATGTAGCAAACCCTGCAATTTTATTTCAATAAAGTAGTGAAAGAGCTGATTTTTTATTTTGTGATATCAAGGTTTACATGCAAATAATGGATTTGTGTTGTTAAAAGTGAAAAAATAACTCCATCCACCTCCAAGAAATATATGTGACACACTTGTATGTGGAACAGCTCAGATACCACATGTGTACATGGACACTGCTTCTTTTTTTTGTGGCTTATATAAGCACTATTCATAGCTGTAGTCCCTACACTTAAGGGAGCCTTTATACTCTTATTATGCCTGCATTTGTTCTCTCACTAAAAGCAAGTAGTAGTCACTGCATGGAGTTAAGGTCAGCACTACTTAATACAGACTGGTAGTAGCTGGCCCTGAAATAATAGTATAGCCATATGAAATTTTAATTGTTTTATCTTCCATTTCTAGCATTTATAAATGGCATGAAGGGCACCTACCTACTCTGTTAGCCATGCAATTTTACCCATGCAATATAACAATCATGTTTTTCCCACCACTGCTACTCTGGGACTTGAGGAGTTGTTGGATGATAGATCAGACTACCAAGGTCTGGAAATTGGCAACATTATTCACAGTAGGGACATGAGATATAGCTAGTAATTACAGACCGATTAAGTTAACATGAGTTGTATGGAGAGCAAGGGAAACAATTTTGAAGGATTCTGTGAGAAATTCCTTGTGCAACATAATTTAGCTGGCAATAGATGACCTAAATTTATGAAAGAGGTCTCACTTAAGCAACTTGATGGACATTTTTTGAAGATATTACTTCTATGGTCAGCAAGGAATATATAGCAAATTCCATATACACAGAATTTAAAAAAGGCAAGGGTCTACCTCTCAGATTATTTGACTAAAGTAAAAAGCTATTATAGTGAGAATAAAACAGATTTTGCAGGTTAAAAAAAATGGCCTTAGACCAGGAATTAGTATAAGTTTGTGAAACCCATGTCTCCAGTTGGGAGGTTTTTAACCACAGATTAGAAAGTACTGAATGCTTTTTGATATTTGTCCGAATCGTTTACCTAAGTATTTGTTAAATAGTAAATGTAAATAATGTAAATGCCTTACTCAGTTTGTTACACTATTCCTGAAGAGAAGCAGGTGGGATGGGAATTTAAATACTTTCTGCAGGTTGTCTGCCAGAGAAATTCTTTAGATGTTATTGTTGTAAAATAATTAATACAATCCACATAAAGCAGTGGATCTCTTCTGTTTCTTTGTATTTTCATGGCCAGCTTTATTCCTTTCTCTCTAGTTCCCTATCCATCTCGGTGTTTGTAAAGAACAATCAATATGTTTAGCATGATGAGAATAAACAACACTGTCTATTTTTTCTCCATTGTTGCTTTCTTCCTTTAAATGCCCTACGTAATTCTTCTTTATATACTTCCTTGCTTTATCTACATTTCCTCAACCACATCCATGGCTGAAGTCCCCCATCCCCCTGAAAACAGGTAAGTAGAAAACAGGGTAAGTTAATATACTTTCTGATATATTAATGTATACCAGCTGCCTGCACTGAAAACGGGAAGGAGAAGGATCTTCAGAGGAGATGACCTGGCACCTCCCTTCACTCCCATCCAAGTCTGCATTGCGGTGTCTCTGCACAAAGCCTTCCTTAAGAGTGGGAGGATGGAGAAAAAAGCCACAGAAGCTGCATTCTCTTCTTCCACCCACTTCCCTCTGCAAGATGGAAAAAGCAGGTGGTCCTTTTCCCTCAGACAGGATTAGGTTTTTTTTTTCCCTTCATGACCTTTTTTACTGTTTCTATCTAATTTTCTCTCCATAGTTTTTTTTTTTTTTGTTGCTTTATTTTTCTCATTTGGTTTCTTTGCTTTTGCTTGTTTTTATTTAGTTTCTCTCCCCTCCCAGGGTTTTCTTTGTTTTTGCTTCCCCGGTTTGGTGCCTCCAAATGTATTTCCAAAAATCCTTTTGATCCATCACAGTCTGGAAAGGTGACCTGAGCACAGTACTGGGATCCAGCAACTCTTGATTTCTAGCTCTTTCGCCTTCCTATTTGCCTCACAGCCTACTTAAAATATTTGAGTTATGCCCTCTTCATTCCAGCTCATTACTCTCTACCAAACAAAGACCAAATTGTGGAACAAGACATAAAATAAGGCAAAAAACCTCACTGTTTATTCAGGAAAATTAAAACACAGTGGAATTCTTTAGAAAAGAACCTTTTTATAATTTCAGTTTTATGGCCAGGCCCTTGAAGATAGACTATTTAGCCTCCACAAGAAAAGACAGAGAGGGGATCTGGTGGCCATCTATAAACTCACCAGGGGGGACCAGGGGAAAATAGGTGAGGCTTTGTTCCCCCGGGCACCACCTGGAACAACAAGGAATAAGAGCCACAAATTGACTGAGAGCAGGTTCAGGCTTGATATCAGGAGACATTACTTTATGGTTAGGGCTGCCAGGCTCTGGAATGGGCTCCCAAGCGAAGTGGTGTTCTCCCCTACCTTAGGGGTCTTCAAGAGGAGGTTGGATACATATCTGGCTGGGGTATTATGATCCCAGCACTCGTTCCTGCCCAGGGCAGGGGGACGGACTTGACGATCTGTTCAGGTCCCTTCTGATCCTAGAAACTATGAAACTATGATTCTTAATTCTGATATAAATATGTTTCTAAAGCTTTTATCAGTAAAAACAAACTAACACCAAACTGGCATGGAACATGGATACTTTGGGATTACAATCAGTGACATACTATGACATGAGACAGAGTTGAAAAGTATGGTCCAGCTAGGGTCCTATAATAGCTAGATGTAGTAGTGCTATTAATTATCATGTATATTGGTACACAAGTTACCCTGCCAGATTGCTGCATAGTCTGTTAAAATATGAAGGATTAAGATGATGATCTTTTAATGCATTCTGAGATTACTTGCAACTGATAAAAACAGTTAGAGCCTATCAAAATATGAGCTGAATCCCATGTGACCAAAAATGCACAGGCTATTCCTTGCACTGATATAACCTGATGCTGCTGAATGAAGCATGACCCATATCTACTTATATTTATTTGCCCACCTACTAGAGGATGCTGTTCTGCTGTTAGGTTTTACTGTGTAATGTTTGTGAAGTACTTGGGAAATATGGGGTCCTAGTAAATCAGAAGTAATTTAACTGAAATGAAATTGAGGAAGAGGGAGAAAAGGGTAATAACTGTTGTCGTGTTGTTGTTTGTGACAGAGAGCATGACACAAAGTACTGAGTTTAAATAGAAGCAATTTAAATTAAATCACAGTGAAAGAAAAAACAATACCCCTTTCCTAACTGTAAGATCCATAGGACCAAGGAATAAACTGCTTAGGGAAGTTATGGAATATCCTTACTTGGAAGTTTTCAAAAAAAGGCTGAATAAGCAGGTGTCTGGGATGGTTTAGTAATAGCACATCCTGTGTCCGTGCAGGAGATTGCATAAAATACCCCTGAGTTCACTTTCAAACCTAATATTCTATGATTCAATACATTAAATACATATGAAAATAGTACAATTGAGTACTGCCCTGTCAAGCAGACTGCTAAGAACTACATAAAAGTTGCAGATATATTACTAAATTTGGAATCTCCATTTTTAAATGTTCTCATGGTCCCAGATGGGAAAGTAAATGTAAAATGTAGACAATCAGTGAAATATGGTATTGTTTAGTGAAAAACATGATCGAAAGATATTATGAAAAAACAAAGAAAAATAGTTGATAAAATGAGCTATGGGGTAGGCTTATTTATAAACATGGTTCAGTTTTCTATTCCCATTGTCATTATGTCTAGTCTTATACTAGACTAGTTTAAAGTTGGGCATTCAGATTTCCATTGAGCAAATCTAAGTGCATATGAAACAGATAAAGATAGTAAAGAAAAAGATAGTCCTGTGTACAGTCAGACATATTTCAGGTGATGCGTGGGATGCACGAAACCCATTCTTATGTGAATCCTGCCTGCTATTTTGGTAGCTAATTTTGTTTCATAGAGACTTTTAAACATTCTAAGTGAGATGGTAGATTTTTTTTAAACAAGTGTCTTCCTAGATTGAGACCACTAAAGTCACGTCACTTTTTAATTTTAAATGGATTTGAATCCAGGTTTTCAGAATCTAAAGATAAATATCTTGCTCTTTTTGCATGAACTGAACTGACACAGACAGCATCTCTTGGGTATCATTAGTTACGGTGTTTCTGTTTTTATTTCATGCGCTTTGTAGGTGCTTTCTAAATCTTGTAAAATGGTGACTATAATAATAATTGGGAAGGAACAATACTCATATTTTTGGCTTTGCTCTTAGGATGGAAACATGGATAGTTGGGGGGACGTGCCCCCCCCCCCCCCAGTGACCAGTCAGGGACTGGGGAGGGCCCCGCGGCCAATCTCGCTGAGTGGGGGTAGGTGGGGGGGGTGGGGGTGTCAACCCGTGGCCAATCTCGCTGACCAGGAAGTGACCATGGTGCTCCCGGAAGTGGCCACAGCGCTACATCCAGTGCTCCCATTCCCTGGCCGACACTTGCAGGTGGGGCACTGGTGCTCCCGCCTTTCCCCCTGCTCGTCGCCTAAGTGGGGAGCACAGCTGGTCTGGGGGTGCACCAGCTCTCTGAGGGGGTGCGTGTGAACCCCCTACACATTGCCACTGGATGGAAATCTCTGCTATGTTTATCAGGAAAGATTCACAGTTAGTGATGTATCAGGAGTATTATTTCAGAAGATCAGAATGCTTTATTTTGTACACCCCAGCTCCTAGATCATCTACAGTGCTCTCTCAGAAGGTGTCCTTGATTTCTTAGCCTCCTTTCCTATTCATTTAATTAAATCTTCCTTTTTGTAAAAAAAGTGATTTAACTCAAACTCTTTCCTCGGGAACAAATATTCTATTGCAGATTCTTGCCCAATGCCTACCTCAAATAACACGTTTTCTAATGTTCAACTTATGTGTGAAGTCTGCCCACTGCCACAAAGAAAGATGACTTCAAAGTGCAGTGGGCAATACCTAAAAAGTGCAAAGGAAATGCTTTAGTCTTCTATAATTGAAGTATATCATGCTTCCATAACATTGTGGGTCTTTCCAGTATTAAGGATGGAAAGCCACATTTCCTTAAGATCAATAAGGCCATGGATGGACTTTTTAACTTTCCTTACAGTGGACAATCCCTGAATATTGAACATGTGGCAAGGGGGCCATTTCATACAACACTGGATGCAAATAAATGTCTGTTATTTTTTTCTTCAGGGAGGGTTTATTAATTGTCCCCCTATGCTCTATTGACAGCAACATTTAAGATTAGTTTGTTAACTAGTAGTATGTATAAATGTAAAAAAGACCTAGTGAATGGTTTTTAAAAGGCCATATTCTTGATGGTTCATAAGCATTCTTCATATACTTGCTATAGAAACATTTTCAGGAACCAGATATATTTTGTGATTGTAATGAAGTATCATGCAAAAGCCCATCTGGAGTTTTGAACAGGGATTTATGACTATCAAACCTGTTCTGTGTGATTTTTGTTTATAAAGATGGAGTGTAAATACAGGAAAACTGCAACATTTTTATGGAGAGTATTCTGCCCTTGATTCCCTAAGGCAGACTGGCTATGGTTGGTCATAAAAATAAATAGTATGTGAATCTTATAGGTAAGAAGTATGATGCAGCTAGAGTCCTAAATATAAATTCTGGCTGAGCCAGTAATAATTTCAACTTTAGGAGAAAGATAGGAAGAAACATAATTCTAGACTACACATAATAAAAACTGGCCATGTTTGTTATATTCTATTTCTTATTGCTTTCCTGTGATAAAATAGACTGCATATATAAATTATGGTAGAAAATTACTGATGAAAGACTGGAAAAATGCAGGATAGAAAGGGGTGAAGTGTTAGGATGAGGGGAGGCTTTAAGAAGTCTAAAACATAGAACTAGCTGTACTTTTATGTACTAGGGGGACAGTTAGCTGTACTTATTACTATTAGTTCTAGTTTGTGTATAGGAAACCATTGAACTGC
Source organism: Alligator sinensis (assembly GCF_000455745.1). Classification (NCBI taxonomy): domain Eukaryota; kingdom Metazoa; phylum Chordata; order Crocodylia; family Alligatoridae; genus Alligator; species Alligator sinensis. The sequence continues at coordinate 3,813,467 of NW_005841864.1, forward strand.
ATTGAGTTAGAGGTACATATATGGTATCTTAAATCAATCTTTTGTAGTAGAGCTAATCCTGTGATTGGTCATTAGGAAGATTTCAAGAGTCAAAAAGATTGCATTGCTCTGTATAAACTATCAAAGCATAGTGGCAATGAAAGTGACATTTTCCTCCTGCAAAATAAAACTCTTATGTTCTAGTCTGTGTTATAATCATAGTTCTAAGAACCAGCTGTGCTACCAAATGTTAAACTGTTCACCATGGAAATACAAGACACAGAGTGCCCAATGTGAAGATCTGACTCAAGGCAGGTTCTAGGAGCAGGGATAGCAAAAAAGGTTTAATATTACCTCTGATCCTGGTTATGGGCAGAGGTCAGATTCATCTCATAATGAAGCTCTAAGCAACCTAATAGCTATTCTAATGATTAATTTAATGGTTAATTCTATTAATTTAATGGTACAATGGGATCTGATCCTGGATCCCAACAATCACAGGTCCTGCTATGCTACACATTCATGACAGGATGCATGGTTATTGGGATGAGGGACCAAACCCCAATGATGTATGGCTGTTCACAGAGCCTGGCATGGGGGATTGGACCCCAAAGCCACCCTTCCTATGGTGCCCTTTCAACTTGCCAGCATGTGTGAAACCTAGTATTGCAATCCCAGGCTCGGCATGCACCTGTAAGTTGGAAGTCAGCCATGGTGCAGCCCTGCATGGGTTTGTCATATGCACGGGTTTGCAGGTGCTATTTGAGGAGAGTCAACTGGCTCCCTCTGATCAACAGGTTCAAAGCCATGCACCTAGCAGACCTGTATATGAGGCTATCCCACATGTGAGTCTGCACGTTCAAAGTCAAGGGCCCAGCAGCTCTAGTTGTGGGGTGTGCAGCTTTGAACTTGCCAAGAACAAAGAGCCAATTAACTCCTCCTGCCCAGCACTTGCAGATCTTTATGCCTGGCAGCTCCCGTGTGTGCACGTGTGTGGGACTGCATGTGTGCTTCTTAGGGTACTTGGACCTTGATATTGGGGATAGGCTCTCTTATGCTAAAATCCCAGTGCTTAGGACTATTAAAAACTGTTCATGCAGTTTTTAGTCACAAGGTTTTGGAGGCCTGAGATCAGGGAGCCCCTCCCCCCAGTCCTGGGGTCTCGGTTTGCCAGGGCATTTAAATATTATGTATGAAACTCAGCTGTGCTAATGGGCTTTTTGACATGCATGTCACATTAGCAAATTACAGTGTGATACAAAACAACCTTCAACATGTCCTACACTAAATTATGATTCAAATTAAAATTATTCTATTCTATTCTATTCTATTAAATGAGTCTCCCTCTGTGGGTATACAGTAGGGCTATATGAAGCTTTGGTCCCTGATTCAATCCTGTGGAGATTCGGCCTGATTTGGTGGCTGAATCTCCAAATCTGAATCAAATCGGAACCCTCCAAAGTGATTCAGAGAGATTCAGAAAGATTTGGCGATTCTGACATAGACACAGCTTTAAATGTTTTTTCTATACCTCAAGGTACCAGGTGGCTTGTGAATGCTGCGATGCTGGGGTGGATGGAGCGTCCCACAGGAGTGTGGGGGGCTCCCCAGTACACTCAGCAGCAGACCCATAAGTGGACCAGAAGCACTTCCGGTCCACTTCCGGGTCCACCAGGGAGCATGCGGGGGGGTGGGGTGGGGTGCCTCTCGCGCTTTCCTGGATCGGCAACTGGTGCCTTCTGGGTCTGGGGCTCCTAGGGTCCCCCCGTGGCCAAATGCCAAGCCGGGGGGGGTGCAGAGGGGCCCACCGTGTGCTGCTTGGTGGATCCAGAAGTGGACTGGAAGTATTTCTGGTCCACTTCTGGCTTCGCTGCCAAGCATGCGGCCTCCCCACCCCCCTGCGCTCCTGTGGGATGCTCTATCCGCCTCAGCATTGCAGCGTTCATGAGCCATGCCTGGTACCTTGAGGTATGTAGAAAAAACATGCAAAGCTGTTTTAAAGCTGGAATGGCCGAATCACTGATTCTCCAAATCAGCATCGAATCTTCAGATTCAGATTTGGACAAATCAAATTGGGACAGTGATCTGAAGCAAAGAATTGAATCACTGTCTCTGATTTGGGCTGAATCCGAATCAAATATGGCCCGTTTCACACACCCCTAGTATACAGCCTAGCTCAAAGCAACATCAGAGATATATAAATGTGTGTGTGTGTATAAACATTATAAGTATTGCAGTAGCTGCTAACCAAACACAAGGAAAAGGTGTAGCATGCACTTTGTGAGTCAGTTGAAAATGTATAACAGGATAGATGACACTAGAGAACAGAATGTAAACAATATTGTCCCTGTTTGTGCTCAATTGACTGGTAGGAAGGATGCTTTAATACCTGTTGCCATAGAGAATGTTCTCAGAGAGAAATGCACTGAATTGCTGACCTTCTAAATGGAATTGTGTAATTCAGATTTCTTTTTTGTTCATACTGCTTTTATTTAATTTTAGAATTACTTTTCACCTAGACTTTGTTACTAATATATATTTTTCTTCCTCCTTTGTATGTGTGTGTATGTATATATATATCTATATATATCTATATGTATAGATATATCTATATATCTATACATATAGATATATATAGATATCTATATATATAGATACATATACATATACATATCTATATATATACATATATATATATATATATCTCCTTAGGAACTTAACTGATACTCTTTTCCTTTTTTTCCTTTTTTTGTGTGAATATATGTATATTTCCTGAAGGAAAATTGTATTAAATTGTGTTAAATTTGAGAGCCAGTCTGGGGCATGTAAGAGTAATTATCCACAAAACAAGCATTACAAACGCAACATGTTTAGAGGTAATGTTAAACTTCAAAGGAATCCAAACAAGTTAAGATCTGAAAATGCATTTTAAAATTCAAACAACCCTAACTCTTCCCTGCAGTGACACCATGGAATAACAGTGCAATTATGATTTTAGTGTTGTTTTCCAAAATGGAATTTAAATTGATTTATTAGAGAGACCTTTTTTGTACCTGTTCATATGCGTCCCCTCAGGGCATTCATATTTTCCCCCTCAAGGCACTGCCACAGGGCAAAATTAACCAGTGAGATGAATTACTTCAGATACCACAATGCCTCCAAGTGCTAATGATCTGGGCTGTTGACCTGGGCCTGTCTAGATTCTATATAGTCACCCAATGTGAAAGCACAGCCACTAGTAACGTGGCTGAACTATGTCTTATGCTTAAAATGAGAGTTTTATAGGGATTTGAATTCTGTTCTCCTGTTACTAAGACCGTTTAAAAAAAGATCTGAAATACCAATTTTATTGGACCCAAACTGAAAATAATTTTACTACAGGCTAGACAATAGAGTTATTAGTAAATTCTTAGAAAATTCTATAATTACACAGAAATGACTTTAACTTGTGGAGCTGGGTTTTTTTCATGTGACGCAAAGGCTCTCTCTCATTCTAAGTGAAAAGACTCTGCTCTACATTAATGATTGGGTCCTGAAAAAAATGCCTAAAATAATTATCTCTTTCATTGAATTAAGTTTTATGGAGGCACTATGGTACCCAATATGGTCTGTGCTTTAGAGTGTTTAAATGTTAAAGGTATTCATCCTGCAAATCTTTTTGGTTTAGTTGTCACGTTCATATTTTATGCTTCAAATTTCACACAACATATAACTCAAGAGCAAGCCATACCATCTACTAAAGGCGATAATAATAGTATTAATAAAGCTCTTGCAACCCATAAGCAATAAATGGAAGCCAGATTCTTAACTCTGATGCAAGATATGCCTCTCAACATAAAAAGAAAAATCCACTCTTGTGTTTGTCTCTGAAAACATATAATTTTTTAAAAGTTATGGTTGCTATATTGTGCTCTCTGGTTGTCAAAATTTGGCCTTGACTGACTGGTGCTCTATGCAAACAATATGAGAGTTCAGTTTCATTGGAGAAACGCATAATGAATTATATCAGACTATTAACATGCATGACCACACAGTTTATGCAAAACTTAAAATCCATAAATCATTAATATTCTGCTGAACGTTGTATGCTGTATTGCTTTGACTAGTGAATATAGTTACTTAGAGCCAAGCCCAAATAAACAGGAAACTGAAAGACTTCCACAGTGCTTGTGCCTGCATAAAATGGAGTAGCTAACAGCCAAAGCTATTTTTTTTCATAAATGACTACAATGTTTTTGAAGAAGTAGTTAGCTGTGTTAGTCTGAAGTCAGGCAGAAGGCAGGATAGATTTCAACTTCATAAATGATTTGAAGTAGAGATCTACAGCAAGAGCTTTCATAAACTGGAGCTTAAGCTCAAACTGTACAGCTCTGATTTAGTTAAGATGCAAATCTGTCCTGCCTTTTACAAAGTGTCTGCCTCTCAAATTTGGGGTTCCAAACTGAGAAATCCTAGAAAAACTCAAATTTCACAGAGCAGGAGACTGTAAAATCTTAAAAGCCCAGTAGCCAGAAAAACCCCAAATGAAGAGATACTGTTAAATGAAGCAGATTGTCTAGGACACTACCTCTTACTTACCATAACAGAGACAGTCTTTTTCAAAAAGAAAATCAACATTAACCACCACCAAAAATTAACAGATTTATAAAAAGGAAAAACAGACTAAACTTAAATGGTGCAGGAATTTAAGAACAGAAGCCACAATGACTCATTAGTACTATGCAAAGATTTGATCTGAGAACGTTTTACAAGCAACTCACACCAAAGTAATCTTAATTAAGTATCTATCGTGTTCTATGTAGCACCCAATTAAGTTATCCTAATAATATGTACTATATCAGGTGGTTTAAAATACATTAACACTAACAGTTCACATTTTCTTTTTATTAAAACAGTTTTAATAAGTAGGAATAATTCAGTCAGACTTACTTCAAAGTCAAGGTCCGAGTAACGCGATTTTCTTCTCTATTAGACATTAGAAAAAGAAAGAAAATAGTAAGTGCATTAGCATGGGGTCTATTTATCATGATTTAAGTAACAACTCACTTCCTTTATTATAAATTTACATTAAGAGTTTCATAAGGAAGTTGAATATCTTGGTTTGAAAATTGAAGAATAGCTCATGGCATCACAAAAACGTTTTTAGAAATGCATTAGTCTTTCCTAGTTTAAACATGATCAGACCCTTTATGCTATAAGATGCTGCAGGTGTTTGTGATCTCTATTGTATTTATCAGTTAGCTTTCATGGTTAGTTAGAATATATCTTTTTCTTACATCAGATTTATGCTAGTGTCGCTTTACTGATTTTAGTATAGTTGTACCTCATATACACTGAGGTACATGAAAGGGAATTAAGCTAAAGATCTTTGTATCTTCTATTGGGACTTCTGCTTGTTTGTAATAACTCCATTTGAATTTACATTAGTTTCACATTTATAACAAACCGTAGTCCAAAAATCTGATGAAAATTGATTCTTTAGTTGTGAGAATCATCAGATCTCACATGTAGAAGCATCTACAGATACCTGTGCTACAACAGTGTCACTTTTGATAGTGTGTTTTCTGTAAAATGTAACTCAGAATGCTTTACAGGTTTTATCATAGAATCACAGAATCATAGAAGTAGGGTCGGAAGGGACCGTGTAGATCTTCAAGTCCGACCCCGTGCCTGGGCAGGAGGGAAACTGGGCTCAAATGACCCCAGCCAGGTAGGCATCAAGCCGCTTCTTAAAGACCCCCAGGGTAGGAGCCAGCACCATTTCCCTTGGAAGTTGGTTCCAGATCCTAGCCGCCCTAACTGTGAAGTAGTTCTTACAGATGTCTAATCTAAACCTACTCTCCAACAACTTGTGGCCGTTATTCCTTGTTATCCTGGGGGGGCGCTAGGGGAAACAAGGTCTCCCCCAAACCCTTCTGGTTTATAGATGGTCACCAGGTCCCCCCTCAGCCTTCTCTTGTGAAGGCTGAACAGGTTCAGGTCCCATAGCCTCTCATTGTAGGGTCTGCCCTGCTGCCCCTGGATCATGAGGTTGGCCCTCCTCTGGACCCTCTCAATGTCCGGTGCCCAGAACTGGACACAGTACTCCAGCTGTGGCC
>NW_005841864.1:3820538-3836187 GCF_000455745.1 Alligator sinensis
GGGAAAGAGAAATGATTTCTATTGTGAAGAAATCAACTTGCACTAATCTACTCTACACCTGTATATGGTATCCTTAGCAGTTTTGCATCAACCATAAACTGCATACCTGAGCCTGGCCACAATTTTACTGATTTCATAAAAACATGCAGTTGTAGTATATCTCATTCCTGTTAATGGGACTTACTTGAGTCCTGGGAAGGTTGAGAATTTGTCTCAGACTCTAGTATCATGAACATATCCATGATTTTGTAAAGGGAAGTGCAGGAATAGTGACTGGTGATGCAGGGCTGGCTGTAGCTACTTCTCCCAGCTTTGCTTTTGCCAGGAAGTCCATACCATAGTGGCCTTGGACTTTTTAAGTTCCTGAATCAGGTAAAAAATCCAAACTCATCCCCTGCTTTTGGCACTTCTTCCCTTATCTTTGATGCTCAGCAGCATGTCCCCTCCCCTCACATTCCCTCCCTCCCCTGTCCACTGCTACCATTGTCTCTGGCTGCCCCAGGAGTGGGGAGAACCCCAGAACTGCTCCAACCCACTCCAGCTGGGCTGTGGGGGGAGTTGAGCTCAACTGGGGACAGTGGTGGTGGCAGGCAGTGTCCCCCTCTCTGAGCCTGCTCCTGGCCTGGCAAGGAACCCCCAGGGAGGACTCAGGCAGCAAGGAGGAACTTGCCCACTGCCATGCTGCCTCGCTGCAATGGGACAGGAGTGGTTCTGGAGCTCCCCCTGCCCCAGAAAAGTGAGAGACAGTGGAGACAGCAGCAGTGGATAGGGGAGGGGGGAATGGGGAGGGAGCAAATGTGCTATTAAGCATGAAGGAGGAAGGGGGGAGGGGGATTCTTACCTGATTCAGGGACTTTAAATTGTCCATGGCTGCTACTCCTATGGTGTAGTCTGAAAAGGACATGCAACCATGCCACTTCACCATCTCTGGATCCACCCCTATCTAATGCAAGTCCATTTTCCCACTCATCCCCAAAGACTTTTCTTGCTTTTCTCCTTGCTGGGCTACTTCCATGGTAGTAATTATGGGCATTTATACACATACCTTTTCATCCCGCAATGCACCGCTTTGCATACAGTGTGCTACTTTGCAGTGCACTGCTTTGCACAGCACTGCTTTGTGTGCAGTTGTATAAGTGGTGAAATGCGCACAGAAAATGGTATCAGTGTGCGTTTGAACCAAAACACCTCTGATGTGTTTTAGTTCAAAAGTGTGCCACCATCATTTTCTCAGTGCTGACATGCATTTCGCTGCTTATGCAACTATATGCACCACAGTGCCGGGTGCTTTTAAAAGCGTCTGGCACTGGGGCGCAAACATGTGTAGAAATATCCAGCCTGGAGTTATATAATCAGTGGCTAGGTAAAAACATTCAAAAAGCTTGAGGTAGAATCGATCTAAGTTATGTGACTTTTCTGTAAGCAGCATAGTTTAGATCGGTAGTAAATGGAAAACATTTTAGCCCTTTGGTGGTGGGGGCAAATTTTAAACTGGGTTCCCCCATTTTAAAACCAGCCTATGTGTGTTGAAATTCTTTTCTGTTACAGGTATAAACCAGTTTCTGATCACTTATACTGGTAAAAGTGTAATATCTGTACCTAGCCATAGAGAAGCAGGGCTTGAAGGGACCTCCAGAAGTCATCTAGTCCAACCCGCTGCCTTAGGCAGGATCATCCCTATCCAAACCATCCCATACAAACATAATCTAAAGTCTAAGGCTACCATCAACCCTGACACTACACAAAGTGCAGGAAGTGTAAAGTTGCATTAAAATTGAAAAGGGGAAGCTTGCTTTCTTCACTTGGGGCAAGATCCAAACTCATTAAAATTAACATAAAAACTCTTGTTGATTGCCACTAGGTTTAGATCACAACCTTCTGGGTTAGTTTGAATGCTTGCTGAAAAATACCATTCCTTGCTCATGCATTTAGGTGATGTCCTTTACATTAAAGTCCACAAGATATGTTAGCTAGGCCAAAATCTCTAGACTTTAAAAAAGAAAGGTAATTTGAACAGTGTTCTGAGCTGACTGGCAATTGGCTGAGCATAGAAATGATGAGGTGCCACTGAAATGTTGATTTTCCCTGTGAAAAAGTTAGATGAAACCAATAATATTTTGTTTTTATTTAATATTTTTCTGTTTCATTAACATGTTTTATCATCTTGCAGCTGAACACTGAAAGAAAAATGGTATAATAGAATTTTTTCACAGAAGTTTGATCTCCAAATGTTGGTGTCAAAATTCTTGACAAAAAAATGAATGTTTTATTTTTCAAATATATTTCCATTGAGTGAAAAAGTCTTTTTTGGGGGGAGGGATGGGGGAAGGGGGAGGAAAGATATCATTTTGGCTGAAACTAACTAGCTCCAGTTTGTAACGATGTTAAGGAGCCCAGTGTGGAATTGCTGGTATCTGGAGAATTGGAAGAAGGAAATTATAATAGAATTTTTGAAAAATTTTAGATTTGTGGTTAGTCCTTTATTAAACTACCAGCAAGGCTTGACTTTACTTGTCACAATACATAGATTACATGGGTTATGTAAAGACTAATTGGACCAGTTCTGTCACAACCCCCAATTATAAGAAAATCTAAAAAGAGCAAACATTTACAAAATAAAAAAGCAGGAAGAGACTCTATAATTCTATAAAGGATTAGTATCGTAAGAGACCTTTATAATCCCAATAAGGAGGAATCTATTCTTAAGGAATAGTGGACACCTATGATATATTGCACTATTTTTGGTTCTATGGTCACAAAAGGGAAAAAAACGATCCTTCAACAGATAATGAGGTAAAGTTTAGAAGAGCAGCTTTCCTTGAAAAAAACTATTTTAAGCCACAGCTCAGTAATAAACCTAATTTTACTGAACCGCTTCAGTGAGGATTTAAAGTCAAACATAGAATGTTTGGAAAAACACAGTTTGCCAGAAACAGCAGCTTGGAAAATTGGAGCATTGAAAAAAACATTTTGCATTTTGCCTGTGCACCTGCTCATGGGCAGCACAGGCACTACTGGCATTATGTGTAAGCAGACCTGGGTGATTACCCTTCAGCACCCACACAGCTCTATTGTTGTGTGCTTTAAACTGACAGTAAAAGTGAGTAACTAGCATACTGCACCATAGTTCACTGCAATATGATTGGAGAGATGTCACTGGTTTTGGATAACGCCAGCTCCTTATCACTCTGACTCAGCAAGCTATTTTGTCTGTCCGAATTGTTCTGGAGACCACAATGGATCCAGCATGAGGACATTTATCTTTTACCTGTATATTAAAGAATATTATTGCCATGCTTTTATTTTTTGATGGCTATATAAAATACAGATTCTTTCTAACAACATCAAAGAAATTCTCTGTCACAAATCAGAGTGGCAGTAGTGTTTCATAGTAGCTAGGGTCAGGAGGGACCTGATCAGATCATCTAGCCTGACTCCTGTGTTATGGTGAGAGTTTCTGAAAACAGTTCTGTTGGTAACAAAAATGGGATCAGGTCCTGTTGACCATTACACTGATAACATAAAACAATTTTAATGTTATTTTATGGACAGTAAATATGCTTAGGTGCCTGATTCAATTTGTACAGAAGTCATCAAGAATCTCTACATTGACATAAGAGAATCAGATAATTTCCTAACAAGCTAACTCAGAAGCTGTTATTTCTGGATCCCATTATTGCCATTTTAAATTCTACTGGTTTCTGTATGATGTAATGCAGGGATGATGTGGCATAGGTAATCTACCTCTTAAGCGTGTGTGTGTGTCTTAAATCCAGGATCATTATTCACTCGTGGGGTTTCCACTGGCAAGAAAAGGGCTGCATGCAGCCCACAAGCCGCTGGTTAGACAGCCGTGGCTTATACAGATATATAGTTTTTTTTCAGTGTTCAGTGGTAGGCCCAGCACTACGTGGTATCTTTATTAATGATCTGAAAGAAATAGCATTCATCACATGAAGCAAAATACACTGATGATACCTATTCAGAGGTGTTGTAAATAACAGTGAGCTCTAAAGGGTCCTAGAGAGTGTAAAAATCATGCAAATATTCAGTGGCAGGGAGATATCTGAGAAGCAGTAAGGCTTAAAAAGGCCCAGGGGTAGTGTGGGCAATGAGTTGGATATCAATTTACAATTCAATGTGCTAACAGAAAAAGTCCAGGCTGCATGTTTCTGGCCAGGGAAGTGAATATCCCTCTCTACTCTATTCTGGTGAGAGTGCTGTATTAATGCCCTGGACCTGGCAGTAATAAAGAAAATATCAGTAAATTGGAGAAAACACGAAAGAAAGCAATGAAAGAAACCAGTAAGGGTCTAACAAAACTGAATTAAGAGGAAAAGGTCAAAAAGCTATGTGGCTCCATTCAACAATGGTTTGTGGCAGAAAAAGACAAAACAGCTGTTTAAAATATTAGACAGGTATAAGCATCACATAATGAAAAAGAATACTGGTGAGCGAGATGTTTGAGAAGCTATAATTCAGGAGCAATCAGGGAAAATTTAGACTGGATGTGAACAAACTATTCCACACCATGAAGTTTGTTGACCTGCTGTTCCTCCAGGAAAGCAGTGAAAGGCCCATCATTAGGGACTTTGACAATGAGGTTGGATAAGGAACTAGGGAACTACACCAGAAAAAAAATCTTGCATCAATAAGAGTATCTAAAAGATGACCTGGCAGATGACTTTCCATTCCTAATTTGTACATCTGTCTAATTTTGATTGATAAAACCGACCGTATGCAAAAAGCTTTTATAGGAAAATCAGAGTAAAAGTCTGTGGAAAGAAGGTCTGCAGCAGTAATTCCTTTTAAATCAATTTTGCTCTGTCCTAATCGTGTATAGCTTCTCTGTTTAATTCCACAGCAACTCTGAGCTCCGTTCACTGGGGAACAAAAATAGAACGGTACTGAAGGATAATTTCCATACACCAACATGCCCTAATCTGCTGGCACCAGGAAGGAGCTGTTCCCGCTAAATGACTAATGCAATCCCTCTCCATCTGTGTAAACGGATGAACGCTTGGTTTTCTTCCTACTCCAGTCTGCAGTATATTGCTACCTGATTAATTATATAAGATATTCTTGAAGCTGTATTACATAGTGCAAAGCATAATTGAAACCAGGGATACCATATTATAGTGAAGGCTATATCTGTGCTTCCATTAATACAAACTGTTCTTATTAAGAGTGGTTTGCAATTCACTCTGAGATTAAATTTAACATAAAAGATCTCAGCCCAAGGGAGGATTTTTTTTTCTTTATGAAATAAAAAAAAAAAAAAAATCACTTTAGGTATTCTGAAGATATAGAATTGCAATTTGAATAGAAGTTTTGATTTTTAAACTACCTTTTTATATGCATGTAACTGAAAAAAAAGCTCAGTTTCTCTATACAAGGTTGGGCAAGCAATTAGTCTTTGATGAGAGGTAGCTGTAAAGAATATTTTTATGGGGGAGAGGGACAAGTGAATAGCTTCGTATATGTTGGAATTCTTGTGTGTTAAAATTTTAGAACACCAACCTATAGTGTAATTGCAACATCAAATAAACGTCAAATTCTAAGCTATTGTGAAAGGCTCCATTTTAAAAAGGCTCCTATATGTGCATTTAATTAGCAAACCATAAATATTTTTGAGCTGTTATAATCTTTGGGGAAAGTATGGCATTTCTTAAAAATTAATAAATTACTAAAATATGTTTTTTTAATGCCTCATTCAACTTCCAGTCCTGAGGAAAAAAAGACAGAGTTCTACTCAGTCTAGATGGCCCATTAGTTCAGTGTAGTTAGGATATCACAGCTAATGGCACATGGAGGAGAGAGACCACAAGTAGAAAGTACTCTGCCTGGCTGCCTTTAACCCCCAGCCATAATGAGCAGGTAACCATTTTCAGCTGAGCTGATTGAGAGTAAAGCATTGGCACAAGACTGAAGTTACACTTGAACTCATCTCTGGACCAATACCCCAACACCTCACTCCCTCTGGTGGCATGCCCTCTTGCTCTTGTAACAGTTACAGAAAAAGAAGTAATGGCAGTTTTTGAACCGTAGCCACAGCCAACATTTATGGAGCTGTAATAGGAATAGACTTTCTTTAGGGTTGAGAGTGACGTGGCTGACAAGCAGACATGCCTCTACAGCTGACTGAGAATGAAATGAGAAAAGGAAGGAAAGAGAGAAATCTGAGTTCAGAAGAAGATTTAAAAATAAAATCTGGAAGCACTTTCAGGTAGAAATTCCTATGATGCTTCTCCCTCTCTATTTCTCATTTTCATTCAATTCTTTTATGATAGGTCAAAAGAAGATGAGATTGCATTCTACTTCTGCACTGCCTGGTGCCTGAGTACCTTTTTGACAATTACAGTTTTACAGTATATTTCTTTTCCCCTTTCCTGTTCTCTCTCGTTACCACCTTATCTCTCATTTTCATAACATGGGTCTTAAATTTCTATTTCTAATTTCTATTTCTGTCCTTTTAATTTTTAGTTTCTTCCACTCTCCCCTTTGGTGTTTCTGATTTTGCCTTTCAAGTGTGTTTGCTTGTTGCTTCTACTTATATCTTTTCTATGTCTACACTCTTCTCATTTCTCTCATATTCTTGTCTGTAATAATGTTCTCCTGAATCTAGACCGTCTCAACCACATATCAGAACTGTGGTTGATGAGGTCTAGAAGGTCTTAATTTTTGGAATGTATTACTGTATTGAGTTAATTTAATGATGCAAATAACTTCCAAGACACTGTATCCATAGGATGGATATGGCTCCCAGGAGGCTGCATCAAGAGGTATGTCTATATCCATAGAACTCTCAGGATCAGGGACTAGAAAATGAATATGGGGAATGAGAGATGGAGAACTGAATCCCAGGATGGGATATAACAAACCAGATGCAGGGGATCCCGTATTTAAAGAGAACATTGAAGAAAGAATATGACAAATGAATATGTTGAAAGCTTGTCTAACTTTATCCCAACTACACAGTTGGTCCAATAAAAGGTATCACCCTAAGAAATCCTTGGCTATCACATAATTTCTGGATCACTGTGGCTACAACATCACTCTTACACTACCATAGCATGGAAGTTATATATTCTGGAGATTGTTTGCATAGATCCGCTTCTCCTTCCTCTTTAAGTCTTCCTAACCTTCCTCTGTATCAAAGTGGTTGAGAACACTGCTTCACTTCAAAGCAATTTGGTTTTAATGAGCACAGCACTTTAAACATGCATTTTCAAAACAAAAACCATTCCAAGAGAGTACATTCAGAGAGCTTTCTTCATTAAACTAAAAACACTTTGAACTGAAATAACATGCTCCAAGATACTTTGATGCTAAAATAGTAGTCATCTTCAATCCATATATATAAGGAAGGTATGGGAGATTAGGCAGATGGTAAATTACTCTGCAGAAGAAATTTAGTGGTGCATGAACATGCCTGCCATGTGTTTACAAGTATTCTGTGGTATGTACTTGCATGTTGATAATCTGCAGACTCCTAAATGTACATACTTTTGAGAAATCCTTCTGTGTAACTATTATAACACCATCAAAAAACTTTTTTTTGGAGGGATACAATTCTTCTCTGTAATACAAACCATATAATTGTTTTCCATCAAATGCTTTTTTCTTAAAAGAAACCATTCATTAGATAGTAGAGTTTCTAGTAAATTAGAGTGAAGCCTACGACAGAAAGAAGAGTCCGTTTTTTATGATATATGCCTCATATATTTGACCTGAATTGCTGTTATGATAAAGCTGATACCCCTTGTTCTGCATGGAACATTATTGGAAGTTTGTAAACACAGAAACCTTAATAATGTTAGTCCCTGGTAGCAAAATACCTTCAATTTTCAAGTATATTATTTATTTTCTGTTATGATAGGTATGCTTGCACAGTATAAGACATTTGTTTGGTAAAAGCCAAGATTCTGATTTTCAGTAATAAGTGTGAAGAAGAATGTTAAAGTAAATTCTATATTTTGTTAAGGTATTTTAGCTACTAGCTTGAGTTTTTAAAATTTAGCATCAATGCTAGCTCAATTGCATGGCCTGTAATACCTGTACCCATGAAAAAAACAAAAATAAATAACAGCGGGATATACAGAAACTACAGTATAGGTTTATATACATTAGTTACCACTAGGCATGATTATTTTTGTGGTTCTGAATATTTGTGGGTGAAAAATTGCACCCACAAATCAGAAATTTAATCAAAATCCGAATCCTGCTGAAAATGGACTCTTAAAACTACTTCTGTACTGTGCTAAATAACTTCCCAGTTAATCAATCTAATTGCTTTATAAACAGACTTTCTCTCCTGTATTATGCATTCAATAATTACTGACCTTAATTGTTAAAATTTTGAATTTGACATAGGTCACAAATTATCCAAGTGTACTTTCCATACCTTATAACTGATGATTACTTTATAATTACATGGTAAAAATAATAGTGTGGCAGATGAATTACAGCAAGAGCATTACAATATCAGGGATTAAAGTAAGGAGGAGTGTACAGGAACTCAACTCATGTGTTGAATTTGCAAGAAGAAGTCTCCTCGACTTGAAGCATTCCCCCTCACTCTAACTGGTGACTGAAGAACCTGAAGTAGGAGCTCCCTGATAGAGGAGCTTCTGGATGTCAGCCAGCCCTTTCCTGATCTTGGTAGAACAGCAGCAGTATCTAATTGGGGAGGAAGGTTTTCTCATTTCTATTTGCATACTCTGTCTATGAAAAGCAGGGTGGGAGACAAAGATCACTTCTCTCCCCTCTGTAAGTAAAAGCAGATCAATAACATCTAACAGAGTTTTACTTTAAATTTGATTTTTGAAATGTCATAATATATTCAACAAAGAGGAAGAGGGCATTGGATAAAAGATCCTCCACATCCTTACTTCAATTTGCCTTTACATCAATAAATTTTCATCCATCTAGTCAAATGTAATCAACAACATCTGTAGGAATCTACCTTGACTTCTTCCTACACACAATTTGTTTTGGTTAGCTACAGACCTGTTAGGAGTTCTGATATTCATTGGCATATACTTATTTTGGCCCCTTGTTTTACCTATGCTCTACATAATGTTGAAAACCATGATAAGAGCACAAAAGACAAAGCAGTTTCTCATTTTAGTCACTGTGTACCACTAGAGTCTCTATATTCTCCTATGTGTAGATTACATGTTAATTATTTTGGGTTCAATAAAATATTGTTTATAGAATTCTAGTAGTCTAAAGAATTCTGAATTGCAAATGCAATTGTATATATTTGCCAAATGTCTTGTAATAATATGATGAATTGAAATGCTTTTCTAAATGAAATAAATGTTTTAGAATCTAAAGGAGTAGAACAATATACTTACAGACTTCAATATGTATTTTCAAAGTAGCCTCAGGAACTGGGCCTATAAAAATGGGAAGTGTGCCTGAACACTGGATAACTTGACACATCTTTGAAAAGAGTGACATTACCCTAGGCTACAAAAGCATATTCTTTTTTTGCTTTCTCCCTTGGTACCATGACTCTTGCACAGCAAGTATATTTAGATGTGCAGTGTTCAGCCTGAATCAGGTGCCCAAGTTCTGGAGAGGAACAGGATATCTCTGTCTTTAGTATGTCATATTGGATGCACTTAAGCCACCTCTAGGCTTTCTGAATCATACTCTGGTGGTGTCTATATCTACTCATTCTCTGAACAGAATACCTAGACACCTAAACTTGGTCAACTTGGATTGCTCTCTGGAGGTGCTTAAATTTCTCCATTGATTGTAATATCTAGGCCTCTACACCTATTCAAATTGGACTCCTGTCTCAGGGTGAGATGCCTACATTTTAGGCACTGGACTGCTTAAATGCATACAAAATTAAGCTAAATTTGTGCTCTAATTTATGCATGCATTCAACTGGGTGCATCTGAAAAAAAATTAAGAGGTTTGTCAAAGATTGTATACCTACATTTTAATACAGCTTGTAAAAAGTCATCATTCCTTTGCTTATCTAACAATCCCTATATTCAATAATTGTTTTCTTTTAATTTATTTACTTACTGTATGCTTTGCATACAACAGTTTGTGATGTTACAAGCACATTACTATAGAAAGTGAAAGAACCGTTTTGTTTTCAAAGCCTGCAGAGACATCTCTTGAGAAGGGAAACTCATATCCTGCCCAAATTCTTCAGTCAATATAAATGTAAAACTCCTACTGACATCACTGATGGTTTGCATAAAGATGGCAGTATCTGATCTTTATGTAATAAGTAAAGAGAAAGTAGTTTTCACATATACAGTGATTAAAACCTACAGACTGAGTCTGGTAATGTTTTGGCATCTCTTTAAAAAAATGGGTCAGTTTACTTTTACACGCAGATTGACACCTAGGATACTCTGCATGACATGTATCAGCATCTGCTGTGCATATCAATTGTACACGTGTCTGCACAAATGAGCACCTATACATGCAAAGCGGATTACTGCATGGAGAGATACCATAGACCTGTGAACAAAATCATATCCAATATCCTAATTTGTTGGTAAAGCTTTATACACATTTAATGATAAATATAAATAAGAAATACTCTCTCTATAATTTTGGCTGCATTTAGATTTTTCTTTTCTCATAGGAGCTCAGAGTAATCCAATGTAAATTACCTTATAGATCAATAAATACTTTGCAGCATAGATTAATTTTTTAGACTCCAAGACAGTATCATTCCATACTGAATAATTTAGGAACTTTACTTTGATATTTTTTCTAATTCTGACTGCTTTTAATATAATTTTATAGGACTGCAAACAGGAACACATAATTCCAAACAGTAATTTAGTCTTAATTATAATATGACCAGTACCCTTTAAATATAAACATGATTGTACTAAAGAAGCCACAACACTATTTTACTAAACAATTAGAACAACTGAGCATGAAATTTGTTTATGTATCACTGACCTCTAAGGAACTCATTGATATCGTGGATCCAGTTTCACTTCTTGATAACCCCGCGTTGTCATCCATCTCTGAAGCTATGAAGTTCTTTACAGCTGTGCGGGGTTCAAAGGGCAAATTTTGCATATGTTCCTGTGTGGGAAGATGCTGATCTAAATTTATATTAAATTGGTCCATTACAGAGGGATTCATATTGAATTCTGGATTAACTTTGTAGTGCAACAGCCTTTCATGAGGCAAGGTATCCATGCCTATATTCATTTTGTTTTCATCTTTCAGTGATGGCTGGGTGCTTACAGAGCCTCTGGGCATAACAATATAGTCACTTTCCATCATTCGGTCTTGAGGATGGACTATGTCCATATCCGCACCTCTCAAGTTATCATCAGTACATAAATAAACAGTCCTCCGCAATTCACTGTTGTCTTTTTTCAAACATTGATTGGCAAGCTCGCTCATACTCATAGGCATATGGAGGCCTGTGGGCTGTTGAATGATGACTTTGGAAATGATGTTTCCAGGCAATGTTGAGTAGCTCATTCCTTCAGGGTTGGCTCCTTTCTCCTCTTCATCATCATTTAGTGATATTCTAGAGAGTGTTCCTGTTATTGTAGCTGCTCTACATGGTCCAATGTCTTTATGTAGAACTGTGAATAAGAGAACAGGATTCTAATAACAAGAAATTAGTTCTGGTTGCTGCTGCTCCTTTGACAGTGTTGTTTACCCATATTACCTCCATGAGTATGATTCTGGTTCTCTTTTTCTATCCATTTAATAACTTTGTTTTATTTCCATACATATGACCTTAAAAGGGGTTTTATTTAATCAGTTTCTTCTAATCTACAGTATGTAACTGACTTGGATCTCTGCCTTAGACTGGATTATTTATATAGATTAAAATCAGTACTTCATTTATGTCTATTTCCTAACATAGCTCTTAGGTAACATACAGTTTAAGCAGAAGTCTATAATGCGGACCTTATTTAAGGTCTTCCAAAAAAATAGTCTATGGTATCTGTGCTGTTTTTATCAACTCTGTATAACCCCTTGGTCTACAAACATGTGGCTTACTTTAAGTGGTGTGACTGTAGATTGCGAGCAGTGTGTACAGGTGTTTGCTGGAGCTGGTAACCTGGTGTAAGTAACTTGGGTGGGAGGAAGGGCAGGAGGGATCAGTAGAGTCTAGCTGGTCTGGGGGTAGGGGTGATGGGACTGGGGCAACAGATCTATGGGGTGGGGGTTGGTGGGTGCATGGGTGGGGGGGATGCATTGTTTGTCCAGAGGTAGGAAGGATCAGGGAGCTAAAAATAGCCCAGTCAGGGTTGGAGGAGTAGACAGAATGCAGTCCCAGGGCTGAAGCAAGGAACTGGGGTTTCCCAGTCCAGGGACTGTGCTCTGAATGTGTGCAGACATTTGCTGGATAAGGTTAACCCATTTCTACTCAGGTGAACTAGCTTACATTGGGCCCACCATTTTTTCACCTCCTTTAACCTCTCTGAATGTCGGCACAGATGAGCATATGTGTTTTTCTGACTTTGCTCCTAAATGTTCTTTTCCACTCAATTCTGCAACCTTCCTATATTAAATTATTTAGTGAATACATGTAACATTTAACTAAACAAGACAAGTAAACCTCTTACATCAATGAGATGTATTTCACTGTACCTGTAAAGTCTCTATATTATATAAACATGTATAATAAAAGAGCCATTCTCTTCTTTCAATGCAGGTCTCTCTGGTCAAGGTTATAGTAGTGTTCAATTTTTTATGGGGCACAGTTCCATTACAAAAGTTATCAATCTCTTCAGTGTCTACAAACCATTCAGGTGCACTAAAATGCCCAATCAAGAGTTGAGAAAAATGTATCCATCCCTGTAACACTGTCATGAAGGTTTGTTTTTAAAAAAAATTAAATGAAAGACTTGGTCCTAGGACTTGAAATGTCCACAAAATACAAAAAAAAAAATCAATTTAAAGAGTAATGCTGGCCGTCTTTTATTTGCATATGACTATTCCCCTCTTCCCCTTTTAAAGGTATGCATTAAAATATAATAGCTCTGGCATGGTCACCCAAATTAGGATTGTGTGGGTTAGATAACGTGAGGTCCAGAATTACCCAAAGTGGTACATTTAGTCCGTTTTCTGTATCCTGAGGCTCATGGTGCCCCAGATGCTACTGTATGTATCAGTTCCCTGATATGAAGAATAATAATCCCCTCGCTAAAACATCCCATTGTATTAAATCATACATGATTGTGTCTAATTTTTCAATTACAAGAATGAATTATTTGCCTTAAAGCGAAGATACATAAGTGAGAACTTGGGCTTTTTAATGATCCAATACAATTACATAGCAAAAATGAAAAAAATAAAAATTAAGTCTATTTTAGGTAATGCAAAGGGGTTATTACACTGTTACTAATCACACATGTCAAGCTACCTCAGCCAGTCACCTACTGTTAAATCTTTCATTATAAGAAACTGAATTTTAATCACTTAATTCTGCACTGTGAAACCCACTCATGTTTGCATTAAGAGCATCTTTCTTAAGGGTATCCTCACCATGACTTTCTGCTTAGCTTACAAGTGCACCTACACAGATTAAGACTGAATGTATCTTTTCAAAATGCAAGAGATAGGAATGCATTTATTTCTATATTTCATTGTTTTGCCTCCTCCAAAGTATATCGGTAGTAGTAAATATTAGTAAATAAGGAAAAAATGTTAATTGTGAAAAATATATCAGAACATTTCCAATGGAATGCAAAGATAATTCATTTTTTATTTTATTATATTTAAAATTTGCTGACTGGATAAATTACTGAAGAATAGTGTTTTTAAAGTGCACAAGCAGAAAGAAGCTGACCCAGTTATAATTCAGAGTGCTGAGATGCTGTAGCATAATAATTTGTACCTATAATGTGGAATTAAAAATACATTTTTTTTTCTGCTACTGTGCTGCTTAATCTGCTGTAAACTTTAGATAGATCTTGAGAAAAGTTGCCCTCTTTAGGACAAACACTGATTGATGTAGCCTCTGTATATTGTCTGCATAGATTTAAAAGTGCCCTTTAGAAAACCAATTTTCCGTACTTTGTTTGCATGGCTGGTTCATATTTTGCATGTTAATGGGGAAGTAATTTTTTTTGTTTGTGTCAGGTTGACCGCACCTGTTTTCTAATGTACAAAAATACTTGTGGAATGCTTATCAATTAACTGAATTCTATTAAAAGATACTTGGATGATCTTATTTTACAGTGAGAACAATATATCTGTGTAGTAGCATCGCTGCTGTAAAAAAATAAAAGAAAATATTTTTTTGGAATGAGGTAAACCCAGATATTTTTTATGTTTCTTTCCTTTATTTCCTAATGACAAGAATATATCTCTTTCTAATACATACTGTTCCAATATTCTTACCTGACCGACAAGCAATGTCCACATCTTTTTCAAAATCTGTCTGTAACAAGAACAATGAAACAAGACTTCTATTATTAACTAAAAACTAAACTGCAATATTGTCTGTCAACCTATGTTTCCAAAATGTCCTAGTTACAGAGTCATAGTATCTTATAAATGGTTTCCTGTTGCTAGGAAGATGGATTTTATTGTTTTATAACAGTAGAGTAATACAACATTTCCTAAAGTATAACTTGGTTGCTTTCAAAGTATGCTGCCTGACCAGAAAAGAAAAAAAAAAGATGGAAATACTGTATATAATTTTGGTACGATGATACAGTGTATAGTTTTATATTTACTTGAAAGAGAAATTTCTAATATGCCATAGAAGGGTCATTTTAAAGGAAGCTTTTCAAAGTGATTAGATAAATAGGAGAAAAGAACCTGGATCACACATTATCATGAATAATCTTCATTAAATTAATTGACTATCTGAAATATTCTTATTAAATGTAGTATTTGTTATATTACATTCTATATATCCATGCAACTAAAGTAAGCTCATTACCCCCATTAATGGAGCTATTATTCATCTGAGGGGAAAAAGAGCCTGTCAGGTTTAAGAATAAAGCATGAATACTTAAAAATCCAAGGTCACCCTTCACAGTTAAATAAATACTATTTAACTTGAAACAGTCTAAGTATGTTTCAGTTTTGCCTTCATAGTTTGTACAGCTTTATTGATGCGCATATAATAAACAGCATAATGATAAATTGTTTCCACATAAAAGGTGTTTTTACAAAGAGTTGTTTAATTAAGGCCAACTCTTTCTTGTGGTATCCAAACACTGACTTCCTTTGCTCCAACAGTTCTTTCAAGGGTATTTCCTAGGAGAGCATTGCATCTTCTAGGACCTGGCCACGTTTGTTGAGAAACTCCCATTATCATCAGTAAGGTCAGTTTTTGGCACTACTACACATTAGGGCTCCGTAAGGCTTTAGGTGCTGATTTGATTCAGAGGAGATTTGGCCCAATTCAGTAGCTGAATCTCCAAATCTGAATCAAATCGGGAGACCAAGAAAAAGGCCTGAAACTATTTGAAGCCTCTGAATTGATTCAGAAAAGATTCGGAGAAAGATTCCGAGATTCAGCGAGTCCCTGCTCACCGTTGCAGGGAGCTGAACCCAGACTCCATGCCAGTAAGTAGGGGGTGGAGGTGGGCGACTGCAGGAGTGGGGAGGGGACCTGGGGGGGACCCCCACCAGGCCCCATCCGCGGCCTGCTCCCCCAGCCCCCCTGAGTGCCCCC
>NW_005841864.1:3836213-3871228 GCF_000455745.1 Alligator sinensis
GGGCTTCTGGGGATTCATGGCAGAACCCCCCCACATGGTGTGGATCAGTGGGGTGCAGCAGGGATCAGCCCCCACCCCCACCTGGTACCAGCCAGTGAGTGCAGGGTTTACTTTATTTTTTAAAGAGCCGGGATGCTGGTGTCGGGCAGGGCAGCCATTGATGGGGCTGGGAAAGTGGGCAGGGATGGGGGCTTGTGGCAGAGCCCCCCATGTAGCATGGGGCAGTGGGGGCAGCAGGGATTGTCCCCCCTGCCTGGCAGGAACCGGTGAGTGTGGAGCTTTTTTTTAAAAAAAGAGCTGGGATGCTGGGGCCGGGCGGGGCAGCCATTGACAGTGCTGGGACAGTGGGTGGGAGATAGGGCCTATTTGATTTGGAGACTTGGCTGATTCAGCGGCAGCCAAATCTCTAAATCAGTTTCGGCTGAATCGATTCAGGACAGTGATTCGAATCGCTGGATTGAATCACTGTCCCCCAAATCAGCTGAATCCAAATCTGAAGCAAATACTAGAAGCTTCATACAGCCCTACTATACATCTAGGGTTATTAGGAAATCCAGAACAATGTGCATATGCTTTCAGTGACTCCTGCTAGCCAGTTCTCTGCAATTCTCCTATAGACTCCCACCTCCTCCCCTCCCACCTTTCTCTCAGTCTGACAGTCCGATGTATTCTTTTATTTTTCTTTTGAAGCAGGGGAAGCAGGAAGCCTGTTAAGTTTCCTAGAAAGATTACTACTGAGCAATGGTACACTTGTGGATATAAAAATTCAGGAGGTTGCTCTCTTTTCTTCATTCAACCCTGACAAATCACAATCTACACAGATTTTGCTGTTCCAGTTGTCCACAGAGGCAGAATCTTTGATGCTTTAGCACCTTGGTATGCAGAGAATCAGAACAGGATAGTGTTATTCAACAGACTACTGAACCAACAACCTGAACTTTTCTAAGAGATTTCAGAAAACAGATAACAAGCTGAAGTCAGACTTATACTTACGAACTATATTAATATTTCATGTACACATACTTGATCTATGGCAGTACTGTATGTATGTTTTACTTTAGCTAGGAACATATATTTAGAAGTCAAGGTTAATATACAAACTAACCATAATTTGTGCATGCCCATTAGGAAAAGAACTTGAAGAATCTGCATTGATTGGATCTTGGCAGTTTCTTAATCGACATCTGAATGCATCTTGAACCTGTAAAAACAATATCAAGTTTAGTGTTTAATTTTGTTCCCATTTTTAATAATGTTATAAATGAAATTAAATGAGAAAATATAACCCTTAGCTTTACTCTAGGATACTCAGTATTCTCAGCCAATAAACACAAATGCTTAAGGCTACCATTTCACACTCTTGCTGTATGCTAGTGTTTTTTTTTAAATCTGTCAATATATCAGATCTGGTCCATAGAATTAAATGTTACTAAATGGACTAAGTGTTAGTCAGGGCAAAGTGGTTACTTGGAGCCAGTGTCTCCAGCAGTTATATTTGGTTATAGTCTCTTCCTCATTCTGGTATGGGGTCACAAAGCAGTCTTATAAAATGGACTTTTTCTTCACTACTATGAATGAAATTGTATTGCATACCTGACCAAATTTAAGACTCAGAGGGTACATCTACATATCGCCATATGGTGCTGTGGCTATGGTGCTGTACTTTAGTACTTCCTTTTGGAAGTACTAAAGCAGTATGAGTGGTTACTGTTCCGTGTTCATGGTGCATAGGTAGATTTCACTGCTACATTGCCATAGTGGTGGACTATACCCAGGGAGCGTGCTGCTACATAGCTGGCAATCCCATGTAGTGTAGATGCACCCAAAGGGCAGCTATACTTCAGACATCAGAAGTACAGCATACTATTAATTACCTTTTAAAAATATATTTTTCAGGAAGTTGCTAGTTCCTATTATATTCTTTAGCTTTAGGTAGAGGGAATTGCCCTTAAATTTGTAGCACCAGTGACACCTTTCAAATGGGAAGAAATATTAACTATGAGCAGCTTGTTTGGTACTCAGTAAAGGTATACATTTTTACTATGTGCCTCTCTTCTAGAACTAACACACAAATGTTCATGCATCCTAATAAATACCACTTTTAGGGGGAAATATAAAGATTCATTCAAAAAACTTGAGCCTATATCAGGAATTACTACTTCATGTGAAAATATAGCATACACATTTTGTTAAGAATCCTTTGCCTAAGTATATTATTACCAAAGAGTAATTTCTAAAAAAAATGCATGTAAACAATGAGAAAAAGGGTAATGCAATATCTATTCTTCTGCCATCCACTGTAATCACATTTTGTTGCAGTCTCTCAAATTCAAAATGGAGAAAGACAAAACAAGCTTTTGGAATGGGAAAGAACATGTTATTGTGGCTTGGGATCATAGCTGAGAATATCTCTGATAAAAACACTGTAATTTGTTTTACTTTGTTTCACGTCTTTTGTGTTCATTTACCACAAACTTTCTCGCCAACCACTTTACAGTGAAGAATATCTAAAGCTATGTGAGGTCTAATTACAACATGAGATTTGGTTTCCCATTGGAAGTCCTGGTGGAGCAGTTATCCAGGAACACATGACCTATGTTTAATCAAACCTAATCAATATAATTTCTATGATGAATATCATATGCTCTCAGTAAACTGCTTGTGAAAACTGAAAAGACCATCCCTTATCTGTAGAAATTATTTGGTGAAATCAGAGAAGATCATACTCTACTCATGGACATTTTTGAAAAGCTAAATTCATCAACTGAAGCTGAACATAAGGTCTTGTTTTCTAAATTCCATTATTTTCTGGTAAAAGGTCTTTGAGAGCTTTGACAGCTTTCACAGCAGGAGAAAAAAACAGATGGGAAACTTTTCCTTATTTTTGTAATTAGAAAGCACTGTTTTAAATTGCTCAACCTTAAATGAGTAAAAGTGCCTTGTAATCTTTATGTTTAAGTGAATTCTGCAGATGGAGTAGGACTAATACAGGTTAGAGAGAAGAAACAGCACATCCTAAAGGTTTGGGTTGATTTTAAAACACTGAGATTCCCCATATGTGATAGACTAGTTTAAAGTGGGCTTGACCTGGATTACAAATCAGATTTTGTCTTTAGGCATTCCCTAACAAAATAGGGAATGTTATGAACCTCTCCTCAAATATCAAGCTATTTGAATTCAAACTTTTTATAACTTCAAAAACATGTTAGGTCTCAACCTCTGAGCATATCCTCTCTCTTTAGTTAGACATACTCAAAGAGGTTTCCCTAACCCAGGGACGGGCAATTATTTTGGGTGGAGGGCCACTTAACAAGTTTTGGTGAGTTCTCGAGGACTGCATGGCCACCCCTTGACAACTGGTCCACCCCCTGGTCACCATATTAAGACCCCAAATTCCACCCCCTAACCCCTGACCTTTGCCACTGGAAGTTCCTCTCTTTGCCCCGCAATATGCCTTTTGGGAGGGGGGTTACCATTTTAGAACCAGAAAAAAAAATCATACACTAGAAGTCAAACACCTACTATAACATTTGAATTTTATTACACAAATATTTGTCATGATTTTTGTTTGTGTATTATATATAGAAGGGATTGCATAATAAATAAAAAATAAAGTCCCACCCTTTTATATTGTGTGTGTATGGTGGGGTGTGGTAGGGCGTGGAGGGTGTGTGTTTGTGTGCGTGTGTATGTGGTTGGGTATGTGTGTATGTGGTAGTGTGTGTGTGTATGCTGGGGTGTTGAGGTGTGTGGGGAGATTTGTGAGGGGGTGTGGGGGAACAGGGTATGTTGGGGTGGTTGTGGGGACAGGGTACGGGTGTGTGAGGTTTGTGGGATGTGAGGGAGGGTGGGAGTGTGGGGACCACACACTCCCCCATGTGGTATGCTGCTCCCACTGCCTACAGCAGCAGCTGGGTAAGGGCAGGCTCAGGACACTTGGGCCTGGAGAGGGTGCTGACACTTGGCAGGGCACGGCTCCAGCCAGCATTGTGTGGATGCCTCACACTGCACTCTGCAGGGAAGCAGGGGGCAGGGAAGTCCACTCCCAGCAGAATCTGGGGACCCTGGCCAGCAGGGGGCAGGGAAGTCAGCAACTCCAGTGTGGGGCTTACCCTGGTGTTAATGTGGGAGCTTCAGGTGCACTGCATGGAGTTGCTTGGCAGGTTACATGCCTCACCCCCCTGTACAGTGCTGGCCAGAGCTGTGCCCCGCCGGGTGCCAGCACCTGGGCCGGGCAGAGTGACCTAAGCCTCCCTTGCCTGCTGCTGCTGCCAGCAGCAGGGGCTGCGGGAGAGTGTACGGGGGGTCCCTACACCCCCCACCCTCCCTCACATCCACACCTTGCCCAGCCGAGCTCCACACTCCCACCATCTCCCCGGTTGTGGGCTCCATGCTGCACCCTGTGCTTCAGCCCAGCTGCAACTCCACCCCCACTGCCCCAGCACCAGCCCTGCCACTTCCTTAGCTGCAGCCCCCAGCGAGCTGGACATACAGGAAGCCAATCAGGTTCCCATGGGGCGGCTGGAAGCTGCTGCTGGCTGGGCCGGGCCCTTCTGCCCACAAGAGTGGGGCACAATTCATTGGGAGACACTGTGGGCCAGATGAAAGTGCCTGGTGGGCCACATCCAGGCCACGGGCCATATTTTGCCCACCCCTGCTCTAACCTGATAGTTCTCTAGATGTCAAGAATTGTCTTTACTCTTTATTTGCATTATTAGCAATTAACTGATGTTATGACTTTATTAGATGCATTCTAGAATGTGTCTTAAATACAAATAACATGTGATTTGGATGTTATCACTGAATGTCTGAGGTAGAAGACATAAGGTGCAACTTTTAAACACGTACAGTGAAAATAAGTTAATTATGATTTTTGTTTTGTTTTTGTTTTTGTTACCCTATCTATCCACTCTTTAATCACTTTCAGGACATCTCTTCAAGGCAGCACATAAGAGTTCCTCTGTAGCTGTTGAAAATTCCCACTGCTAGAATGATTCTGGGAGAAGGAGAAATACACCCATTCAGTCTGCACTTTCTCCTTTCCCTTGTTCCTCATGCCTTGCTCACCCTGGGGTGATCCTGGTTTTGGAAAAGTATGGGGAGATGCAGCTACTCCAATTCTCCTGTTTTACAGAGTACTAAAGCAGTGGTGCAAACCCCCCACTGGGAACTCTCCTGAAACTAGGGGCTCTAGTATGGGAGTGATCAGGGAGCAGCTGGGTGACTGGAGTGGCAATGAGAAGCTGGCAGATGCTCAGAACTTGGTGACAGCCTTCCTGAGTCTGATTCCTGGCCCCCAGGCTTGCAATCCCACTTCTGCCACTGAGCTGAGTGGCAGGGGCAGCAATAGGAACCAGAGGGAGCTGGCAAAGCCCCCCACCTCTTCCCCAAAGCAGAGACTGCTCAGTTTGGAGAAGAAAGAGCGAGCAGTAGGGGCAAAGCCCCCAGCCCATTCTGTTCCCCTTCCTTTCCGGACCAGACTGGGAAGGGAAGGGAGTGGACAAGTGCTGATTTCTGCAAGAGGAACTCTCTCACAAGTGAGAACTTTCAGGTTATCTGGAAGATGTTCTTCAGAAAGGGACATTTTCCCCCTGACAGAAATTCAGTGATTGCCTGTACATTTCTACTAGGAGAATGATGATTCTCCTGGTAATAATGGCACACTTGTACAGTATTGGGGACAAAAATGTTGTGTACTTTAGTTTGCTGATTAAGAATACTACCAGTTTCCTTATTTGGATTAGGGTTGACTGGCTGGTTTGGTATATTTGAGGTACTTGGTGAAAAGATGAAGTGATTGAACTTTTGTTCCCCTCTTCTGCAACCCAGGCAGAACCCTCACACAAGGCAGTGCAGAACAACAAAAAATGGGCCTCTTAAATACTTGCTTGTTTTCCAAAGTTGCCTTGTAGCTTATTTTGAAGCATAATCGTGTTTTTCCCCCTCCAACATCAAGCTGTAAGATGTTCTAAGCGTCAGGCAGAGCAAGAGAGACAGATGTGATGAACGTGCTGGTACCAAGGAAGTGGTTTCCCTAGCAACAGTAACCAATTTTAAAGCTTCTGTTACTTACCCTTTCTCCCTACTCATGTACTCTTGCAATTTAGAAATGTGGGTTGTAGACTTAGACACCAAACATGTATTTAATCCAAATGTATTCAATGAGTAGGAGCAGAGCAAAAGGAGAAAATACATGTGGGTTCCTCCCATCACCACAGTCTTTGGAGTTGTTTAGCATGACTCAAGCTAGCTTCAGAGGAGTCTGTGTTCAAGCAAGTCATGCAAACTGTACCAGCATTGTGGTAAGGAAGATTATTAACTGTAGGCTTTCTTATCCTTTTCTCCTTTATGACAGATGAACATATACCACACTCCCATTGTGTCTCATTAGTTACATTAATAGCAAGAATAAAATAACGAATAGTGGTATCTTCAAGTTGAAATACAAGGTAAAATAATATTACTTAACTCTTATTTAGCATTTTTTCAGCAATAGAAATAATTTACAAAGGAGGATAAAATATAATTTCTTTTCACTTTCAAGATGGAGAAACTGAGAGACAGAGCAGTGAAGTGGTTTTCCAAGAATCATATAACAGAGAGAGGGTATTCCAATTCCAGTTTATTGAACCATGAAACCCTAGCACTTTATTCACTGGCTCCACTGCCTCTTTAACAGGCTATTTTCATTACTGAGATGTTGAATATATATATATGATAGAGTAGATATCTGTTTTGTAACATAACCATGAATGGGCATAGTAAAGCAAGCTGACCTTTACTTTTCTTTTTTAAATTTCATTGTGATATTTTTTTCAGGTTATTTAGCAGTCAGAAGTATCATTTGACTTTGTTGCTACAATGTAAATATTAGATGAATCCTATGTAACATACAGTGAGATGGCTTCATTATCTGCATGTCTCTCATCATCAAAATGACAAAATGTTGGCAAGTTTTTAATGGCACATATGGAGAGGGAGAAGTGTCTTCTTTAGACCCTGTAAAACGACAGACTAGATTTCCAGGCATATTGGGCTAAAAACAAAAATACAGCTTGATTCACATTTGAGCATTTTGTGTTACAGCAAATCTCAGAGTTTACAGATGGACAAACCCATTGCCCCAATTTAAGTACCTGTGAATTATTCGAATTAACATTTTGCCTCAGAACAATCATGGCTAATTCGACTTAATTGCCATTTAAACCTAGCATGTAAATGGCTGTGTCACATCTGTTTTGATGTGAGTTGTATCCTGGCCTAATCAGGGCTGCATTAAACCATTTGTCTGTTTTTACTCTTAACTGATAGTGAGCACTAAACTGGGGACATCCAGAACTATAAACTGAGACTATAGTTTGACTAAAGCTTGACCTAGCTGAAGCATTTTAATTCAAATTTTTAACTCAGGTTTTGGAGCTTTTGTTTTGATGCAGAATGAACTAAAAACTTGTTGGAATAGCCTATAGTTAGAAATTCTGAGTTCTGACTATTACAATATACAATTTATTGTATGTACCTTCCCTTCTCCCCCTCTACAGATAATTTTTCATGTTTCCCAACAGATGTGTCATACATTATGGGAAACATTGGGTAGATTTTCAGAATATAAATGTTCCCTTTCCCATTCTATTTGCTTTTAAAGGTAGTGAAATTGTTAATAATATTGATATCTAAGTAGCATCCCTTAATTACAGACAAGGTCTGGGATTTGCTGCAAGACAAAATGCTCAAATGTGAATCAAGCTGTTTTGTTTGTTTTCAGTCCAAGATACCAGCTCTCACATAGACATGTTCAGGGTGCAATACTGTCCTTAAATTGTATAGAGTACTGTACACCTAGAAATCTAGTCTTCCCCTAAGTTTAACACCTAAAAAAGTGAATGAGGTAATTTCTACCACAGAGCTATGATTTCATAGTTTCTGCAAACTCAAGGAAATGTCTCTGTCTTGGTTATATTAATTCATGGTTTGAAGGTTTTAATTGATACTGTAATAGCCAGGGTGTTTATATTTTTTTTAAAGTTTAGTCTCAAAAGAACAGTACCCCTGTCTAATCTTTGTTCCCTACTGGGGGGGTACAAGTTTGAGAGCCAAAGAACACCTAATCTATTTGAAAATGTCAGGGATGTTCAAATGGCTGGAGGAATGAGACATTGCAGCCTTGTACCACTTCACTGTAAGAATACATGTACATTCTATATGTAGGGATACATGTAAATTTAGAAATGTATGTCATATTGGGAAGGAAAGTATACTGTACAATGGGTGTGTGAATGTGCATGCATGAAGATAGCTCTGTGCCTGAAACGTACAAAATAGAACTGGTATCTATATTTTTAGGCCAGATACAGATGTTGAAAAAGCCTGAAGCAAAAGTGATCTAAGTTTTGTGCTTTACTCTAAATACCCTGGGTTAGTTTGGGAGCAAACAGAACCCATGTTCGCCCTTTGGTTAGGGGGTGGGCACAGGCTGCCTGCACTGGCCAAGGCCAGCAGGTTGGGGGTGCTCACACCTCCCAGCGGGCTCCCTGTTACTGAGCACAGCCCAGCAGCCAGGCCACCCTTGATTGGCTGCCGGATCCATGCAGCAGAAGCCTCCATTCTCCCCTGCCCCTTGCCCCTCTGCTTGCTTGTGGATCACAGTTAGCAGGAGCAGGATTCGGGGCTAGGATAGAGATTCTGTGATTGCTTGGATCTGGAAGATTCTGAGCTGGGTTCTTGCAAGAGAAGCCTCCATCTCCACCCCCTCACCCGCCTACCCTGACTGTCATGCGCATGAGCAAGTCCAGCAGCCTCCCTGCAAGGGGGGCTTAGCAGCGAGTTGCAAAGCAGCCTGGGATGCCAGAGGACAGCAACCTTACTTAAGTTAGTAGGGGATCCAGGACAAAAAATTGATAGAGCAGCCTAACCTAAATCAATTCAGTTTGATACCATATCGATCCAGGTCTATCTTAGACTGAGTTCTGCCAGTTTTAAACCAGTCTACATGTGCTGGACTTCTGTTCAGGTATGGGTGTAGACCAGTTTCCGATCATTTATACTGGCTTATGTGTAATGTCTGTACCTGCCTTAGCTATCCTGTATGGATAGTCAACTGACAGTTGAAGTTAAACAGGTAAACAATATACACTATAAAGAACAGTAACAAATGAGCAAAATGAGGCTAGATATATAGCTGAAGTAAAATGGAAAGTACTGATCTTTAAAGCACATGTATTCTTATAACTGTTCCTTTAAAACAACTGAAAACTTTAGTCCCCACCTCCATCTTACAAATGTACATTCTCAGATTTTAACTGAGCTCTCTTTGTATTTCCTATTTAATTAGCATATTTGGCAAGTTGACTTACTCTTCCCTAACAAACTACATTACAGTAAGATGTATGAATACTGAAAAATAACTTTTGTAGAAATATATTTTTAAGTTCCACTCCTATGTAGTTGAATAAAAAAGTTTTCAGTCTGTTTTTTATGCATTAAGGCTGTAGGAGATTCATGCAGCAACTCCTTATGTGACTTTGTGAGTTGGAGGAGGTATTTTTGGCCTCTTGTTTACAGATGGGTAAATGGAGCCCACACCTGCACAATGTTACACCAGGAAGAGAGTAAGGAAAGGTAACTCAGGAAACTCTTGCTTTAATCAGTAAACTTGATTCCCTCTTTTAAAATGTTTGCTTCTCTCCAGAGAACTGCTAACAGAACTCAGTAGCTCATAAAGTAATCTCCTACAGCCACCCCCACACACATATGCACACACATGTATGCACAGTGTAGGCTACCCATATAATACTCATACAGATTGGAACAGCATAGAAAAACTGAAACAGGTTGTGTGATTCATACTGTTTTAGATGAATTGGGTGTGCCTGCATCCTTAGGACTGTGAATGATGGATAAAAGAATCACTGTGCAAGATTCCTCACTCAGCACTGCCAATAAACCTTAAGCATGGCCTGAAGTGTTCTGTTATTCCAGTCCTGGAGCTCCCTTGAATAACTGCTGCCAATCACTGGGAACTGTGCCAGACAATGTGGTATAGTTTAGTGATGTGGATGAAATATCCTAAAGTAGGTAAATTGAAACCACACCTCTGCCTGTCACTCATGACTTAACAAGATTTGAACCTAAGTATGTAGAGCTGGAAGACAAATCCTTCCACCTACATTCTATCTAACTCCTTTTTTTCCTGCATTTTTTGAAAAGTGCTTTTTTCCCATTTAAGTTGAGGTAGGGTAACCAAAAGCAATTTTACATTTGAATCCATCTTTCATCATGTGACAAAACCCTACGCTATTCCTTTGGGAAAGGAATTGTGTTTTTAGGCTTGTCTATAACCACAATATCAGAGCAGCATAAATGTTAGCAATAGACAAGACCTATTGAGACTAATATAAAGGCCACCCTTAATTAAATGAGTTCATTTTTTCACTGACACTGACTTGGTTCATTTTGCATCTGAGATTAATCAATCTTCCCTGACTACCATCTACCTCTGCTCTTTCTTATTCATTCTGCTCTCTTCAGTCTCAGCCTACTATCTGTCCCTGTTCATTGAATTTCTACACTTGAGGGCTAGTCTCTTACATATATTGTGCTATCTATCTGGAACTATCTGCGTGTAAGAGTTTTAGTCACTTGTCCCTCTTCAAATCTCATTGCAAAAATATTTCCTTTCTCTCCTTTAGACAAATGCATATTTTTGAAGACTGCATTAAATAGTGAGAAATTAATAAAAAGCATAGGCATTAAGAGAATCAAGAAATTACTTCTCACCTCTCTTCGGAGAATGCAGTGGACCATGACAATAACAAAGCCTTGCAAGGAATCAAATACTGCAAAGAGTATCTGAAATAAAATTGATCTTTTGTCTGTCATGGCCAGAACTGCAGACATCCAGGTCAGAGCCAAAAGAGGTAACACAACACAGGAACTCCAAAGGGAAGCCCTATTCAGAGACAGAGAAAAAAACCACAACATTACATATTGCTACATGGGGACATATTAAAAACCCATTACTAAAACAAAACATATTTAAAGACAGCAGTTAATCAGTTAATTTGGAAACCATAGACAAATATATAAGAGTTGGTACTTTATGTTCTAAAGAATTTCCTATTTTCATTTAACAAACTCAGAAGCCAATTAAA
Organism: Alligator sinensis; assembly: GCF_000455745.1. Classification (NCBI taxonomy): domain Eukaryota; kingdom Metazoa; phylum Chordata; order Crocodylia; family Alligatoridae; genus Alligator; species Alligator sinensis. The sequence goes on from NW_005841864.1 coordinate 3,847,364, forward strand.
AAAAAATAAAGGTCTATTTAAATAGGTTCAGTGTTCTAATACAGTATTAGCAAACACAAGTTTCATCATCATAGTATTTTCTCACATGCACTGTATAAGATTTGTAACAAGAAGATGTAAATGATTAGGACTAACATGGCATTACTGGCGGTGGTGGCTGACAAAGCTGTTGTTGAAACTACTCCACACTTGGCACATTTGAGCGTCAAACCGCTATGAGGCTCACTCATCTGACTGCAAACAAACAGAACACCCACAAAAAGAACAAAATATTGAATTTTCACCAAAAAAACGTTGCTACTGAAATTTAGCTTTTAAATATGATGTCATGCAGAAAAAGTAATTAGACTTATTCAGGATGAATGCTCTAGGTTGTTGCAAAACTCTACTTGTATTATACATTATTGTTAACTGTTAATGCTATGGGGCTGAATTTCATGCAGGTTCTTTCTATTTCTTCCATTTAAGTTAAAAAAGGCCCCAATGCCCAGATATCAAAGTTGCTCAATACATTGAGGTAAACATAAGCACGTGCTAGTGTAGACACACACAGTGAAATCCCTCTATTCAGACCATTTACAAATCTGAGGTTTCAATGCTGACTTACTTGAGAATGAATACAGGGCATACGCATTATCTGAGGATTAATAAAGGAAGAAACTTGCAAAATTCCTTCATGTCATTAGTTTAATGGGCTTAAGGTATTGTTAAAGTAAGTAAATGAACTTGTACTAGTGACATGAATGTGTGAGCTAAAATCTGGAGTCCCCAGGGTAGGACTTTGTCATGCTTTAGTGAGGTCTGAATACAGGGTTTGAAATGTATGGAATCTGATGAAAATAAATATCATTTGGGACTAAAAAAAAGGTGACCTGTTATTGCATTTTAATAAAACACAGTACACAAGCATTAAGCTTCAAGCATTTCATACAGACAATTGTGCTTCAAGCCCTGTCAAAGAGCTAAAGTGCAAAACCTGTATTTACATTTTCTTCTTGTTTTCAACATTTGCAATATTTCTTTGCAACATTTTTAAAGTTGTGATTAAAGAAAATATTTTACTGCTAGCCTATTTCTCTCCTGCCACCAGAACTGGATTTTGAAAATATAGGGAAAAGGGTTTTTACCTACACACAGCTGGAAACAGGGATTCTGTGTATAATGAAGAAAACCAACAATGGAAAAATACCCAGTATTTCATCTCACTTGGAGCTTTTTCTCTTAATTATATATATGTAATTCAAGGCAATAAAGGGATTGAGATAAATTGGCAAAATGGAGCCATGTGATCTTTCTGAGCTGAAGGCATAGCCTCTAGTCAGTTCAGCCAGAAAGAACTAAGTTTTTGTCTTAGTTTAGTCACATGACGTTAGAAACTCTGTTAGAAAATGTATCAATGGATTTATAGACAGCGCCGTCCTTTGTATACTACCAATGAGTGTTTGTATTACAAAAGAATGGATCATGTTTTCCTAAACTTAGAAAAAAACCGCCTCAGGAAACACATTTCCACATAAAGAGATGTTTTGGTAACAGATGCTCATCTGGTATAAATCACCATAACTGCAAAGACTCCCCTTCTCATTACATATGCCAGTTTATACCAGCTCAGGATCTGGCCTGTTCCTTTTACCTTCAGAGTTCATATACACTTCAGCAAGATGAGAATCAGTGGTTCTGTTAATGTGTCAACCCTATTTAAATGGCTTCAACTGCTGAAATCTTCAGTGAGCTTCAGGGGTGGGTGTGACCTTTGCTGGGATGAATGCAATTGTCTTTCTGAGTGCAGATAGCAGGAAATATTTGAGTAGTGAGTAAGGTCAAATGATACACACATTTTAGTGCTCCAAACAATGGCTTAAGAAACTGGGTTTGCCTAATTGTAGCAAACTATGCTGCTGTCAAGCCACCATCTCAGCCTATCATAGAAGTCAGACTGCTTTTTTCTTTGTTAGGACATTTAGTCTTGTCTTTTGTCAGGATTGTTTCTGACAGCATATTTTCTAGTGCTTTTTCCAATCTAGCTTTCAATAGACTGTTTTTTCTGTTGAGCTGCAAACTTTCAGAAAGTAAGCTGTTTGGTTCATCAGAAATGTATCCATCAAGCAAATAGATTTATAAGACATGCAGTGGAGTCAATAAAAAAAATATTTGGTTGTTAAACATGACCTCCCCTACACCTTGATGTATTACACAAACCCCAACCCCCAGATTTGTAAGGCCAAATCCATCTAGCTATCAGAATTAGAGGTGTTAAAGCAGATGTGAATTTGATCTCTTGATTGTCAAGTTCTCACCATTACTGAAACGTTTTGGCTGGTTTTATAAGATTGAATATTTAATCAGAACACAAAGAATATATTGTAAAAGCTAGAAAGGTAGATAGAACTCTGTGGACAAGGGTAGAATTATGAAAGTAATACTTTCCAACAAGAAAAAAGAAAGAATGAATGGTCCCTCTTCCCTCACCTACCACCAAAGAGAAAGGAAGGAGTCATAGAAGGTTTTAAAGCTTAAATAAACACCAAATGGCAATGTAATCCCAACAAAGTATCACATATGTATTGTTGTCTAATCAGTTCTCTGACCCAGTAAGAATGATACTATTACAGCAAATTATTCAAGTTCAGTGTTTAGAAAAAGTAGTGATATATTCATATAAGAAAAAGGCAAATTATTGATAGCATTGATAAATTCACCTACAAATTATCCAGAAGACAGACCACTGGAGTATGTGAAGAAATAAAAAACCCCAAACAAACCCTTATAGGATATCATTAGAGGAAACACTGAGATACATTTTTGCATACATTCAGAAAACAAGGCAATATTTGGAAAGGTTTTTGTTTAAGGTGGACCTCTGATCTGAAGCAGAACTTGAAACAAGAGCATCACACACTTAAGTCAAGGGCAATATTATTGTTACCTTTTAAAAGGATCCATACAGCAGTCCTTCCCTATTTTATTCTTGAAAATCCTGAATATGTATGTAGAAGTATGGAATATGTATGTATAAATGAAAGCAAATCATGAATATAGAAATGTAGAGAACTTTCTATTCATGTTTTTGTATTTATATTATTTTCATTTACATTCAAATTCTATTGTAACAATGTTAGACACACACACACATTCATATACATACCCACAGAGAGACAATTCTCAAAATTACAACAATGCCATTGCATTGACCTCAGTGGAACTATGCTTATGTAAAAGGTTGACTATTACATTAATTAAGATGGAAAGAAAAAGATTTTGGTCTCCTTTGTAAGGACTCATTTATAAAACAATTTTCCTGATTCCAAGAAGAAAAAAGTGTGAAATTTCCATTAAATCTCTATTAGATTTGTAGTTAATCCTCATTCTTATTAACTTAATACTGTTGTACTTGTGTTTTATTATTTTCAGTTTGCTCAGTCACACTCCCTCAGGATAATGCAACTGCAACTCTTGAGATGAATGAAATCTGTTAGACACAACCATTACGCTGAGAAAAAATTTCAAAGCACAATCAAATGCATTTTTGGTGAATATCTGTAATTGAAAATATGTGATACATTTGTAATATGCTTAAAATATCCCAATTGCTGCTTACCCCGCTCTGTGTTTGAGCTTTTTATCTAGGATCCCATCTCTGGAAACAAGTTTATTAAATACCAAAATGCCAATCACCATGTTGACCTGTCAAACAGAAACAAACAGTTGACCTTTCAGTGACAGCGAGGGAAAATATTCTAACCCATTATTCCAGAAAATGGCCTCTCTTATATTGGCCAAGGTAATGGAATTGGAACATGGTTGGATGCTACACTTCTGAAGAATTTAGTCAGAGATTATGTATCACATTAATCGCAGGATACACTAAGGACAAAATTCTACTTTGCCAAGTGGACTACAAAAGTGCAGCTTGAGACTAACTCAGAGTTACCCAACCAAAATGTAGGAGTGATTATATTTCCTCCCCTCTATGTGTATAAATGTTGCCATTACAAGAATGGGGATATACCTGCTCATCTCTGGAGGGTGATTCTATTCCAGGGGCGGGCAATTATTTTGGGCAGAGGGCCGCTTACTGAGTTTTGCCAAGCCATCAAGGGCCACCTGACAGGCAGCCCAGGGCAGATAAATAGTAATTTTCTACATTTTTAGGGGCCCTGCAGGCCGTATAGAATGGCCTGGTGGGTCACGTCAAGCCCTCAGGCCTCATTTTGCCCACCCCTGTTCTATTCCTATACGCCGCACTTAGTTTTATCCACTAAGTAAAACAGAATTCTGTCCTAAAAGTGACAGGGCTACCCATGGCTTCCCATGCATATCCTCATATAGAGGACACAAACATATAAACCAACAACTGTATTAATTAAAGCCTAAATTATGTCTGGTATCCAGCCATAAATATGCATGCCTGCTAGCAAGAAGGTAGTGTGATGTGACTGTAAATATTGCTTAAATTTTAATTTTAAGAGTGTGATACAGGTGAAGTGTAGAATATTTGAAATATTTGAATTCTATGTGCAGCACAGTGGACCAGGATGACTTTAATCCTGTTTTTTCAAGAGATGTCATGCTCATGTTAGTCCATGTAATGTCTTTCTTTTGCTAAAACAGATTGTTTTTCCCCATTTCTCCCCTAATCCCAGAATTGATCACTGCTTTTCTCATTCACCAGAATGCCATTATGTAGGAAGGTTTCAGGGATGGAGCTGGGCAGTTGCATCCCCATTTGATTCCTGGGCCACCCAAAGTTTAAAACCCACTGCCTGGCAGTGGCATCAACATTTCTAGTCAGCCAGTGCTGAGGGAATTAACTGACTTCATGGCTCTATAATCTACCTGATTCCTTCTAAACTCTTCATGCCACAGGTGTTAATGACTCTCTCTCCTTTTTAATGGTATTTGATGGTTCCATTAAACAAGCTTTCATTTCTTCTGCAATTGTGCTGTCTGTTAGCTTTTCCTGGTAATGTAGCTCCTAGTTTACAGCCCTACAGACTACCTAGAAGTATTAACTCTAGTATGGAAATGTTAACTCAAGTGAACATTAACTCGGGTGTGGAAATAACTTCCAATATGCATTGTCAAGATGCATATAATTCTGAAAAAGATGTATATCATTCTGAAAAAGATGTATATTTAATTATAATGAATAAAAGCTCATGAAAGAACATCTTTGGATTATTTTTGTTTATTTTATTGTGATTTTACACATATTATATGCTATAGAAAAAATAATGCACATTCCAATAAAGTTTTTTTTTTGCTTTGATCTTAAACTGAATCATATAGCCCTAGCACTAGCCCTAACCTATTATTAAAGCTTCTAATTTCTTTTTAACTGAAAAAGAATGTGTTGTGTTATATGTGATGATGCACCACACCATCTGTACTCCTATTTCAATACACTAGGTCCACTCATGGAACATTTGCTTTCATTTTTCTTTTTTATGAGCCAGATGCTTAGATGGTATAACATTGTGTCACTCTACTGAAGTGTATGGAGCTATGATCATTTATGCCGACTGAGGTGGTTAGCTGTGTTAGTCTGAAGTCAGGCAGAAGGTAGGGCAGAATGGCAATTTAGAGACTAATGAGCACTTTACAGATGCATGACCTTCTGTAGACAACAACCTACTTCAGATATTTAGCGTCTGATGAAATAATTTGTTGTTGAAAGAAGCACAATGCCTCTCTGAATCAATTAGACTTTTGGGCCAAATTGGAGTGCGCATGTTTCCTGCGGACATGTTTCCATGGGAAATATGGGCCACTGCTATTTGTCCCTGGACACACCTCTGCACATGTGCTCTGGTGCATGGCAAAGTAACCCCAGTGGGGTAGCAGAAGTTGGGGCCGCTACCTGTGCTGGCCCCAGCAGCCTTACCTGGGATCCTGGGGGTTACCCAGGGCAGCAGTGGTGCTGAGCTGGTGGGTAGGAGCCAAAATGTGTTACTGGATTCTGGCTAGCCAAGCCCTGGGGTCTGACAACCCCAGCTGCTGCTGTGTGCGCTGTGCTGCTTTTTTTTCTGACAACGCAAGCTGCTGCTGTGTGCGCTGTGCTGCTTTTTTCAGTGGTGGTTTTTTTTTAACACCAGGATCTCCCAGTGTCAAAAAACCCACCACATTGCAAATTAGCACTGTGGCAAATGGGTGCATATATGCAGTTTGCAAGACCTCAGCTGAGTTTCTGGTGCTGCAAATGGCATGTGCACAGTTGTTGAGACATACCCTTGGGTGTTGCCCTGTGGATCTGAACCAAAAATCATGTAGTTCTGAAGGGTGAATATCCCCCTTTATTCATATTATATGCCTGATTACTTCCTTTTTTTGTGTAACTGTACTGCTTATGGCTTCCAGTCATGAAGCCTGGTCCATTGTCTGTGGCACTGTATTAAAATATACCATATTTTTAATGTAGCCTTTAAATGAATCTGGCAAATATCTTTGGTTAGGACTTTTGAGGACCTTGCCTATAAATGGTTTATATACCTTACCAATATTCCAACACTTTCTGCCTTTTTTATTTGTATTTTATTAATACTTTTACTTTTTTTTAAACTGAGCTATTTTTTCTTTCTTTTTTTCCTTTATATGCTCAGACCTGAAAACAGATCTGAAAACACACCTAGATGAAACAGCTACCCCCCACAGTTACTAAATAGTGGTAGAACAAATCATGTCTCTGAACTTCAGGCATCTTTGAATAAATATTGCCAATTATACAGAGAACATACAATTCCATGTGGAAATTATGACTACCTTTTTAAAATCTCCTTCAATTCCCCATTGTGGATTATGAGTTGTACAAAAGGATCCTGGTTTGACTTCTAGAAAGTGAGATGATATGCAAACAACAGCATCAGGATAATCTTCACAGCTACAGGCCTATATCTTTCATAAACTGTAGGCCTGATTCACCTCCCATGAGTGCTAATATAGGTTAAGTATAACTCCACTGAAGTTGATGAACTTATACTTGTGTAAAAATTAAAATGAAAAAAAGAAGAATCAGGCCCGACACTCTAAATTCCCTCCTGGGGAAAGGTCCTAGATTATGAATTGTATAACAACCAGATAAGATGCATAAGCAGGTAATTATTAGCTGATAGTGATAAATAGGGACTTACTTAAAAAGCTGTTTTGTGATTTCTGTGATCACTGCGAAAAATGGAGTTTCCCTCAATTTTATGCAGAATCACCCTCCAGAAATCAAAAGTTTACTGGGATACAAATAAAGTGAAGCAATCACTGAAGCTATAGCACACCTGGTTTGAGAGAGAGTTACTGAGAGGCTGAACGAGTGATGCACTTAGCGAAGGCGCCAGTCAGGAAAGTGAAAGGGTTTCAGCACCAACTTTTAAGAAGCCAGATGCAATACTGCAGCAATGCTACACTCTGAAGATGAGTGATTGGTCTCTTGGCCAATCAGTGGTAAGGGACGGGGCTGCTGGGAACCCTCAGCCAATCAGCGGAGTGGGGGGAGGGGTTTCACTGCGAAAAGACCATGAAATGAATTCTGTGCACCTTGAGTAGCCTGAGAAAATCCCTTTGCTCAATGCAATTTAGGTAGGTCCCTAGCAATAAGACAGTACAGATCTTTGTGATATAGACGATGGAATACTATTGTCAATGGCAGCAATTTTATCTGGTCATTTTTCTGAATATTTTAGCTTCAGAGAAGCCTGTTTTCTTCATGAGTCAGATTAACCAGTGTCTTGGTTAGTGTGTATGCATGTGAAAAAAAAGAAGCTTTATTGAACCAGGAGTGCCAGCAAGGATTATTACATATGTCTTCTTTTATGCATGAAATGAGACATACTACAAGAACAGCTCAGGAGGATGAGTTTATTTGTGAGATTGGAATTTAGCATGATAGGTTGAAAACATGAACAATTCCTGGGGACTGTCAGGCAGTCTGGTCTAACTCTATACTTCATCTCCTGGAACTTGTGGATTACATTTGGCCCTGTGCAAGGGTACTGTTATGTTAAACTAAAAGGGAAAACTGTCAATGAGGAAACCTAGAAAAGATTAATTATATTGATACAAGACCTAAAATAGCATTAATGCATTTTGCTTTATTGAGAAGATAGTTTGAGAAATAATGAGGTTTTAAAATTTATTTATTTATTTATATTTATTATATACAAGCCAAGCATGCACAGAGACGCATCTTGGGGTTTGGAATAGTTTTGTAGCCAATAAATGAAGGTTTTTTTTAGCTAGAGTCAATGAGCTGCAAGGGATTAGCAAAACTAGGAGGCCAATTTATATTCAGAATATATGGAAAACCTAGTCATCATTGTATGTGAGAGCCAGGGGAAAGGATGGAGGAGGAGCAAGGTTATATGGGAATGTGTGACATGAGGGCTTTATAAGTCAAGTTTGCTTTGCCCACTCTGAAGGCTAATAAAAGAGGATGGAGAGGAATCACAGTCAGTACTTTCCTAGTGGTAAGAAGAATTACCCTATTAATATCTGCCTTTTCTTGGTAAAATATATATGCTAACTGATATGGTCCCTGGTTAATTTTACATGTATACAGCCAGATCTAAGAAAGGCTCAGATTAATATACAGGATCTGAAGATCAACTTTCTAAATGTTTCAAAAGTGTATGCATTAGTCTCAGTGTATGGACCTAGGTAAGTGTGCATGCAAATCCCCAGTTTACCTTCATGATTTAGATCAGGGCTGCCAAACTCATCCAGCTCTGTGGGCTGGATGAAGGTCTCTGAGCTGGTCTGTGGGCCAGATCAGGACCACATACCAAAGCCAGTGTGCAGGGCTAGTCCAGTGGGGCGCCACAAGCAGCATATACCTCATGCCCACCTGCTGTATCAAGCGCAGCATGTGCAGCTGGACCAGGTCCAAGCACTGTGTGTAGCACGCATTGGATCTGGCTTTGAGGGTGCTGCACATGGCACAAAAGGTCCAGGGTGCACGTAGTGTGCAGCATCCCACCAGACCAGCCCTGTGTGCTGGCTTCAGGGCCAGTCTGGATTGTACCCCAGGCCATCAGTTCATGCCAGAGCCAGTGTATATGGCTGATCTGGCAGGGCACTGCATGCAGTCCATGGCTTGTGGTGGCCCCATGCCCCATTCCCTACATACAGCGCGAGCCCCAAAGCATAACCAGTGCATGCCGCACATGGTGCATGGGACTAGGCTGGGTCTGGGCATTGCATACAGTACAGGGGGTTGGCACAGGGTGTGAGCTGAATGGACCAGCTCACACCCTATGCCTACTGGACCAGCCCTGTGCCTGAATGGACCAGCTCACAACCCACACTGCTGGACCAGCCCTGAGTACTAGTTCTGGTGTGGCCCAATCCATGCCAACTCCAGAGCCAGTGCTCAGGGCAGGTTCGGTGCAGGTGCTGCACACAGCCTGTGCCCTTGATCAACTTCTATGCTGAATGCATGGTCAATCTGGGACCCACAGGCCAGACCATAGGGCTCCATGGGCTGGATCCAGCCTGTGGACAGTCTCTGGCATCTCTGATTTAGATGTTTTGTTAGAAAACCTTGTTATACAATATGTACACTAAAACCTTCTGTTCTGAGACCTTTGTAGGAGTCCAGAGATGATCAATTTACAACATTCTTCCAACAGTGCAAGATTTAGAATTTAGGAAAATTTCAAAGAAATGTTAATGTTTGCTTTATTAGTAACATACTTAGGAAAAAATAATTTCTCAGATGCCCAGATACATTTGCAGACCTGTAAAATGTGATAGGTAACATTTTTTAACTATTGTAAATTTTATTCTTTGAGGATAGTACTCCCAGAAGACCTGACCTCTAATTCTGTTCTTCCTGCCACCCCTGGAAAATAGTATTACAGTGTCCAGCACAAGGCCATTAAGACTGTAACCAAACTTCTTTACATGGTGGCAATAGTTAAAAGGATGTGACTGATAGTGCTGAGAATTCTGTAATGCTAGTAATACATTTCTTGTGTCAGCAATCAGCATAGCGCCTTTGCAGTTTATTTCTGACTGTATCAGGAACAAAATGCAGAAGGCATGTTTTTGTGGAATAATACTTGTTCAGATATACTCATAACCATTTTCTAGCATGCTGGCTTATGTCCTACTTTAAATATAATGAAATGTAGTTTTTTAATTCTTAAGTATATTTCCCCTGTCTTGTAACTAGCTCCTCTAGAGTAACAGTATGTTATTATGATGGATGACAACATTGAGTAAAATCTCAGTCTGAAAGTAATCGATAAGAGTTTTCTCAACAGGATTTCATAGTTTGTCCTTATTTTAATAATGAACTTATTCCAATTCTCCTACCAAGAATTATTTTGAAATGTGTAGAGCACACACACTGCATAAACTTGTATGAATATATATGTACTAATGCAAATGTATACACAGAGACATTTGTGCAGTGTATGCAAAAACATCTCTCATTATGCTTAATGTTCATATGAAACACGGAGAGATACACTATTGATGTAAAGCACATAATAAAATTGAATGAGAAAAAAACTGCATTCAAAACATCAAAGGAATCTTTAACTACTGTTCTGAGGATGCTTACAAAGAAATTTAATCTGCTGCATAGCTAACCACTCTCTACTTCAGATAGTGTATTCAACCATTTCTAATGAAAATACTGAAAATGATTGTTATGTTTACCAAGACAACAGCAGCCGCAGGTCCAACAAAAGCATAGAGTAACCCTCCTTCGAGAGACAGCCAGCAGCTGGAAAGAACATCAGAAAAGAACTAATACAAATTAATAATAAGTATTATACCATGAAAGTAATATGAAGAGAACATACACACTGGATATATGGTACCAGTTCTCCTGGCATAATGCATATATATTCATGGAGAGATTTATAAGCATAGAAAAAGAAATGAAATTACTTTGGTGATGCAATGATGCTCTGGGCAGTTGATAAGTAGCTTTTATTATTCAACCCTACAGTAATGCTTCCACAACTTTTTAAACACATTGTAATTATACTTAAATGCCTTGTGCTTATTCTGATCCTGGAGTGAAATATATTTGGAAACTTTTGTGAATTTTCCTGTAGGTTTTTGAGTTAACGAAGCATGATAAAAGAGATGTTTCCATATCTCTTTGTCTGTTAAGACATTCTTTGGCAACTTATTTAGTTCATTTTTTAAATGTCAGAGTGGTCCAGAGTGCTTTCACTAAGGTCAAATAGCTGTGAAATTGTTGATGGAACCTGATTTAGAAAAACAAGTTCCCTATAAATTTTCATTGATGTCATTTGGTAATTAATGATGGGATAATGTCTTACATATTATATACACTTAGAAAACAAGAATGTCTATACCTTCTACACTTGGCTTCTCTGGAAGGTTGCACAACTATTACAGCATTTAAAAATATATGAATATTATACATTTCTGGTGTGTTATTAAAGACCTAATATGAATATTATACATTTCTGGTGTGTTATTAAAGACCTAATGTTGCAAGCCTATTGCATCTCCTGAAAAGAAAGGGATTTAAAAAATACAGACATCTTGCAGAACTGAGTCGTAAATATTTAACATATCACCATGCTAAGCTTTAGAAATATCTACAAAGTATCTGGAGTTTCACTTACTAAAGTAAGTGCAGCTGCAGTTTTTTTAAAATCAGTGATTATACATTAAAATGCATGTTTATTTGAATGTGTGAGCACACATACATATAAGAGCATTCAAGGAAATGCACTCAGATAATTTATTTGAATATCACTGTTAAATAACCTTGCATCAGAATATATCATCAGTGCAGATCTCTCTATTCCCTATTCCTCATTGTCTGCATTTCTTTTAAAAAACAATAAGTTAAATACAGACCCATCTTAGTATTACTATTCTGCTATGGCTGAAATTATGAATGCAAAAAATGGAAAAAAAGAGTTTTGAGATTCAGTCGTTTCCCAAAGTAAATAAAACATATCTGGGCCTTGCCATGGACCCAACCGTATTAGTGTGTGAAATGCTAAAACAGTGACAATATGGGTATATTTAATCAGTATTAAACAGTAAGCAATTGCAAATAGCTGCTGTGTAGAAAAAAGACAAAAATCCTAGTATTTCAAATGCCATTGTATGGGTTCTCCCTAGCAGAATTTCTTATTAAAAAAAAATTCAGTTAAAAATGTTTGGAAAAAAATATGATTTTTTTTCTGTTTCTCTATTAATTAAAATGTTGACATGACTTAACAGTTGAAAAGCTGGCACAAAGTTTTCACTAGAAGTGTTGAAAATATTTCTGCAATGTTTTCACCAGCTCTACTTCTTAACTGTGAGCATTGCATATAGAAATCCCAGTAAAACTCTCTTACAAATAAATTATTTTCCTTCCTTGCTCATAAAGTCAGTCCTTACATAACAGGATGTTACTTGAATTTTTTTGTCAGGAATTTTAACCCAGATGTGATTATACTGCTAAGATATCTAAGTGGCATTTACATAGTTTGTAGGTACTAAGTTACTAAATACATTCCTTGTTCAGCCAGCCCAAGACCTCTATAATGTCTAGATTCTGTATATATTCCTACTTTAGCTTGGGAAGATCCTGAAGTGACTAGACTTAGACAAATATGCATGTTGAGAAACAATCCAGAAAGGTACATCTGGGAAATTCATAAGGGCTCTTAATTCTCAGATGTAGAAAAAACCCCACTGAATAACTGTTTGAAACTGAGATGATGCATGCAGCAAAGAGACCAACCCATCTTTTGTATCCTGCCCACCGTACAAGTATCCAAGGGCCACATCCTATCCTAGTTGTATGTGAGGGAGCTGCATGCTGCTTACTGGTTAGAATGCTTGCCTAAGAAGGAAGAGACCTTGGTTCTAGGCTCCATTCAGGCCAAAAATAATTGAACCCACATCTTTCATTTCTTAGAAAGTGCCCTAATCACCCAGACTGTGGGCTATGCAGCACCAAGAATACCCTCTTTTCAGCCTGTTAAAGCTCGGTGACAAGGAGAAAGGAATGCAAGTGTCATGGGTTCAGAAGGAGAGCATGAAAGGAAGTCTAACTCCATAGCGTATCTCTGTGTCAAACATTCACTGTCCCTAATTTTTCTTCTAAGGAACGTTGGTCCTATGTGGAATTTATGTTGATTCCCACGGATCACAACAATGCAGCAAAATACAACTGCAAACATATTAGATCACTTGTGAGCATGTGTGTCAAGCCTAGTCACCTATGAATCTTTTTAGGCTAAAAGAAAGGTATATCAGAACTAATACAACTCTGGCTGTTGCATGGTGTGCAATAGGATCATGTTTAGTGACTCTGAGACCTTAAAGCCATAAAAGTTCAGGGAGCTCTAAAAAAGGTAGTTTGAAAAGTCTCTTAAGTTTTCCACCACACCATACTGCCAATAGGGTTTTGCCAACAGAAAAAGTAGAGAGAAAAAAATCTGGCCACACGTAGTCTGAAAATTTTATAACTTTAAAAAAAGTTGCTAAATTTTAAATTTGTAGTTATAATTGTGTCTCTAAAGAAAGATTATACTAGGAGATATATATTACAGTGGGTTCAACATCAGTTCAATGGCAGTCATTTCTAACATTTCCTGCAGAGGAAATGGCCTTGTCCTTCCACATAATTGTTGCCATCTTTTTGACCATTTTATCTGTATCCCATTTTTTTCTCTGGTGCTATTCTTTGCTTGCTTTTTTTTTTTCTGCTTCATAATTATTTTTATTTTTCTTCTCTAGTTCTGTAGTGCCCTTGCTTTGTTTATCCCACAGTGGGAGTAGAGAGTACCTATGGTCAGTGCATGAGGCCAGCTCATATGTTCGTAAACTTTGGCTGGTTGCTACCTTGGCCTAAAGAAATAATCCTCTGAGAGAGGGTGGTCTAACAGCTAAGCATCCAAGGACTACATGCCACAAGGGCTATATTAGTGGGAGCTGCATGCTGCACAGGTGGCACCAGTAGGGGCTGCATACCATACAGGCCAGACTAGTGTGAGCCACAGGCCCCATGGACTGCACACTATGCAGGCATCTCCCATACTGCACAGAGCTTCAGAGGTGCCCCAGCCCTCACCCTCAGCTCCCTGGCTATGAGCTCCCCTGGCACCACAGGTTGCACTATACTGAGTTGCTCCCTGGAGCAGTGATAGGAAGCAGAAGGGGGAACCTGAAGACCTGACCTGCAGTAGTAGTAGCCAGAGAAATGGGGAGAGGAGTGGCTGGGTGGGAGATCAGGGGCCATAAATTAACCATTCACAGGCAGAATGTGGCTCACAGGCTGTCAACTGGACATGCCTCTTTTGACCTATTCATCTTTTGAATAGTGTGCCTCATCCTCAACACCGCTATAATGGAAACCCTTGCATCATCTTCACTATGGTTATTTGTACCTAAAATTAAACTTAATGCCTAAATTTATCTGTAATGCCCAGTAATGCAAAATGTTATCAAGTAATGCAAATGGGCTGTAGGGCTCAGCTGCCCATCATTTGGAAATCCCTTCTGTGCATCTGAAACATCAGCAATGGTGTTAGTGGAATAATGGTGTTTTCATAAATAATATATAAGTAAATGTAATGCAAGTTACTTGTAATTAGGGCTATCTGAAAAGTTCAGGTAGAAACCTGAGCTCCTTTGGAACAAAATGAGGTGAAGCTGGGCATGTCTACATGCGTGTCTGACTGTGCTGTTGTTACTGTGCGGTCATTTACTACTTGCTACAGCTGCAGCAGCTGCGCCGTAACTGCCGGTGCTGTGCAGTCCTGGCACTGCATGGGTCATGCTACTGTGTAGCAGCAGCAGCATCACAGTTCATGCCCACTGACACTACGTCACTGTAGCTCATTGCTATGGCAATACAGAGTCTTGTGTAGACACAACCGCTGTTTATCAAGCACATTAATTTGGGTGTACTACTGGTGTACTGCTCAATGAAACTGGTTTGGTGTGGCTTTTGAATGGCAATTTCATCCTCCCTAATCAGAGGTGCCTCTTGGCCACCCCTGCTTGGTATTTTCTTACGAGTAGGTCATAGGGGGTGAGAGGGCAGAATCAATTTTTCTGTTTCATTACTCTTTGTCTTGGAAAGTAAATGATAGAAACTAGGAAGACTGATAATACGTTCTGTTTCTGCTGACTTCACCTTTGCCACTGAATACAAGGCAAACAATGCCCGTAGATTCCTTAGCAGAGAGTAGTTAGAGAATGCACAAGGGTGCCATACCTCCTGTGATCTAGGAAAGATGACAGAGCAATCCTGATGGATTTCTGTAGCCAAACAGGTATTAGTTATCTTTAGTGGGTTCTGAATGGTACAATTCTTCAATTCCCACTGTGTTAAATAAGGATGATATCGATTCAATGAGTATTTTTACACATGATCTAGGGATGAGAGGGTTGTTTAATTAGAGTGGCTACAAAAACCTCTCTAATTAAAGCGCCTACAGCATCTAGTGCATTAGCATTTCCACCCTTCAAAATGGTACCGGGGTGTTTTAACTAAAGCTCATCAGATGAGCTTTAGTTAAAGTGCCCCCACTGCCATTTTGAAGCACAAGGACACTGATACATGAGATGCAGAGGCTGCTGGAATGTGTTAATTACTATGGTCCAGCAGACTATTAATTGAATCTGCTCCAATGCACTGTAATTACAATGCCTCAGAGCAGCCTCCCCACATGTCTACAGGCATCCCAACTCTCTTTGCTAGACGAGGAGAGGTTGGGTGCATCTGCACGTGCGCTTTACTGGAGGGTTGACTCATTAGCTCTGCAGTAAAGTAACACCGTGGACACGTGAAGTGCTATTTGGCTGTAGTAAACTAATTAATTCCATCGTAGGATAGTACTGCCTGACACAAGTACTATCCTATGGTGGACTACTCACATGCACTCCAACAACTGTGAAGATGGTGTCTGGGGCTGGCTGGGGCATGAAGGTGCTCAGTGCAGGGACTGCCTGCTGGCTAGCCCCATGTTGTAGTACCCTCGTGCCCCAGCCAGCCCCTCCGCAGCGTGTTGAGCTGAGTCAGAGCAGCTCTGGGTTGCCAGGCTGACACCCCAGACCATCTGCTAGTCAGTGTTGTGCTGCCCCAGCTCAATGTGCTGCAGTCCCAGATGCACATGTAAACGCTGCACCTGGGAGCAATAAACGCCAGTGCAAACTGTTGGAGTTTATTCAAGTTAATTAACAGCACATTTAGATGTGCCCACAGTGGCCTTACTTGGGCCCCCCAAAATCAATAATGTAGAGGAATGTTCCCCATGTCAGGTCAGATGTAGAATTGGTGAAGTACTGGGAAAATGTATTCATAAACCCATTTGAAAAGTCCTTTTGTATTTTTCTTCTGCAAGTATTTGAACAGCTGATTTTTGTTCTGACTGATGCTCTGGATAAGACCTACCATGCATACAAATTCTCACATTCCCTTACATTCAGGGCTTACTCCTTATTACTGATGTACCATTCAATATTAATATTTCAGCACTCTGTTTTAAAAATTTCATCCATACCAGCAGGGAGCAGGAATAAAAATTTCATCCATACCAGCAGAAAGCAGGAATGAACACGTGACTGAAGTAGCCTGTAACGCATGAATAATTTTAGCAGAATAAGTCAAGTGATACTAAAAATGGGCTTGATTCTGCAAGTAAGAGAGTCATAGATCCATAAAAGAACTTAGACTTCAAAATGCGGAGTGTTGTAATGCCTAGCTTTTAAGTACCTTGCAGACCAATGGAATCTATCCAGAGTGCCTAGGTACACATATGATAAGGAGACTTAGGAACCTATCCATGATATTCACAGAAGCCAGGAAACTGAGCAGGAGTCATGTAACCTAGCAAGTAGGAAACGATAAGGAGCAGGATGGGGGTCTATGCACTGCCCTTAAAACACTGGCATTCGAGGCACTTCAGCCCTTTCCATGAAGCAACAGATATATGGAGATACATCCCCACATTATTAAACCCAATAGCCCAACAACCCACCTAGGAGAGAGACAGAGCTGTATTCAAATCTCGAGTTTTCTAATTTGGAGCAAGAACTTGAGCTCAGGTCTTCCTCATGCAGCAGAACACCCCAGCCACTTTCACTACTGGGCTATGTGTGTAGGGAGATATTTCAATCTCTCTAATTGAAATTGCTCTTTATGTATATAATTAAACATTTACTGCAGAACAGATCTGACCCTGGTTCATCTACATCCCAAGTGAGTGCCATGGCACTCCAGGATATGGAATTACCCTCCCTGTTTTCTTTTACTTTCTGGCCAATGAATGGCAGGTGGGAGATGGAGATTAATTTATTCCTCAAAATCAGGCAGAGGGGGATTTGCAAATGGTCTCTCATTTCACAGATAAGAGCCCTAATCTCAAGGCTGTTGGCTAAAGAAGCATGCATGCCAGCCTGCCATGAAGAGTCTTTTGGATATCTTTTATGAGAAGCCTGATCTAGTGGGCGTGCTTTCAAAGTGCCAATTGGATTGGCAAGCATGGGTGTGATAGGTAAGGGAATTTATAGCTTGAAAATTCCACTGGGCTTAGGTGTGAATTAGGAACCTGAGCATCCCAGCAGCATCCAGACTTACGTGACTGTCTGCGCACACAGTGGCAGAAACGTAGGTACCTTTGGGGTTAGATGGTAACTCAGAAGAAGTTTAGAGGATCTAACTGACCTCATTGTTGGACTTAGGTGCCTATAATAGCAGTTAGGTGTCTAAGTTCCTTTGTGGATCTAGCCTCAGGGTCCCCTGAGAGATGCTGGGTGACAGAGGATTATTAGGATTGTACACAGTATATACTTTGGAGTATACTTTGTAGAACTAGCCCAATACTGGGTTCTTATTTTCTGATCTATTCAATGCAATACTCATTGACTTTGTAGGGGTGTTTTGCATATGAATGGATGTACAATAGGCCCTTGGACTGTGCTGTATGACTCCTGATGGGCATGGTAGCCTTGTTAATTAAAAACATATTTTGTCATTGCAGACTGACTTACTAGTGAGGCGTTCCATATCCTTTTGTCTTGGTAAAGCCTATCGAAATAGCCACCACTAATGCTGGTAAACCTGGAAAACAAACAGTAATTTCCATTAAGGCTTGGCTAAATAACCACTGTTCCCGCTCGGTAGGAAATGACAGACCCAACTACTTAATCTAAAATCACATTTTTGGTGGAATTAATAATTTTATATCTTTTTGCTGGATTTATTTTCTGAAGCACTGAAAGGAGAGTGATCTCTTCAGTCTCAAATGCATCACTTGGATGTTGCTAAGTTACCAGTTTATTTGACATAGCTTAAAGCGAACTAATAACAGACATTCTGTGACTATTCAGTGAGGGTTGTTTTTTTTTATTACGTTGCTTTGCAGACAGTCTAAAAAAATGAAGTTAAAAATACATGTTAGAGCATGAAAAGCAATGCAAAATTCATTGCTTGTAACTTGATCCAAATCAATAATACAACATTAATATTATATATTGCAATAAAATGACAAGTCTTCTGTACTAGCTTTCTGTGTAGTAACTGTGCTATCAATGACCAGTCAGGATTACTTCAATAAATATCAACGTTCCAAATTTTTCCTTTTTATTAAACAGTCAATACTAATGATTTAAGCTAAATGCTTTTTATGGACTTACCCCATCCAAGGCACAAGAAGCGCTTCCTTATAAGCCGTGTCCTAATTTTTCCAGTAACAGCCATATATGACTGCCACGCTTCTGTCAAAACCCAACAGAATGAAGCTAAGAAGAAGAAGTGTAAAAATGCAGTGGTTGTGGTGCAGATGCCCTGCAGGAAGCAAAGAAAAGCTCACGTTGAATACTAAGGGCCAATCATTTCTCCTTCAAAGGGTTGTCATATTCTATAAGCTTGACCTTTTACCCTTTACATCACCTCTGTCTTTCTAGTGCAATTGCTACAGAGAGATGCTGATTTAGATTAGGTAGAAGAGCTCTGAAATACATGAACTGTATGTACATGGAGACTGGTTGAGAGATACTTAAATATAGAACAAAGCAAGTGTTTTTACATCTTTACTTTGGCCATTGAACATTGCAAAACTACTGCAGTGAACAAGTTACATTGTTATTGAATCCTGCAATCACACAGTATTAAGCAAAGAAAACAGGGAAATACAAACAATCCTAAATGCCATTTTTATGGTCTTTCCTTCATGCAGACAAAACTTGACTGTAAATCTAAACTCCAGGGGGCAGATTAAGCTTCTTGCCGTATTTGATTTTTCATTTCAATTTTACAGAATATAACCCCATGGGAAGTCTTTGAATAAATACCTAACATTCTTTTATTCAGGTTTAAGAAACAAAACCTTAGCAATAACTTATTCGAGTTATTGTTTTTATGTGTGTCAGTCATTTGTTATCTGAAAGCTACTGTGAACTCATCCAGTACAGCCTCTCCACTGTCAGTGTAGACTTTAATTAAACTTGACATTGTGGCTCATCTAAGTGAGCTTGACTTTCCCTTGGAAGAAAATTGTGTTCCATCATTTTACTGCTTTGCTTTCAGTATGGAACTCTAGGTGTGGTAGTACTTGGACAATAAAATGCAGTTGGTTGAATGCTCAAGAACCAATATTATACCAATAGAGAGCATAAACAGCTAAGGTCCTTATTACAATTTTAGTAATGCATTAATCTGATCAACATTAAAAAATAAAGCCCCAAAGACCAGATGTCAGCTGTACAAGAACATAGTTTAGAATTACTGGTGCTATTTTATTATTATTTAGATGGCTCAAAATAACTTTTAGTTATTTTAAATTCATATTATAAAAGATAAGCTCCTCATCCAAAGAATTTACTGGCTAAAGTGCTAGTTTAACAAACTACTGAGGAGGACTACTCAGATGCCTGACATGGCACTTGTGCTAAAGTATTGTGCTGAATAAAAGCCTAATATGTAAGATACAGATAAGAAAGAAATGGGTGCAACACTAGGTAATTTTTTAGTTTACACTTTTCAATTAGTTGTAAAGCATCCTAATTATAGGTTTTGTGATATGATTTGGGTTTTGATCATATTGATTTTGTAATCCCTCATCTGAAACCAATTACTTTCCTTTAATGTACTGCACATATTAGTTCTCTGGTTCTGCTTCTTGTTCATGGTTCAGTCTTATCTTCTATATTTTTTTCAAATACTTGGTTCAGTCAGACTTCTTAACTTGAACATTGCCAATATTTTTTACTTGCAAGACTGCATTCACAATTTATTGTTAAGAACTAAAGATTAAGCACTGAGAAGATACAGAAGTATCATTTAAGTATCTGAGGGTGGGGCAAAAGTAACAATTGAAACATTTTCAATATTTTCCACAGAAGACATGGGAGGGGAGGGGAGGGGGGAGAGGAGGGGGAAGGGTTGGCAGTCATGTAGGCTGACTGACGGTTACCAGACTGTGCAGCTGCTGGGTCACAATCCCTGGTCCTGGCTGCTCCAACACTTGGAGGCCTACTGTTGATGCCTGTGCCTGGCTTTTCAGCACCAGTCAGCTCTATACCTCTGCTCTGATGACAGCAGGTGCAGAGAGGTGGAAGAGGCTGGAGAGTCGGAATCCCGGTCAAGGGGCAGAGAGCCCTTTTTACCACCCCCACCAACCTTCCAGAGACATCCCCTGCCCCCTGTGATGCCCCCCAGTAGAAGATTTGGATCTGAATGCCGATGTGGAAACCTTGAAAAGTACCAGCCAGAGGAGGGGAGAGCGGGGTTCTACAGAGACTACGTATGACCTCTTGCTGAAACAATTCCTATTCCACTTGGATAACAATAAATCGCTGGGATCAAAACTGACCATACTTATACTGACTTCATACCATAGTTTCATAGTTTCATAGTTTCTAGGGTCGGAAGGGACCTGGGCAGGACCAGTCTAACTCCAGTCACATTAAAAATAATACATTTATATAGGTACAAATTATATTAGATCACAATTAAGACTGTGTGAGTCTGAGCACAGGGACATTTGTTGGGTTGAAAAAATTTGCCTGCTTCACTGAGTGTTTCTCTAACCTATCACACCATCCACATGAGAAACACTGAAGCTCTTAGCTTTCACAGTGATGTATCTGGTATAAGACATGTAAGTGGAGATAAAAGTTGGTTTGAGGTAGCCTATAGAAAATCACATTGTCAAACAAAGACCTAAAAACAGGTCAAATCACAGTGTTGACCTGGTACATAGTGCTTTCAATGTTAGTTTTAAAAAAATAGTATTGCAATGACTGTAAGAGGCCTTTGTAATTCACATGGAAGCTAACAGAAAAACTCCAATTGTCTTCAGCAAATTCAGAATCAGACCCAAACTATACACCTCCATTTATTATCAGGCAGCAAAGACATAGTAAAATTCTTTTACATAAAATTATTATTATTTGAAAACAACTCTATTTTATTCTGCTCTACCAGGTAAGGATATCCTACTAAACACATGCCCATTCCATATTTCCTGGGAACCAATTACAGTGGTGGCCAGTGAACAAGTTTATTATCATTAATCCATCTATTTAGCTGTTCCAAAAGTATGTGAATTTATGAACTCCAACCAAATAAAGCCACAATGACAGCAATATTGTGCAATATATATTACAATAAAAGGTTACAATTTTATAATAGAAGGTTTGGTCAGATAAACAGATGAACTTGAAAGCAAATCAACAATAGTATCACAATCATGTAAGCACACTTGAAGTACTAAGATTCTGAGGAACTAAAGTAATGCTCATGTTAAATCCTGGATGTCTATGCTTCAGAATTAGTTCTCTTTTAGTGTTACTATACAAACATACATTATACACATACATACACACACACATATATACATATACAAGTATGAGATTTTAACTCTTATTTCTAAATATGTTTCTGCAGACTCTAGATTTATCTGTATCCTCTACTGGTACATATAAAAACACTCCTGTAGGAAATTAAGTGGACACAATACTGCAATAAAAAAATCCTAAACTGTCTGGACTTGCTATTCAGCTGATGGAATTATTACGCAACATAACTTCAAGGCCCGCGATTTTGTATCATTAAACTAAAGCCCTTATGTCACTCACTTAACAAGAACTTCATTTTTTTTCAGGTCACTTACATCCAACCTCTCTCTTATTCCACAGTTATAAGCCAAGAAGTACATACAGTATCTGGGTTATCGCTGTCCTTCCAGCAGCTGTTGTTAATGGAACATCAACTGCAATGTCATTTTTAATCAGCAAAATAAGCTTTTCCTCTTTCTCTTTGATAAAAATCTTAGCTAATTCACTCACTTTCCTATTCCTTCTAAAAATGTCAGTAGAAGGGCTTCAGACCTCCTAGAACTTGTTGTTTAGGATTTCTCCTCCTGTTACTGATAAATTGGTTGGCAGGGAAAAACTGCCACATATAAATTGTTATTTAAAATCAAGAATACATAGAGAAATGTGAAGTAAATAAAATGGCAGATAATACAGAAATGACTAGGCTCTATTACCAGCTGGCTCACATATTATGAATATATACCACATGATCTTATCATTCTTTTTGTAAAAAATGAGGCATGCTCTATGGAAGAAGGAGTTCTCCCCTCCTCCAGGTGCATTTCCCAAGCAAAATCAATGTAGAATCCTTCACAAAAAAATCACTTAGGTTGCAGTGGGCGCATTGTCACTGAACAGTCATTTAGCACTTAATTAAGCAAGTACTAAATGACTGCGCAGTAACCAGTGTTACTGCGCAGTCCTGATGCTGCATGGATATTTTTAGCAGCTAGTACACATAGCAATGAGCTACTGCACATAGTGTATTGTGAAGATTCACCTACAGAGTATTACTTATTTTGAAAGAAATCAAAGCTTACGACTGTTTATGGGAACATGCTAGACAGCTAATATAAAATGCTTATAGAGACTGAATCCTGCTCCTGAACCCTAAGTACTGGCTGCAGGATTTGCTCTGCAATTTATTTATGTATTGAAAAAACAATAGGGCTAGGGCCAGAAGTTACACATAAACTGATTTAAGTGATCAGAAACTGGTTTAAACCAGTAACAGAACAGAAGCTCAGTGCATCTAAACCATTTTCAAAATGGCTGAAATTAGTTTAAGAGAAACCTGGTTAAACGTAGTATCAGACTTAATTGATTTTAACCTCTTAGTGAGTGGGAGGAGGCGGCTGAGTGGAGCCGGGCCAGGTCAAGCCCCGCCCAGGCCCCTACTTCGCCCAGCCCCCCAGGGAGCCACGCAACCGGGGCCGCGACCGGAGCCGTGCGAACAGGCTGTGCAAACAGGCGCGCTTCTCTGCCGGCGTGTGAGTTAGCGCGGAGTTCGCACGGGAGGGCCCAGGACCCTGCCAGCGCACCCCCCAGGGTAGACAGTCCCAGCCGTAGCCAGCCTCCCAGAGGCATGAAACGGATGGGCACACGCTGCACCCCGAACATCCCCTCGGGCTCCGCAGCCCCCCACTCTGGCACCTCAGAGACGGCCACCCAGATGGAGCACGCGGCGGGAGCCCCTGGCTCTGGGCGGCAGGGGCTGCCTGTCCCTTTTTCAGGCTCTGGAGCCTGGGAGAATGGTTACCTCCCCTTGTGGGGTCTGCTCCCTTTTGGGGTCTCTGGAGCGCCAGCTGGAGGAACTCCAGGCCACAGTCCAGAGACTGCGTGCCATCAGGAACTACGAGCAGGAGATAGACTCCTACTGCCAGGCCCTTCTCCCCCAGGAGGCGGAGGGTAGACCACAGTCTCCCTCCAGGCCAAAGGAGGACTCCGGGACCTCCCGCTCTGTCCAGCCAGGGGGATGGACCAAGGTGGTCAAGGGCCCTAAGGCCCGCTGCACCAAGGCCCCTGCCCCGCCA
Source organism: Alligator sinensis (assembly GCF_000455745.1). NCBI lineage: Eukaryota > Metazoa > Chordata > Crocodylia > Alligatoridae > Alligator > Alligator sinensis. The sequence goes on from NW_005841864.1 coordinate 3,871,201, forward strand.
GAGCTGAGCAACAGGTACGCACCTCTTG